>NC_136498.1:54558145-54750645 GCF_053919585.1 Euprymna scolopes
TTCTCCTAATGTTTTTCTCTTCCTTTAGGGTGGGGTAGGGTGTGTGTGTGTGTCTATGTGCGCGCGCGTGTGTGTGCGCGTGTGTGTGCGTGTGTGTGTTTGCTTCTATTGGTTTGGGAATGTGTATATTGTTTTATAGTATTTTGGGGTTATTTGCTTCCTTAGGAAGGCGGCTGTGATCCGAGGTCGTTACTAATGTGTATGTGTGTTGAGGGGGGACTAGCTCTTCTGAAATAAGGGTAGGGGTGCTTTCATTCTATTTTGATATATCAAACTAAATAAAAGCAAACACACACACACGCACACACACGCGCACACACACAGGTACACACACACACACAAACACACACACCCTACCCCACCCTAAAGGAAGAGAAAAACATTAGCAGAAAGAGATAGCGACTACAGCCAGGTCAACGGTCTCCCTCACAAGCCCAATAAAAGAGCAATAAAAATTGAGCATGCCAATTAATAATAAACACTTACAAGCCTCCACCCCTTGGAAAAACTTCAAATTATCTACGAAAATCGCCATTTTTACATCTCCAACACATTTGAAAATAATTTCTGACGAGGACGCATCACAGAACGTCTGAAACGCGCGTAAAAACGATTTCAATGATTAAAAACATTATTACTATGATCCAAACATAATTCTCAATGAAAAACTAAGGCACGGAATAATAAAATAATGTTAAAAATGCACATTGTTGGTGACTACTCCCTTATTTAAATATACATCTTTCTTTCGTTGGAATTTCTTAACCCATTTTATATATATATATATATATATATATATATATATATATGTGTGTATATATATATTTATATATATATATATATACATATATATATATATATATATAAGTAAATTAAAAAACACTCCCTACATTTATTTTGACAATGTGCCTGAGGATGTAGAAGCACTTCTGTCGAAAGCGTTTGCGATTATGGATCCAACATATACAATATCGAGAAAAACACAAAAAGGACTATTCTGAGATTGGAGAAGATAAAAAGGAAAATTGTAAAACAGAATAATTCCGTGATATTCAATAATATTTGTCTAAATGAGAAAATATGCCTAAATATACACAATATATATATATATATATATATATATATATATATATATATATATATATATAAGTCAACCTGTCTGTGCACCTGTGTGTCTGTGTGCCTGTGTGCCTGTCTGTGTACATTTCCCTACGCAATACTCTGTCAAATTTTAGACTACAGACTCGAAATTTGATATACAGGGTACCAAGATTTGGGAAAATCTATGTGATCGGTTTTCAGCCAGAAATTTTGCTGTTAAGGGGTCAAATTAAATGATTTGACCTTTTGGATGCTCACATAAGAGGACTTCCAGAAGTTGTTGGAACGGTATAACAAGTGCATTGCAGCCGATGGAGATTACTTCAAAGAGAACTAGAGTTTCATGTGTGTATTATCAATAAATGTGTCCATATAAAAAAAAATCGGGAAACTTATTGAAGGCGCTTGTATATTAGTGATGGAAAGATTTTAATACAATTACTGATTCCAATTCTATTTTAATATTTAGCTATAGAGTTGTTATTTTTAATTTTTTTTTAACTCCTCCGACAATTTGGTGTCTACACACTTGCAATTTTAGATATAGGTTTGTTGTACATGGATCTTACTTAATAACTTGATTTGAGCCCAAAACAATAAATGTTAAGGGGTTAAAATAGGTTTCAAAGTTTATAAATGGACCTTTTGTTGTTTTGTTTTTATTTTTTTACGCAGCATACACCTCCAAACGCCGGGCACCCAGGCAAGTATATATATATATATATATATATATATATATATATATATATATATATATATATATATATATAAATATATATATATATGTGTATATATATGCATGAAAGTGTGATATATACGCAGACGTTCAGTTATAATCAAAGTGCGAGCACTCGCCTTCTACTCATTTTTTTCAAAGATTATCTCCGTTTGGATTATTACCTAATTTTATTCGGGTTCAAACGTTAGTCAATAATATTTTGCAAAAAGGTGTTTTATAATTTAATTGTTCAGTTGATCCTTGCAAAAAAAGAAGACGCAATCAGTCTATCTATATTATTCTCCTTTAATTACATCTCCCTGGACAGTGGTTTCTAATAGGGTCAACATTTACTTTTCTTCTTTTTTTAAAAGAATTTTCTTCCAATTCATTGTCGGGCACAAAACACACCCACCCACACCTACACACACACACACACACACACTCTCACACACACACACACACGCACACACACACATACGATTACCTTATCTAGGTGCGACTAGCGCCTTTTCATTTTTTATCTTTTTTCAATTATCTCACTTTGGTCTATGGTCTTATCTGGAGTAAAAGTTCACACAGAACAGTCTCTTAGTTAATTTTCCTGTGAAAGAAATCATAAAAAATATCAAAGTCAATTTTATTTGCATCATTAGTTCGTATCCGGGTCCTTGATGCTCAGAGTTTTTTTCCACTTCGGTGGCATTGGATTTTGCCTCTGCGCTGGTTAGCGTCATCTCGGTGTCAGGTGAGTTTTGACCCGATCCCTTGTGGCTATCGGCGCAGGATACCTTGAAACGTTTCTTATTATAAAGCCTTCTTACTCGCTTCTTCACACACCGCATCACAACAACGAACATCGCAACCAGAACCGTTATCATGCTTATTCAATTCACACCACTACTACTCTATAAAACTGACTCCTGGCCCATTAACATCGCTACTTTCTAACCTAATCTGTAATTAGTTCAAATTTACTCGACCCATTATCTAATTCTTCTTTTTAGCATTCTTGACGATTAGAGTATTTGATCGACTCGTTTCAGCTCTATTCAGTAACTTAAGTCCAATGTTTCCATGTATGTCCCGTTGTTAGCTTCAGCTTTTCTAGCATCTCTCGAAACTGATTAAGTCCTATGACAGCTGGGACCTAAATATCTATACTCCAGGAAGTTTTATCACACCCTTATATGTTCAGTCCACACAAATCACGACTGTTCACTCTGCTTTAGTCGGCTCAACACATATAACTCACAGACGTATTTCTGAAACACTTATTCATTGTGTACATCTGTCGCAACCTTACCGAAGACGTTCATATTTTTACATCAAGATTGTAATGTACCAATTATAGCATCAACACTTCCTCGATTTTCCATAACCTTAATCCTCGAACTTTTAAGCACCCCCACATTTGTAATAGTATATACTGAGACTACTTTATAGTGGGATTACTTGGACCAATGTTTTCTGGGCCTTTTTCTAAGTCTTTTATTTGTAGTTTAGTTATTTCTTGCTTGGATACTTCCGTCTTTACCGAACCCGATGCGTTTAAACATTCTGTTCGATACTTCCGTACCGTACTGTAGACGTTTCGACAGTTTTTATACGGATTTAATCAACATTACGGTTTGTACATTACAGGAAACCTTCCATATTTCTTCATACTTAATTTCTTCAAGGATACTTCTTCGCTGAATTATCTCGGCCATTACTTTGCAGGGAACATTTTGTATTTCCTCATACTGGAGTCCGTCAAATATGCTTTTTCTTTGAATATTTTCGCCTCTACTTGCAGGATACCTTTCGTATTTCATCATAGAAGACTTCCGAAACAATAATGTGTTTACTTTGCAGGATACGGTCCATGTTTCTGCATACTGAATTTCTTCAACGGTACTTCTCCTCTGAATATATTTATCATACATGAAGCGCAATGGGGAAATTACAGTATCAAAATTAGTTCGAGCTTTCATGCCCAAAAGCCTCGCACTTTGCAGCAACGAGGACTCCTTATGCTTGCAGTATTCTATATTAAGAGTATCCAAGGCTTTGCCTATTATAGGATAAACCGCCCTCTTCGGTATAATATCTAAGTTTTCCAACCTCCTTAGATAATTACGTTGTACAGTTAACTGGTGTCAGTATAACCGTAGCTCATCCTCCAAGGGATTTAATATTTGGACATACCCCTTTACATTCTTTATTTAAATGCTGCTTAGCCTCATCGAAATTTTCGATTCCTTCTTGATATTCTTTGATTAATTCAAAATCACACGCTAGGATCACTAACTTGTGTGACTGCGTGATTATCATCTAACTTAAAGATGGCACCCTTTTTTATTCTCAGGGGCCCTGTCATCCATACGAGAACAATTGGGTACACTAGCTAATCAGGTTATTATATGAATAAATGCTTCCTTTATTCCCATGTCTTACCCTTTCATTCCAAAACTAAACAGTCACCTTCAATTCCCCACAATAACTTACGAATGACAATTTAAAGACTTCGAAAAGTCGCTTCTTACTCGAACAATTATCAATACCCTTTCAACTAACGATAAGCAAAGTTAATATGGTAATCTGGTGAGTGCAAGGGTCTGAACAACACGTGACATTCAGGCATAGCTCACCATCAAGCCATGCAACACACCACATCAAATTAGCCACCGTTCCTCCACTACTGCAATCCTTTATTTTTAATTTATATGGTGTCTTGTTTTTCTCAACGCATACTTGTCAACATTTGCCCATCCTAGATCTATTCAGGACGTTCCTTAGCAACACAGACAAACTGGAGATACTCTTAATACCAGAATTATCTCTTCTTACGGGAAGGGGACTAATGGGCCACTCGACATTTTACTTTCTCTCTTGGGAGGGTCAGTCTCGGTTTATCGAGCGCCGCTAATTGTCTGACTGGGGGGCATCATGTCATCACGTTTTTAACTCCCAGTCTGCGGCCAAATCGGTCCCATGGCAGTGCTCCCTGGGAATTCTTTATAACGACCATGCCTAATATCACAGACTTCCTCATTCGGTCTGGCTTCCTGTTTCCAGTCTTCCCCGTGTTCTGCTTCCATACGAGGCGGGGTTTCCTTGTCGGTCAAGATCTACGCCTTCCAGCAGATTAATGCCCTTCTTCGGCATCTTCCAGCAACCGCGAACTCTGGATTCTCATCCATACTCGATCGCTGCCTGGGACAAAAACCTACACCCCCCCGTCATTTAACCGAGTTGCGTTTAAGCACATCTACTCGGATATCTCTGTCAACGATCTCCAAAATTGACATCTGGCATGACCGACGCCAACTATAACAGGTTCAAACTGGTGTACTTCAGTGGATGCCATCTGTGTAACGGTTACAAAAGGTGAACAAGTTCCTGACTGTCAAAAAAAGACAATGATCTGTTCGTGGATCTCTCCCTTTTCCTGATCGATTTTATATTCTATAATTTCATCCCTCTTTATTTTGTCTAGCAGGGCTAATCCTTGCGCGGTAAAAAATATAATATGATCAAGCCCACTCCTTTTCCAATTAAAGATATAACACGTGACAGAGTGTAGTGTTCATCGGTACATACGTGTAGTTCTAGGTGGTTCCGATATGAACATACACGAATGTCCAATAGCCGAGTATCGGTCGCTATGAGATACCGGTAGTTATTTCCTCACTAGTGGATCGCAGATGAAAGAGGAAAAAATAGAAAAAAATCATATCCACGTTTCCAAGGAGGATATGCGCCGAGGGCCAGATGCGGAGCGTTATGTTGGTAACTCTCCCCTCTTGCTTGATGTTCGTTTAAAAAGATTGCTTCACATTGGTATTATTCATTTTCAAGTTAATCACATGTTCTGTAAGCGACGAATAAATAACTCCGGGTTAAAGTTTGGGGTGCGTTTTTATGGATTAATTATCAAAAACTTCATAAATACAAGAAAACTTCTGTACAGGTATAAACAGGAGGAACCTACAATAACATATATGCAATATATTTTCTTTCCCCAGCAGTCTACCTAAATAGTAATTCAAACGGACTTTTATTTTACCAAACGATTTCTTTCCTTTCTTTATCGGACGGTCAGTAATATTGACTCTCGATTGGGGACTAGCAACTGGTAGTGTCCTCGCCTGACTCTAAAATTTCTCTGCGGCTCATTTTAAAGGCAAAGTTGGGTGATGTTTTGCGAATCTGGGGTTCCCTGTTCATTACGTCATACTCTGATTCACTTTGCTTGGAGAATTATTCACATGGCCTGTGCATATTAATCTGTTGATTTTCCCGACAAAAAACAAATTTTCTATTATCCCTTTTCCCATACAAGCAAAATTAAGGTTTTCAGAGACTAAACATTACTTGATAACACGTAATAATTTACTTTGACCAAACAACATGACCATTAATTTTCCAAAAAATAGTTTTTCCTTCGTGTATGTTTAATAAGCAATCAATGAATTTTTTAACAAGCAAGGTAATCTTCTGGTACTTCGGGATCGCTCATTCGCCCTAATTTGAGGTATTTTCGACTATCGTAAGTGGTTGGGTCACGCAATACCCTCCCTATATATTCATTCTTCCAAAAGAGAGGTGGGAAGGCGAATAATTTAAATAAAAATTGGCGCGAGAAACGAAGCACATAGTATTGAAAATATTAAAAAAATATTCTGGAATCGATTATTGAGATTGAAAGGCACGAACTGACACGATCCGTTATGCATAGATAATCAAATTCGCTATGCACTCTAATTAACTGAAAATGGAGATACCTATAGGAGATAAATGGCCTACATATAGTTGTCGATGCAGTAAAATGGGCAGATTTGTCAAAGAGTTATTCTTACTGATCATTAGGGAATGGATATTTTTCCGCGAATATCATGGAGCTGTTAAAATTTTTTGAACACTTGAAATTGGACGATGTTTCTCGTTAATACTTTGTTTCTATGAATCTTTCATCTTGTTTTGGATTTTACCTTTTTTAAAAGATAAGTACAATGTGATTATCAGCCTCCTCTGTTAATGCTATCAAACCCACTCCTGTGAACAGCCGAACTCAAATTTTAAGACTTTTTTCTGCTTACAAAATATCGTATATAATACGAGGAAACGAAAAAGAGGGCGAAATAGACGTTGATAAACTTGTGAACTCTCTTCTGTTACTCCGCTTTGTTTTGACCAGTTTAGTCATTGCATTATATGTTTTGGTTAAAAGAGAAAAAAAGACATTATTTAACTCGTGAACAACCCTCTTTTGCCCCGTTTTGTCTGGACCTATTGAGGCATTGCATTATATGTTTTATTTAAAAAAATATTAAAAGACAGGCATTGGGTTACTTATGGACTTCCTTTCTTTTGCTAGTTTCGTTTTAATCCATTAGGGCATTACATTAAATGTTTTGTTTTGTGTTTATTAGATTTTTGTAAATATTTTGTTTTGTCATGACGTGGTGTCCTTTCTCACCTACGACTCACTTGTTCCGAAAGTTATAGACGATCAATTTGCTATTAACTTCTGTTCACAAAGACAATTCCTTAGCTACTCAGACATCAATGTTCATTGTAGAATTAGTCTTGCAATACACAACAAAATAACTTCATCAAACACTTAATATGGCCGCAATTACGTCCGTTACTTACCTGTTTCGGTCTATTGCGAACACTATGTCACAACGGATTTAATTGCATATTTCATAGGCTCCTCATATTATTTGTTTACTGTTACATTGACCTTCACTTCTGATCGAAAGAAAAATAAATTTACGAATTCAGGCAACGATTCTCGAAAATTAATAAATCTTCGAAAAGCCAAATGAAACATATTCTTTATTTTCATATGATGTAGACAAACAACCTGGATATATTGTAGCTGTTTCATGCTGATATTTGCTCCCATGTATTTGAATCTTTCTTTTCGTATTTCCACATCATTTTCTGTGCAATTGAAATGAAATAGATTACCTAGGGATTTTTTTGACAAAACCACACTTACCCTAAAACACGTTCATAATATATTTCACAGTTTATATATTGTTTAAATCGTGCTAGTGGACTTTAATGAATATTTTAAACTGTTATATTAAATTTAATTGCCGATAAGTTTGTAGATGACTATCCTCAGCTACACCCTTCTCCCGCACAACACGATAGTCTATTTTACTACTACTACTACTACTACTACTACTACTACTACTACTACTACTAATAATAATAATAATAATTTTTCCTCTTGTTGTGGGGTTTACCGGTTAAAACACAAATATTTATTCAAGAATTTCCGGTTGGGTGTTTACTTTTTTTTTATTTATACCTCTCAATATTTCCCATGTGCGATTGATAGTCTATCAATAAAGTATTTTGATACTAAATAACTACATATTTGCAGCCGACGGAGATAGTCTGTGTTTCTTTTGATGTCGGGAATTGAAGTAATTCACAACTCCTACGTCCAAGTTCCAAGAGTCTCCACAGAATTTTCCCTTTATCCTATCAATAATCTTGACTTCATATGAACTAACATATTATACCACTATCTGCCGGTCACTGAAGTGTGACCGACAGACGTGTTATAGTAAATGTCTTAAAGCGGTCTCGTGAAGATATGAAGATGGGTCAGTCATTAGGGTCTGTGTAGCAAGAAGAAAATCATACCTGAGATGTTAGATCTGGGTGTGGCTCCTTTCTTTTCTCAAGATGATCTCTTCATTCTGGTGGCATTCTGGTTGGAATCTTCATCTCTTTGTCCTCAGGGCCGCCTTTTGACTTAAGATATTTATGAAGGCATTCATGGTAGACACAAGAAAAATGACACGCGACACAATTGTAATATACATAAGATATAACTAACTATTTTATTTTACATTAGAGATACAATATATATTACAAAAAAAACAATTTAAAAGTGGACAATAGGCTTTTCGAAACTGACTAACCTACCCTAACTAATGTTGAGGGAGGGGGTGTCCCCCTCATTTACGGAGAGACGGAATATGCGTCCTCACATCATGATGGTCGTGCAGGAAAGAGACAGAAAGATAGCAAGGGAATTATGGGAAGGGATTTATTTGTATCTCTACGCTCATGTACAATTTACCACCCGTCCATGCTGCAGAGTGTGTTAGAAACAGTGGCACAAGGAAATAGTGCCACATCCCTCCCTATGCAATCCGAAATTTATGAGTGTTCATAAATTTCAGAAGTCCCTAATTTTCCGTGAATGGTGCGTCAACCGGTCGTCAGCAATCAATGTCCCCATGCTCTACGTTCCATTAGGAACTCCGTGAAGCAAGTTATCTTTTTCCACCAGGCTCCTGGTAGACTGGTATACTGCTTCAAATACCAGAGAGGGTAATCATCCTCGCCCTCCATCGAGGCAATGCCATCATGATTTCAGTAACTGGATTTACACTTTCTTAAGCAACCAGTATATTTTTTTAACAAAGCCGGATTTTACGTGAGTTCATCACGCCGACCTATACGTATTTGACTAGGCCGGATTCTACGTGAGTTTATCACGCCGACCTATACGTATTTGACTAAGTTTCATTAGGAACTCAGTGAAGCAAGTTATCTTTTTCCACCAGGCTCCTGGTAGACTGGTATACTGCTTCAAATACCAGAGAGGGTAATCATCCTCGCCCTCCATCGAGGCAATGCCATCATGATTTCAGTAACTGGATTTACACTTTCTTAAGCAACCAGAATAATATTTTTTTTAACAAAGCCGGATTTTACGTGAGTTAATCACGCCGACCTATACGTATTTCACTAAGCCGGATTTTATGTGAGTTTATCACGCCGACCTATACGTATTTCACTAAGCCGGATTTTATGTGAGTTTATCAGGCCGACCTATACGTATTTCACTAAGCCGGATTTTATGTGAGTTTATCACGCCGACCTATACGTATTTCACTAAGCCGGATTTTATGTGAATTTATCACGCCGACCTATACGTATTTCACTAAGCCGGATTTTATGTGAGTTTATCACGCCGACCTATACGGTTTTTAATTTAGTCCGCATAACATTATTTTCGTAACTGGATTTACGCTCCCTTCAGCAACCAGTATAATGTATTTTAACCAAGTCGGAGTTATGTGACCTCATCACGCCGACCTATATGTCTTCCAAGTTATTACTTCAGTTACTGGACTTACGCTCTCTTCAGCAACCAGCATAATGTATTTTCAGTGAAGCAAGTTATCTTTTTCCACCAGGCTCCTGGTAGACTGGTATACTGCTTCAAATACCAGAGAGGGTAATCATCCTCGCCCTCCATCGAGGCAATGGAGTAACTGGATTTACACTTTCTTAAGCAACCAGTATAATATTTTTTCAGTGAAGCAAGTTATCTTTTTCCACTAGGCTCCTGGTAGACTGGTATACTGCTTCAAATACCAGAGAGGGTAATCATCCTCGCCCTCCATCGAGGCAATGTAGTAACTGGATTTACACTTTCTTAAGCAACCAGTATAGTATTTTTTCAATAAGCCGGGGTTACGTGACCTCATCACGCCGACCTATATGGATTTAGTAAAACCTCGGTCTTCAGAGGTTCTAATCCAATTAAATTCTGTTAGAGCAAGGAGTCTGCCGCCAATAAAACTATCCACCACGGAATATTTATTAATTATGTAAAGAATTAATTAAGAAGGGCACTCAACCTTCATGAGTTAGAATACTCAATTAGGGGGGAAAATTCCAAAAATAAACAATTCAGAAACCTGGTATACATTAAATCAATGAAATAGGGTGTTAACATATTTTTTTTTAAAAAAGAAAACATTTTTTAAAAAAATCATTTCAGAGCACCTCAGTCACAATTAGAAGTTGTTTACACAATGCAAACGCATTTCAGTTATTACATTCATAATTAACTTTTTCCCAAATTTCAGGGTACATTTAAAAGTATGTGTATTTTTTCAAAACTTGATTTACAAAAGATCATTAAAATTTCATTCCAAAATTTAAAAATTATTTCAAGTATTTTGGTTCATTGTTAAAATCAATTTATGTTAGTTAACTTCTTTGCAAAGTAATTCATTTATTACTTTAAAAACAATCTTCTCAAAAGGTCATAAACTTCGAATAGACCCATTTTTCGTAATACAATTCAAAAATTATTCCAAACATTTGGTTCATTATTAAAATTAATCTTCCGAAAAGATCATAGAAAATTTATTTTGAATCAATTTACCCTTCACAACGAGATTCAGAGACATCCCAAAACTTTTTAATTTCGTAATTATTATTTTTAAAATTCAGTGTACATTTAAAGTTATTGAATTGATTCTTAAAAATCATTTCTTCTTTTAGACCATTATCAAGGTCATTTCGAATTCAGAAACTTTTCACGTTAATTAACTTTTTTTCAAAGTAATTATTTTATTATTTAAAAGCAACTCTTTTCCTAAACTCACTCACAAGGATTATTTCGAATTAATAAACTCCCGCCACACATGGGAGTCACATTAGTTAACGACCAGTTCTGTATAGTTAACAGCTCGAAAAAATTAAAGTTTCAATTAAAGAGAGATCTTTCTAGACTGAGGAAATCTTTTTTTTTCTTAAGAATTAATTCAATTTTACGTATATACTCCTCAGTCAATATTTCAGGGACCCCTATCATACGGTCCAATTTCAAATAAACCTTCAATTAAAGAATTCGCTCGAATAATTCTTCCTTAAAAATAATCTAGAATTCAAGAAAATTTCTTTCGTTAGTCAAATAATATTTCCTTAGAAATTATTAAAAATTCAGAGAATATTCGAAATGCATAATTTTTCTTTAAAAAAACTATGAACATTTCAGAGAACTGTTAAAAAATTAACGTAATCATGTAACAGTTGGCTTTTGCAAACACTCGAAGATTTCAAAAAAGTACTTCAAGTTCTGTTTGAATAATTGTCTCTGTTTTTATTTTGAATAAAAAAAAACAATTGAAGACATCATTTAATGTAATTTAAAGAAGCATAAATAATTTTGTTCTTTAAACTTGGTAGAAAATTTTAAAAAACTCCAAGTTAATTCGTTATTATATGCCCTCCTGCAATCAGCCATAGGGGTTTAGCTATACAATTATTAAAATGCAAGAGTAGAGAAAGAGAATAAGGGGGAAAAGAAGGGGATAGAGACAGAGTGATGGCATTACACACCCCACCACCCTCATAATATCATTACGTAATAACAAAAAAATCGACAATTTAAAAAGTCACTCTGTCGTCCTTATAGACCCTAACAGGTAAGGGAATGAGAGAGAGAGAGAGAGAGAAGAAGAAGAAGAGAGAGAGAGGCAGCTAGCGTTGTTCTCCCACCCATTCCTTAACACCCTCGCAAACACCATGACGAGGTCATCTTCGCTTATCTTTCCCATGTGCGGCCATTGTTTTAAAAAATGAGTGACAGGTAGACATTAAACATTTCTACGAGTTTAAAAAAAAATAAGAAAATAGGAAAACAATCTTATTTTGAACAATTTTGTAAAATACATTCTAACACAAAACTTTCATATTATCTAACCCCAATTTTTTTTACCAGTAACATTTTTTTCTTTTTAAACAGACAAAACATCAATAAAAGAAACATTATCAATTCAAAAAAAATGTCCCCTTATGTTTCAGCGTTAATTGTTACCTAACATGAAAAATAAACACATCAACTGTTCATGGAATAAAATGTAATGTAAAAGTTCTATTTTTTCAAATCTGAATCTAACACTTGCAAAGTCAAAAGAATTTTTTTTAAAGTCCTATATTTTTATAAACCTGAAATAAAGATCAGATAAATAATGTTAGGTATCCTTTATTTTCTTTCCTTTTTTTTTCTTTTTTAAATTTATTTTTCGAGCTTCGTGTTTGAAGGATTTTTTTACTTTTTCTTTCATGTAATAACAAGATGCATAGATATACACACATATAGATATATATCTTGAGAGAGACAGAAAGAGAGAAAGCGTGAGAGAGAAGGAAATATTGCATATTCTAGAGACAATTTCTTTTTGTCTCTGTTTTTTTTTTTGTAGGACACATTTCTTACTTTTTTTTTTTCGAAGGGTTACTTTCAATACCCTTTTTTTTAAATCGATCTATTGTAAACTGTTTTTGTTTTTGTAGGTGCAAGACAATTTTTTTGTTCAGGTTCTGAATTTTCTTTTTGAGTGCGTTTTTTTTGTGCGCGTGTGTACTGGTCTGCCATTTTTTTTAAATTTTGCCAGAAATAATAGTTTTTTCCGTTTTTAAAGACCATGGACCATTTTTTTATTCGATTCGTCTAGTGGTCATCATTTTTGGTTGTGCCGTGGGTTTAAGATTCGAAATTATTTCCATGCTGGGAAACAATATGCCCTGGTCATAGTGCATCATTTATATCACTATCTGTCGATACTGGATTCTGCGACACAGATGCGACGAGATCCGTCTGGTAATTAACCAGGGTCAATACTGCGTCTTAAGGCACCATTTATACCACAATCAGCCGGCCACTGAACGTGTGACCGACAGACGTGTTATAGTAAATGTCTTAAAGCGGTATTGTGAAGATATGAAGTTGGGTCAGTCATTAGGGTCTGTGTAGCAGGAAGAAAACCATACCTGAGATGTTAGATCTGGGTCTGGCTCCTTTCTTTTCTCAAGATGATCTCTTCACCCTGGTGGCATTCTGGTTGGAATCTTCATCTCTTTGTCCTCAGGGCCGCCTTTTGACTTAAGATATTTATGAAGGCATTCATGGGAGACACAAGAAAAATGACACGCGACGCAATTGTAATATACATAAGATATAACTAACTATTTTATTTTACATTAGAGATACAATATATATTACAAAAAAAAACAATTTAAAAGTGGACAATAGGCTTTTCGAAACTGACTAACCTACCCTAACTAATGTTGAGGGAGGGGGTGTCCCCCTCATTTACGGAGAGACGGAATATTCGTCCTCACATCATGATGGTCGTGCAGGAAAGAGACAGAAAGATAGCAAGGGAATTATGGGAAGGGATTTATTTGTATCTCTACGCTCATGGACAATTTACCACCCGTCCATGCTGCAGAGTGTGTTAGAAACAGTGGCACAAGGAAATAGTGCCACAATATAAAAATAAACAAAAACTGGAAATACACATATTCACCTAACAACAAAGCATAAGTCAAGGTGTTACCGGTATCTCAAATCTTTCCCTTAAACTGTACAAGAAAACATGAATTCAGTAGATCTATTAAACCAAGGAATAGCCTGGAACCCTGGTGCCATTAAATCTTTCCCTGAATTCTATCAATAATCTTATATCCGTATACCATCTGCACGAAGTTACGAATATTTAACTTTTAAGATTTTACAACAATTATTACATGCCATTCAAAAAATATCTGGTCAGAAATTGAGATATCATTCTATATTAAAATTTTATGTTAACCACGTTTTTATTTTAACTTCTAAAGACGGCTAGAGGACCGCATTCACCCTAGATGTGTTAAGAGAATATTGAATTATCCATTCGCCTCTAATGTTTGCTTGTGGTGTTGCTTTTTATCATTTGCATTATATTCTATATTTTTAAAACATTTAATTTTTGTATAATCGTTAAAAAACTTCTTACAGTCAACGTACAGGAAGTTTAATTTTCACACACTGCTTCACTTTTATTTAAACAAAAGCTAATTTTCCATCTTTTTTTAGTAAAAATAAATAAATAATATTGTTTTTTTTTTACAAGTTTTAAATTTCTTTATCAAAAAAAAATCAATTCCTATAAATTAACTGGTTAGTTTATCATGGAAATTGTGTCAATATTATATTTTTAATTTTACTGTATCTACTGTTAATGATGTTCTACTACGTTTACTACTGATATCACCGACTATCATAGTTATTTCATAACAATATTGCCATTTCTTTTATTTGGTTTATAGGGGGGTACACATTTTTTAAGTATTATAATTATTATATTTTTTAATTATCAACAAGCGTCTAAGTACATTACTTAACGACTACTTGCTTACCTCAGTAAAGGAGGATTGATATTTAATACTATAATTTCAGACTTGATAAAAATATTTCTTCATAAATATATTTTATCCGTACATTATGTGTTTTTCAATACTTCTTTCCACTGGTGAAGATATCGATTGTTGACATTCCTCCCTCTTCATAAATAAACGAAAAAGCCAAAATTTAGCTAAGATTACAATAACAAGCGAGATAATCATAGTATAACCTGCTTTGGAGACGAGTAACCTATCTGTTCTAACTTTATATCAACTTTCTACCGGGAAACGCCTGAATGCGGGCCCTACTAGTTGTTTATAAATTATGAGCACGTGTTTCTATTAAAAGAAAACAAAACAAATACAAATGTTTCTAAAATTTTATTGATGTTTCTTTGACAAGCAAATAATGCAATACTCAAAATTATTGGCATATTCTTCCGAATATGGATATCGTTCAATACATTGATTAATTAATTAATTAATTAATTAATTAATTATCTAATCAAGAGAGATAAAGACATGACATTTCATCAGTTTTTCGTTCTTTGCCTTTACAATAAACAGATGAGATTAATCAGGTATTAATTGTTAAGTTGCTCATTTTGTTTATGGCCTTTTTTTGCTTAATATCTATTGCGATTTACAAACTTGTTTCCATAAGCATTTCTACATATATTTCTGCTTACTAGACATGACAGTAAAAAGAAACTCTAAGCAGACAAAATTAATATTGACATTCTAATTTTTTGCTGAATTTATTTTGGTAGCCAATTGTGTAATTTTTACTAAGTAATGCATATATATATATATATATATATATATATATATATATATATATATTTGTGTCAAAACATATATTTCTTATTATATATCAATCCTTATATAAGAAGCCCAATGTGATTTCAGAGAATTGTATAGAATAAATGACAGAAATTCATATTCCAAAATTCATGATGTTGACAATGTTATAGTTTATTCCTTTAAATTAGTTGATTAATACAATACTTGACATTATCTGTTTCGTAGCACAAAATCAATCACATAATTATTCTATCAATTAGTGAATCTATTGTGCCCTTAACTCATCGGAAGAAATGGCAACAATCAATCCGTTAAAAGGAATTAAAATGTGATTTGACATGATGAAAATCCGAAAATTGGAAGAGAAGCTGCAGTTACCTTTATATTTTTCCATTACGCCATATTGAATTCTTTTTTGATATATAAATTGTCAACATCATAAATTTTGGAATATAAATGTTTGTCATTTATTATATATATATATATATATATAATTATATATATATATATATATATGTATGTATATATATATATATATATATATATATATATTTATATATATATATATATATATATACAGTTTGTTCCATAAGTCACTTATTTAAAAATAAAACAATAACGCTTTTCTAATAATATATTTTAATTTCTCTTTTCAGAATTATAAAATTGAATCTTCGGAATTTTTTGAATAGATACGTTTACAACAAGACAACGAGTGAGGATAATTGAATTTCACTTTGAAAATGAACGGCCAATTGTTGCAATGCAAAGATCTTATATGCGCCATTCCAATGTTCAATATCCTCTTAAAATATATGCTAGTGAATTTGTTTAACCTCAGTTAGTAAACGCGTCAATGTATTCGTGGCAAACGAAATGGAGCAACTGCACATACGGCTAGAGCAACAATGAAGTTGTTAACTGTGATGTTCCAGGATCGAAAAATCTCTTAAAATTTCGATTTTGAATTACCTCCACGTGCATCCAAATTGGACAGAACTAGACTTTTTGGCTTTGAGAATATCAGAATGTATGCAAATAAGCCTCGAAGCATCGAAGAACTTAAGGTAACAATACGTAGGAAATTCTTTCCCTACAACTGCCGATGTTAAGAACTGTCACAAAGAATAGCTTAGAAAGAGCTTGTCTTTGCAAAGTCTACAACTTCCGATGTTAAGAACTGTCACATAGAATAGCTTAGAAAGAACTCGTCTTTGCAAAGCCGAGAATGGAGGCTACTTCAGGGACATTTTCTTTCGTAGCTAAGTCAGCACAAATTTCCACCCTATAAACTGTGTAATAAAAAAAGAATTAATTAAATAAACTCATTAAAGATATAGTTATTTGATTTTCAAACTGTAAAGTGACTTATGGACCAAACTATATATACTGCCATAGCTATATATATATATATATATATATATATATATATATATATATATATTTATATATATATATATATATGTATATATATATATATTTATTTATTTAAAAGTTTGACTCATGTCCAGGCCACCCGCATTAAAAATTTCAAATGTTTAGACCCAAAATTGGTAGAGTAGCTTAATACAGTCGGCAAAGATCAACTCTTTTAACTTTGACCTCTTGGCAGCCAAATTTTCGCCCAAATGTCCGACCATGTGGAAATACAATAATCAGTTATCGATAGATGATAATCGCTCAGCGAGAGGTTAAAGAGAAAAAAAAACGGAAGAGACGCTTGCTTACTCCTTTGTGCAGTGATTTATGTAAAATGGATTATACGAGCCGTTGTTTCCTTTTTATACCTATATATTACAAAAACAATAATACACGACAAAAATAAAGGTTAAAAAAAAGAAAAGCAGAATGCATGTAGCAAGGTTTTTACGCAACAAGCCTAGTGTTTTCTCTTTCCCTCTGCTGTTCATATCCGCCTCTATAGCAGTTGTCACCGAGAGGGCAGATGTTCCCTCGCATACGTTATAAAGAAACCATGTTTTATCTTAGTCCTTTCTTTCCTTTTGTAGGGTTTTTTTCTGGCCGGATCGATGCATTCATGCTTTTTACTGCTTTTTTTCAATGCCGGGGAATATCTTTGCTACTTCATGTTTGTTACGACGATTGTCGTCTTGGGTTTTATTGCTATTTACCCGCTCAAAAGCCTAAGTGGTTACTAACCTTCCGCCACGGCAACTGCACCCAACTTTTAACTCAACTGACTAGCGATATCTCTCTGTCTATCTGAATAAAAAAGTGCATGCCGTGCAATTTATATAAAGGTAAATGGTCAAGTTGGTAGGATGCAACCTCCTTTATTCACCAATTACCACCTGCCACATCACATATATGCAATCACAATGATATTCTCTAGTGGATGTACAGCTAACGTCATCGAGACCCGTAAGTATTATAGAAATTAACGGACAGCTACAGTTCTATCTAGCTTGGCCTAGAGATTGAGTTTCTCGAGGCAAGATACGCTAGTAGGGCACTTGGGTTCCACTTAACAGCGTCATAAAAATACAACAAAGAAAAGAATCAAGCAACGTTTCTTCTGTGGGAAATGGAGGAAATCTTGTTCCATAAGATGCACACTAAATTATTTGCTAAATGTACCTGTTCTAATATTATTGTTTCCAATATATGTTGCCATATCTTCACTGAAAACATCTCCAGAAAGAACTACCAAATCGTAGTATTTATAAAATTCTTAGTAAATAGGAAAAATACATGTAATACATTTTATGGAATCCAGTATTTTCATGACCATCTAAGATGGTCGATATTAAATAAGGAATACTGTTCTTGTGACCATATCTTCCATGAAAGTTCTATTGAAAATGCCGCCTATGATATTATGACAGATGCATGGGTAGATTGGTCCAAGTAAATATGTGAAGAGATAAATGAGCCACATTATTGTTACGAAAAAAAAACCAGAAGATGCTTGATAGACCTGGCATGCTAATGCCTTATGTAGTAAGTGTCACCTTCGTTTGACGCATCAACAAGAAATTGAACAATCATGACATGAGCAGACGTCAGCGGTCATAATCTTACTGCTTGTATCAGAGTATCAAAATAGATAAAGATGTTATAAACCGCCTAAAGCAATCTCTTGAAAGAATGTTTTATGCCTTGACTAAATGACAAATATTTTCTACTACATACTTTATTGTATACATAACAACATCTTATCCCACTTTGGTGAATGTATTGTAGCAATTTTAGTTAGTTTGAGCATCTAAAGAAACACTTTCTGTTTTAATATATTTTTAATGTCTTAGCCAAACATTTTTTTGTATCTATTTCTCCTCTCATATTATAATAGACAGTATTTTCTTTATTTACAGAAACTACGCCTAAAACTTCAATTACATCTTTTACATCTCAGTGCGAAAAAGCAAACTGAACCTTTATAAGTAAAACCCCCTTATTGAACGATCACATCCGTGGAAAAAGTACAACGAGTTTTCGTCACAACCAATGATTAGATTAATAAGAAGGTTCTTCAGGGAGTTTTTATTTGGATTTCAAAAAATGCCTTTTAAAATAATGTGCCATTATAATATCATTATTTCATATAAAATTTTAAAAGCGTTTAGCGTTCTATCTAACCATTTAAATTAGAATCGGTTAAAAGTTTATCATTATCATTGCATGGAAAAATGCAAATTCATCCAATTTTCTCCTTTTAATTCAAGCAAGGCCGAAAAGCTGTTGAAACAGCTCACGATATAAACGAAGCGTTTGCCCCAGCAACAACTGCACAATCGTTGTTTAAGTAGTTTAAGTTAAAAACCGTAAAAATGTGTCTTCAATATAATATGGTTATCTTGAACTCTAATGTAAAAATGTTGCGGAAAATGCCCCTTTTGATAATAACATTCTAAGTATTCTATTTGTTATTTCCAATCATTATTTGGTCATGGCACACTTTTTAGACTTTACTCAGGCTTAAGAAATAGTGATTTATTAGGTTAATGCAAAAATAATGTCGTGTATATATATATATATATATATATATATATATATATGAACGTAAAAAAACGACTTTACTATGCACCAAGCTTATATTAGTAAACATTTAGATGTGTTAATTTAATGTTTCGTTTACTATTTCTAGCAACAAATAAAATGTATGTTTAACTCAAGGAAATCCAAATAGTTTATTTTCGAACCGATAAATGGTTCAAAATCCTCGCTATTCACTAAGTTTTACTTTACAACCAACAAAAATGGCCAATGAGAATTTTGACAGATACCATTATGCTAGGACACAGTCTTGTTATTGATTATCCTACTACATGGTCCGCTATAAGAAACTGCATTATTTTATTTTACTATAATAAATGCAACACAGAATAAATATGAAACTGCAATGTAGAAATTAGCAAAAAGTAGAATTTAGGTTTCTTTTTTCAACATAAAACATTTGCTTATTAAAACATTTATTAAAACGCTGCGTGCTCTCTATTTTGCCTAGATTGAAAACTTTTGGCGATTATCACGAAAGACGTTTATGCAGGTAGGTCTCAAATTTCACACAAAAATATTATCAATAATACAGCAAAGAGAGTTACCGTTCAACTTATGAGAAAAATACTGACTCTAAGTGAATGAACAATTTTTTATGTAAGAAAACCTGATAGGGATCATGTACAGATATAATGAAGTTGTTCAGTAAATATAATTGCATATAGATAAGGAAGTTGTTTAGTAAATGGTTCAAAATCCTCCCTATTTACTAAGTTTTACTTTACAACCAACGAAAATGACCAATGAAATTTTTGTGGCATTGCGACTATTTTGTATGTAAAAGTTGAATTTCATTCGTTTGAAATACGATAATGAGACTAGATCAAATAACAGGAAAGACAACAGTTCATTCTTGTGACAAGTGAATTATTTAATCTAAACTGCTCATTATATGAATAATAACTAGATTTTCATTTTGGATATCATTTTGAATTGAGTATAGTTGAATACATTATTAAATTATTTCCATAATCGGATGAGTAAAACGTGTTATTTCTAATCGAAACTACTTCTGGCACATGGCAACATGTAAAACATACATTAAACCGATGATGATGTTAGGGTGTTTGCTGTTACAAGTTCAAATAAGTAAATAAGTAATCAGTTGAGTTTGATGCATAAATAGATTTATATTCATAATGTTTTGCAATCTCTGATTAGACCGGACTATGCACTGACGTGAGCATACTTATGGCAGTGGTTTACGCCTTACCATTTAGATGCTAAACCATGAAAATGGGAGCAGTTATTTTGTTTGTGATAACATCAGAGAACTATTGTACTACAGGGACAAAAGGCTCTCTTACTTGCTAAGATGTTTATAAAGAACCCCTCTTTTCTGTATATATATATATATATATATATATATATATATATATATATATATATATATATATATATATATATATATATGGCTTTTAATACGGCCGGGTTTTGTTTGTGGAACCACTACAAGCTTATTGTGCATATATTTGTATGCGGCGACTATCTGCTAATATATTTGAACTAATCCTTATTTTTATCTTTACCTTTTTTATTTTAATTTTGATTTTACACTAATAAACGTAAACTGTGGACTATTTCCTGGTGCAGCTTTTACCGAAATAAGTCATTATTCAATGGTGTTAATTTTTTCAATATTGACTTTTCTTGTACCTCCAATACACGCACCGGGTTTTTTAGAACATTATACATAAATTATCAACTTTACTTACACAAGATTCTCACTTTTTCTCGTTTTTAAGAGACAAAATTCAAAATATAAAACCTATTTGGCTCAACATGTACAGGATTCCCTCAAACTGACGCAACTATAACACATCCGCATAAAAATGTGTATTATGAATAATATCATGATTATGTTTTTGCTGTTTGGTATCTTTGTCATGTTGCAGGAAGATTCACACTAGGACGGTTAAGAAAAAAAAACATTAATTAACTGAAAGCGACATCATGCTATCAAGAAAAGAAGTTTTTTTTGCTTGGCACACTGGTAGAATGGTGGCATTAATTTATTGTTAAAATATCTATCATTCCGGATCAGATGTGTGTTTCTTGATAACAAAATTAACACACTTAAATTTACAGACACAGACACGTATATATATATATATATATATATATATATATATACATATATATAAATATATATATATGTGCTGTGGAGATGTGTATATGTATATATATATATATATATATATATATTGTGGAAATATTTGTATTCCCTTATATTTATTTTTATATATACGAATCCTAATTAAAGGAACTCAATGTACTCACAGAGTATATAATGAATAAATGACAACGGGCTATATTCTACAATTGATGATTCTGAGCATATTACGATTAATTCATTTATTTCAGTTGCCACTTAAAATTCCAAACTGTTTACATAAACCTAAGTATATATTGTCTACACTAAACGTTGATTAGAACCATAGATTAAGTTTAATCAAACTTACAAAGCATGGAAAATATTCATAGAGATTTATACAAAGCATGGGAAATATTCATAGAGATTTATACATACATATACAAAGTAAAATAAAAATAAAAGTTTAAAAAAATAAAACTTGATAATTTTTAAATAGTTGCATCAATCTAAAATGAATAAAACAATAGTTTGATAATGAATTCAATAAAAAAATAAATGGAAAGAAGGGTTAAATTAAATATGTAGTGTTGCATTGACAGAGTTCACACTATCATGATTATATATAATAAAAGTGATATCAAATTATCTAATATTAATTCATAACTCTTTAATTAATTGAAATAAGTAAACAGTATATGATCGACTTAGATCGAATAACATATTAGCTTTAATACAACATGTTTAGAAGAATAGATTAAATGAAAATATATGAAACTATAATAGCATGCTAATTTAGCAGCATTTTTCTTTATAGAGATACATATCCTCATCGTCGCCGTCGGCCAATTTCTCGTATCCGAGAATTTCAGTTTCCTCTTCCCTCAGTGTATGTATCGCAGATGACTTCTCAGACCAATCTGACCGTAAGCAGAGAAGGCAAACAATGCTTGGCAGGGGGCGTTGTTGTTCAGCACGATTTTTCTTGCCTGCCTCTTAATCTTCACCGGTCTTATTCTTTCTGCCTCGTATCCTTTAGTACCATGTATGATAGTTTGGCGCCACAGGCACCGATCCTGAGATGTTGTTTCCCAGAGGTGAAGATCAAATCCGGTGTTTGGTAGGGTGGATTTCAGTTGGCCCTTATATCGCAGTAGAGGGCAGCCGATAGGTATTTTTCCTACGGCTAGCTCCGAGTACAGGACTTTTCGAGAGGGTCTGTTCATCCATTCTGAGGATATGGCCCAACCAACGGAGTCTGTGCCACATGGTGATGGCCCCAATACTGCATCTGTTTGCTCTCTCAAGAACACTTGTGTTGGGTACATAGTTATACTATTTGATGTTCAGTATAGCTCGTAGTTTTTGTTGGTGGAATTTTTCGAGTTTAATGAGATCACTTTGGTATATAGTCCCGGTCTCACACCTATACAGGACCGTAGGTATAACAATCACGTGGTATAATATGAGTTTAGTTTTTATTGAAAGATGTTTATTATTAAAGACGTTCTTCGTCAGTTTACCAAAAGCACTATAGGCGAGACCATTTCGGCCTTCTATTTCATTCTCATTTGAGCATTTTTCCGAGATATGGAAAGTTGTCTACTTGTTCAAGAGGAGTGGCATTTATGTGAATGCTTACGTTCTGTAAGATGGTATTGGGTACTAGTTGTACTAAAACATTTGTCTTACCAATATTAACAGAGAGTCTGAAGCGATGGTAGGCTGCCGTGAAGTTGTTTACGGATCTCTGGATGTCTTCCTTGGAATGGCTAAGGACCATGTTGTCCTCTGCATATTGAAGCTCTGTGTTGTGTTGGAATTTAACAAGGATTTGAGATTTTAGTCTAGCAGGCTTGAAATGTCCCCCGTCATAACGGTACCTAATGTTCAACCCCGAGTTATTTTGGAGAGGTTCGTGCAACATCGCAGCATGATATAAGAAAAAAAAGGGTAGGTGCAAGGACACAAACTTGTTTTAGTCAACAGGTAACTGGACACTTTTTTGTTTCCTTTCCTTTGTGCGATACATATCCTGGCATGCCTTCATGCAGTGCCTGGATGCGTTCTACAAAGTGGATTGGGCAACCAAATTGTTAAGAATTTTCCACATTGCATGTCTTGGAACGCTATCTAATGCATTTTGCAGGTCATAAAATACAAGAAAGCGGAGTTTCTGTTGTTCCCTGCTTTTTTCCTACAGCTGTCTCGCACAGAAAATCATATCTGTTGTGTCTCGAGAGGCACGAAATCCGCACTGAGATTCTGGGAGGACGGATTCCGTGACAAGCGATTCAGTAGTATGCGGACAAAGCGATTCATCAAGCGATTCAGTAGTATACGGACAAAAATTTTTTCCATTATGGATAAAAGGGCAATCCCAGTGTAATTGCCACATGCTTTTCGGTCAACCATGTTGAAGATGGTTACTATTACTGCGTCTTTCAGATCCTTTTGTAGTTGATGTTCTTTCAACATCTTAAGAATGAGAGTGAATAGTCTTGTTTTCAGATGTTGTCCACCATGGTGGAGTAGTTTGAAGGGGATATTATCAGGCCGTGGGGCTTTATTTACTTTTATTTGCTCCATCGCAATCAGAAATTCTGTAAATAATGGTGGTGCATTCATCAATAATTGTACTTGCTTGTAGAAGTGTAAGTCATTTCTAGTTTCAGATGGTTCGCTGTTACACACAAGTCCTGGTAGATGACTTGTTTGTAGTAGACAGTTCCACAGAACAAAATATTCTTACCGTTTCGAAACCCGGGAAAGAAGATGTGAAATTGCTCCAGAAAAGGTTTAATATTAATGAAGCAATTCTGGTTCCTGATTGGTTTGTAGCAGAACGTGAATTAATTTAATTCGTCAGTTCTTAGCAGCATCGTTTATAAATAGAATCGTCCGACTGTGTGGGATCATACCCCATTATAAGCCCAAAATATTGCAACATTGGTACTGTGGGACAATTTTGTGAAAACCCTCATCTGCAGAACATTCTTTATTGAGTAGAGTGACAAAATGGTTCTTCGAACGATCCATAATTTATTGTGGATCGTTGAGGATGGTGGCATTGTCTGCTGCAAGGAGTGTTCCGATGGAGGTCTGATGGGGCCAGAAATTTGTTTTCCACGTGCATAGACATTTCTAAGGTCGCGAGATTCTGCAAAACCCTCCAATTCTAAAGCTTTCATCTGCCACCATTTGTTTTCTAGTTCCCATAATTTTGATTGACACTGTTTTTTGCGGTTTCTATAGATGTGGGCCTTATGCCGGCTTCGATAGTCTTGTTCATGAACATGCCACGCGCTTATCTTTTCTTGAATGAGTTGATTAATTTCAGCACAGTTTTCATCAAATCAGTCTTGATTTTTCTTTTTCTTTAAACCGACTCTGACTTTAGCTGATTCATTAATGATCTTACTGATTGACAACCATTCTTCTTCCAGGTTGCAAGAATTGGTTGGGTTTATACAAAGTTGTTGTTCGATGGTGTGTTGGTATTTTGTTTTTACCTCTGTTAGGTGAAGTTTTTAGAGGTTGTATTTTTTCTGAGGTTGCTGTTTTAATTCAAATTTGGGATTCTTTCTGGTGGTATATTTAGCAGACGGTGGTCAGTGCAACAGTCATCTCCACTTAGTGCTGATTTAGTGATATGGATATCCTTTTTATCTTTCTGGTAGACGATGACAGTCTAGAATGTGCTAATGCTGAGATCTATGATGTTTCCACGTGGTCATAAATCTATTTGGGAGCTGGAACAGTGTTGGTAATGAATAACTCAAATTCTGAGCAAAGTCCTAACATGACGGCAGCCGTTTGAGTTGCGTTAAAGTCGCCCAGCGGCATTAATTCGTCGCGTAGTGGGGCTCTGGTTAAAAGCTTGCCAAACCGCCGGTAGAATTCTCGTTTCACTTTACTGTCGCCATCTAGGGTTATTGCATACGCCATAATGACAGTAATGAATATATCAGAAGGCAGTGGGGCTCTAAGAGGCATACGTCTCTCATTTACAGCTGTTGGTTTGAACTGATTATCATACACGATATGTAAATTTATAGCAAAACCAACTCCGTGTATTCTTTTTTCATCTTTATACCTTCCCTTCCAAAAGAAGGTGTATCCTGAGCCCATTTATTCCAGCTTACCTTCCTCTGAGTCGGGTCTCGCTAAGTGCAGCAATGTCCGCATTAAGAGCCGCGAGTTCCTTTGAGAACAAAGCAGTTCGCCGTGCTGGCCTGTCCGTGTAATTGAGATCTATCAGGGATCCTACGGTCCATGCACCAAATGTTAGATTTGCGAATTTGTTTTATGAATTTTTCTAGTTTCGACCGCAAAATAGGGTGTCCCATTGAATTCGGCTTTCCAGTCAGGCACAGTTGTGACTTCCGATTTTTAGCTCACATTTTCTAGGGCCTTCCCTATTCAGGGTGGGAAGCCGTTCTCCTCAATAGTCCTGCCTAGTCGTAGACGCAGGACCGAGCCTCCGGATATTTACTGTTCCAAGAGAGGGCTACCATCACGCGTCCACCGCTAGCGTGCAGGTCCAGACTAGGAACTCCGAGTTTCACCAAAACCTGCTCCCTTCGGCCTTGTCCCATCGCCGCTGCCCTTGTCGTAGAAGAGAGAGAGAGAGAGAGAGAGAGAGAGAGAGAGAGAGAGAAAGAGAGAGAATCTAACCAGAGGAAACAAGGATAAGCCATTGGTATATGAATTTGTTTAGGGTGGGCATCAACATGCCAGGAGGACACCCACACAATGTGGCTCCCAAACCTGCCTTCGCGGCACTTGTATGGGTGACGTGCGATATCAGGGAAACGGGGTTGCAACGGACAGCCGGAAAAGAAAACAGTTTATATGTTTTTTAACCGCCTCATAGCCAGTCCGCCTGGCTATTGGGATATTTTAAAGTTAGAGTATTCCTACTCTTAGCCTTATCCCAGTCAAGACCCCCGCGAGGCAGCGGAGTAGGGGTTGGTGGTGTGTCAGGGCGTGTCCATACGATTGGTGGGCTATGTCATAGCACCTCTGGGGTCCACTGCTGCTCCGAGATCCGCTGGCATTTACCCTGGTGCTGCAAGGCACCAATATCCGTGTGTGGCCACGAGGAGTCATGTCAGGGGTCTTAACACTGGAGAAGCTAATTATACTGGCAGAGAAGGCTTACGCATTCTGCTTCTTATTCACCTAAAGGCTAGCAACCAGCAGAAGCTGGAAGTGAAAAACATGCACGCAAGATCTTAGCACTAACACTGTTGCACTAGACGCACCACAGTACCCTGTGTTTCTATACACGTACACACAGAGATAAATATATTAAATAAAATATTAAATTAGCTAATAAAGTAAAATATACATGTAATCGTGTACCATAATAAACCAATTAAATCAATCAAATGTATTTAGTAATGATAGCAATGTTATAATCAGATTTTATATTTATATTAGACTGTGAAGGTAAATGTGATAATATATACCAAATGATTGAGTATTCAATTTAAAAGTGAAAAATATGAACAGGTAATTATAGTCTATAATAATATATGGATAATAAATTAAATATTAAATCAAAAAAGGGAATAGTAGCAAATGTTTAATATCATACCTTCTGGCCTTATAACACTGTAATGACAAATTTGTAATAATTATAATACAATAAAAGTATTTATAGAATTAAATCCCAAACATTGATCTAAAACCCGCTTAGTATGTTACAATATGTATATTTTGTATGATAGATGTGCGATGGCTCAAAAACAAAAAAAAAGCCAAATGTGTTAATTGTTTGAATAGATATAATAACACTGGTTACAATAAGGTATAATACCACTGGTTATAATAAGGTAAAATAACACTGGTTATAATAAGTATGAGTTTACATGAATTTAAAATATATAAAAGGTTAATAAGGGATGAGTTGAATACATAATAATATGAAAAAAAAAACAGTAGCAATCATTTAATTATTATAAAGCAAAAAAGAATGCCATTATATTTAAATATCATTTATTTAATTAAAATAACATACTAGTATTTTATATTTAAATATTCATTTATTTAATTAAAATAACATACTATTATATTGTATTTAAATATTCATTTATTTAATTAAAATAACATACTATTATGTAATGAGTGTACTTTTAATTACAAGGGTAATTAAGATATATTCAATGTTAAACAGAAATTTTCCTTAAATACTTTACTAGTTTGGGAATTGTTTATTAATTCTTGATTAAAGATGTTAGAGTAGAACATACGTTAAATTTGACATTTCAAGTATTACTTAAAAATAAATAATAATAATAATAAATATAATAATAATAATAATAAAATAAATAAATAAATAATAATAAGAAGAAGATTAATAATAATAAAAATAAATAAATAAATAAATAAATAATAATAATAATAATAATAATAATAATAATAATAATAATAATAATAATATTAATAATAGGTCACGAGTACTGGAAATCTGGGGAGGCTAGTTGTAACTCAGCTTTAAGGGATCACCACAGGCTGTTTTCGATGGGGAGATCGTTAAGAACCTGTGTAAAAACGCCTTATGAGCGAATGATAAAAAATGTAGATAAAATAAATATAAGAGTAGTAACTAAATAATTCATAACTCAATATTAAGGGGAAATAAACTATAATATGTTTAATAACAAATAGAAATTATAATAAACCATTCATATGATAATTTACTTTGGACTATTAATAAAAAAAATTAATAAATCAATAATACGGTACATTGAAACGGTTTTAATACTAACATTTTATATTCAATGTATAAGTTAATTAATTTATAGTATACATTATATTAATCAAGGAACAATTTAACACGAATGCCATTAGAACAATATAAATATAACGTATTAGGAAAAAACTAAATTAAGCGGAAAAAGAGAACAATTAAGGTAGAAGAAAAATAAATATCGGAGCAGATTAATTTGAGGTGTTAATCAAGAGAAAATTACTCTGTTAAGTTTGAAATTAATCAGTTGAATTATTGATATTTTCGATCGAGGGAAACACCTATTTGAATGGATAACATAGCGAATTCGTATACCTAAACTAAATAAGATTATTGTTTACAACAGAGGAATATTAAGAATTAAAATTTATGTATTAATACATTTATTTATAAGAGTATAAAGAACTTAATTATGTAAAGATAAAAATTCAGATTGATATATCATTTATATAACCGGAAATTGAAAATATTTTTTAACATTGCGTGTAATTGAGTGGGTATTTAAACAGGTTGAATCGATTATAATCATTGAAGTTATTAGGTAAATATGGATATATTATAAATAATCAAATTACTATTAAACATTACTGAACATTACTGGCAGGATATACATGGGTCAATGCAATTTGTTAATACGAATAGGTGGGTTTTAATGATAAATTCGACGTTCAAATCTAAACAAACGATGAGGAATTTGCATCTTCGTTTCCAATTTTTGGAGTTTTACTTATGTCCAAACGCACGGTATTTTATTTTGGTGGATTGATTGTTGCTATTTCTTTTGATGATTTAAAGGAAAAATAGATTCACTGATTGATATAATAAGTAATTGATTGAATTTATTCTACAAAACAGATACTGTAAAAAATTGTAAGTGTCAACTGAAATAAAGGAATAAATTGTAAGATTGTCAACCTCAAGAAATTTGGATTATAGATTTTTAACATTAATTTCTTATATATAGAAATGAAAATTCAAACAATCTTTCCTTATGAAAAATGATGTATTTTTGTTGTTGTCCATTCTCAGCTTCGCACAGTTGTGCTCTTTCCAAAACGTTATTCATAACAGTTTGCAGAATCTCTGGATTGCAAATAACTTCCTCATTTTGTGACTGCCGTTTTACTTCAATTCTTGCAGGGGTTTGGGTTTGTTAACATACACTGTTTATTTAAGATATTTGAATATCAAGTGAAAAACTATTATCTGCAAAATCTCTGAAATAGAGGAAAATATCATTAATAACAAAATAAAAAAAGATTCTCTACCCTTCGGTGACTTCTTGGACACCATATATATATATATATATATATATATATATATATATATATATATATATATATATATATATATATACACTGCGTACCAAAGTATTACACAGTTTACATCTTTTAAATATTTAAGGAACAAGTGAATAAAATCTATGAAACTTTTAGAAAGTGCTTACGATACTCTTCAGCAACTCCAAAAATAAAAGTATTTAAGGCAGTATTAGCGAAACTATGACAAAGATAGAAATATCTGTTTATTTCAGCGTGTCAAGTTATTGACGAGGTTAAGAAAACCACAATATACTCATAACTTGTTTATTGAAATAATATTCAAACATTAAATGAACTAGGAAAAAAGCCTTAAACACAATAACTACATAGCAATTTCTACGTTGACATAATTAGTAGGGCATATGCGATCCCTTTTTCATGACTGACTTGTAAAAAACGTTGGCCCACAGAGTTAGTCAAATTTTTGATTTCGTCAACACTTATTCCTCGCGACACGTCTTGGAGAGCATCTCACAACTCATCTTTGCTCTTAAGTTGGCGTCCACTTCCATAGGGGCGTCGCTTCCTGATATTCCAAAGCTTCTCAACTGGGTTCAAATTTGGTGAATTTGCAGACCACTCCATCTTCCGTCGCCCGGAGAACACGAGTTGTTGCAAATACTTTTTTGCTTTTGTTTGCTGCATGCGGGAGAGCGTTTTCCTGCATATGAACGTCTTCTGAACGTCAACCTTTGCTTCTACAGCCATGTTTCAAAGTTCTCCTTCAGAAGAGCTATGTAAGCATTTGACGTAATTTTAACGCCTTCTGAGACTCTCCAACTAAAGAACTTCCGATAACCCTAGATTAAATCATTAGCATACCATCACCTTGTTGGTGCCCTAAACGCTGATGACGATGACGTCTATCTAGGACCCATCCCTTGCTCAAGCCATCTGCCCCATCAAGATTGACACACATTTTATCCGTGAACAAAATTTTGGAAAAATCTGTTTTCATGCTGCCCCTGTCCATTTCAATCAGTTTTGTATGTGATGTTGTTTGACACGCTGTAAAGACTTTACCGCTTCTTTCAGAAGGCGACATCGAGTACTTTTGGAGACATCCTTCAATCCGGCTTAGTCAAATACTTCTTAACTTGTCTGGTCATGGTTCTTAACAACTTCACGTTTAATTTGAGTAGAGAACGGCGTAAAACAACTCTAGATTAATCTTTATCTGCTCTCTTATGTACCTTTGTAGGACCCTTGCCAAAGTACTTGACAGTTTTAGGGTGCCTTCCTATCATTTTCGATATTCCGAGGGTATTTTTTAACTTTTGCTAGCTGTTCTGTAATAGGACTCTTTATAGAACTACTCAATCCACCGTTATGATCCATTTTATTGACGAAACACACTGCCTTATTAATAATTTGACACACCTCAAATACCATCGATTCAGCAATTACGATGGCATGTTGTTTCAATTGTGCGGAACGGTACGAACGTTCCACAGTACGCGCAGCTCAGCATTGCAGACGTTTCCGAAGCGTTTTATAGGAAACTAACGGTAAGTTATTGAAACGGGTAAAAAAATGTTATCTCGTTAATAATTTGACACGCAGTGTATATATATATATATATACATATATATATATATATATATATATATACATATATATATATTCTTCCTCTCTCTCCCTACCTCTATATATATATATATATATATATATTTACAAGGAAGTTCGTGCGTAGTTTATAATTTTGATTTAATATGATGTATTTTCAAATGAATTGATATGGCCGTAATTCGCCCCACATAATCGTTTAAATAACAATCGTTCAAAACAATTAATCTTCAATTTCAGAACTGTAGATGGGAAAAAAGCAAATTCGAAAAATGTAATAATATCAATTCGAAAGTTCGAAAAATTGGGAAACAGCTCGCGGTATAAACGGAGCCTTGGCCCAGAAACCACTACTGAACGTAAAATACACTAGTGTTTTGCATAATTTCCTTGCGACTGTTGAGGCTGGTGAGGACAATGGTCGGCCATCGACTGTTAACAGCAATTAATTAATAACCTCATAAATCCGCGGAGAACTATTCGAGAACTTGCTTCTGATTTTCACGTAATGTATACAACAATTTCCAACAAAATTAAAAAAGATTAGAAAAAAAAACTTGATGTGTACCTATGAATTGAGCGACAACCAAAAGAAACGCAATTATGAAGTGCCATATATCCTTTTTTACGTAACAATAACGACCCGTTTTTCGACCGAGTTGTGACTTGCGATAAAAATGTGGGTTCATTACGACAACCGCTGAGGCTCAGCTCAGTAGTTAGATGCCGCAGAAGCTCCACAACACTTCTCGACGCCAGTATTGGGTAACAACAGCATAAAAATACGTAATGCTGTGTTTTTGGTAGTTTGACCGATTTCATCGATACGGTTTTTTGAATGAAGGGGAACCTATTACAGTGGAGGAGTACTCTCAACAAATGGAGGAAATTCATTAGAAACTTCTACAACAGTAGCCAGCATTAGTCAACAGAAAAATCCAATTCTATTCCATGACAATGGCCGACAGCACGTTGTCCACCGACTTTGAGCAAGTTAAAAAATTGGACTACGAAACTCCGCCAAACTCTCAAAACCTCTCACCTACCGGCTACCATTATTTTAAGCATTTCGAAAACTTTCTGCGTGAGAAATGCCTCACATCCCTTAGCGATATCAAAATCACTTCAGTGACTCCATCGCTACCAGAACCCAAGATTTTTACCTTACTGGCATAAATAAACTCGTTTTGCGTGCAAAAGTGTGATGATTCTCATGTTATTTTTTGTTTGTTATTTACACAGTGGTCACCACTTATCAAGGCCCGGAAGCCACTCAGGGATAAGAGTTATTGCAAGTACATTAGGTTAGTGTGGTGATTTGATGAAGTGTTTACTTAACGGGGCGGTTCATTAGGAATTTGTTAACGTTGGACTTGAATACATCCAAGTTGTAGTCAGTTAGAACTGCACGCCTATGGAACAGAGTTCCATAGGCGTGCAGTTCTAAGAAATAAGCTTTGTTCCTGGAATCCACGTTTTGATTTAGGCAGAGATAAAGAGTGGGGGAAATTTTTCGCAGTGGATTCAGCTACACGGGTGTTTTTCGTGACACACAATATGGTTTCCGCTCTGCAAGATCTACCGCAGATATGCTGCCGGTTATATCCCACATGATTAGTGAATCTCTTGACAAAGGCTTCCTTTCTAGTGTAATTGCTCTTGACATATCAAAGGCCTTCGACAAGGTATGGCATAAGGGTCTACTTCACAAGATTTCCAGCTACGGTATAAGTAGAAATGTTTTCTCAATGATTAAATCATTTCTCTCTGATAGGCTCATAAGAGTAGTGGTAGATGGACAAAAATCGGAGGCCTGCAATATAAATGCTAAAGTCCCTCAGGGGTCAATCCTAGGCCAAGTCTCTTCCTGATCTACATCAATGACCTGCCTAAACACATACTTAAATCATTCGTTGAAATCTATGCTGATGACACGACCAACTACGGCAACACATCAAAGGCTGTAAATGACAAAGTTCTCTCTGATTCTCTCTCCTCTGATCTCGAGCGCGTGGTTCAGTGGGAGGAGATGTGGCTGGTTACCTTTAATGCATCCAAAACTAAACTCCCATCCTTACATCATCAACGCTCTGATCCCCATCTGACATCAATTGTGATGGATGGCTCTCGTCTGGGTGAGGCTCCGTGTTTTGACAAGCTTCTGGGTCTGACCTTTACTCCTGATCTGAAATGGAACACATACATCAAGTCTGTTGCCAAGGTCGCTGGAAAGATGGTGGGATCCTTCTACCGCTCCAGAAGATATCTCACTACTGATGCAATTCTCTATCTATATAAAAGCCAAGCACGTCTAAGGATGGAATACTGTTGCCATATCTGGGCAGGAGCTGCAAAAAACAACCTATCCTGCCTTGACAGAGTACAAAATAGACTTCGTGGATTAGTGGGGGATACCCTTTTCTCTACCCTGCAACCTCTCTCCCACAGAAGAGACGTTGCGAGCCTATCCTTGTTTTATCGTCATTTTCATGGCAGGTGCTCGTCTAAATCAAATCTCAGGTCCCCCCTCGCCAATCTTTCACGAAAAACACTCGTCTAGCCGAATCCACTGTGAAAAATTTCCCCCACTCTTTATCTGTGCCTAAATCAAAACGTGGATTACATGAATAAATCTTCTTTCTTAGAACTGCAAGCCTGTGGAACTCTGTTCCGTCTGCCTCCTTCTACAACTTGGACGTGTTCAAGTCCAATGTTAACAAATTCCTAATGAACCGCCCCCTTAAGTTAACACTTCAGCAAATCTCCACACGAACGTAATGTACTTGCAATAACCCTTATCCCTGAGTGGCTTCCGGGCCTTTATAAGTTGTGATCACTGTGTAAAAAAAAAAAAAAAAAGATTGGTGAGGAGGGACCAGAGATTGGAGGTCAGACGAGCACCTGCCATGGAAATAACGATAAAACAAGGATAGGCTCGCAACGTCTCTTCTGTGGAAGAGAGGTTGCATGGTAGAGAAAAGGGTATCCCTCACTAAGCCACGAATTCTATTTTGTACTCTGTCAAGGCAGGATGCTGCTTATTACGTTCAACACACTTTTGTTTCAGCCGAGATATGTTCATCTAAATGTAAGAGTTAAAAACCGAAAGAACTTACTTTTTAACCTAATTATATATATATATATATATATATATATATATATATATATATATATATATATATATATATATATATACACTGCAATTTTTTTTTAAATATATGAATAAAATAAACAGATAAAAAATTGTTCATAATACAAGGTAAATCCTTAAGACTAGATATTGATTTAAAAAAGAAAAAAAAAAGAACAGTAACTAATACTGAACACCTACACCACACTTCCGATATTAAGAAATGATCTATCCGAAAGAGATAAATCAATGCCCAATTTCTGCAAACCCGTTTCATCTATAATAAAATCCACTATGCACGCTTGAATGTCAAAAATACCCCTTATGAAAGTAGGTATTCCGGAATATGACGCAAGCAATAATATCCTACATGTAATATATTATATAAAAATATATACGTATATGTATATTTGGATGATTATACATACATAAATACAGGAATGTCATCAATAAAAACTAAACCGCATAGCTAGTTCCACCATTGTATTTTTAGTTGCTTCAACTTAAGTCTATCTGTTACATATTTGCACCGTTCTACCTTTAAAACTCTAATGTTCTTTTTATACACAAAAACAATATCTTATGATGTTTTCGTTATTTTCTTGTAAGAAGCAAATCATCCAATATTAACCATTATTTGCACCTTTTATAAATAATATTTGATAAGTTTCTTGGTTTGACATTTACTTTTGGTCTGAAATGGAACACGTACATCAAGTCTGCCAAGGTCGCTGGGGAAATGGTGGGACTCTTCTACCGCTCCAGAAGATATCTCACTATTGATGCAATTCTCTATCTATATAAAAGCCAAGTACGTCCAAGTATTGTATACTGGTGCCACATTTGAGCAGGAGCTGCTAAAAACAGCCTAAGCAGCCTTGACAGAGTATAAAATAGTTTTGTGGCTTAGTGGGAGATGCCCTTTTCTCTTCCCATCAACCTCTCTCCCACAGAAGAGATATTGCGTGATTATCTTTTTTATCGGTACTTCCATGGCAAGTGCTCATCTGAGCTCCAATCTCTGGTCCCCACTCGTCAATCTTTCACGATAAACACCCGTCTAGCTGAAACCACTGTCAATAATTTTCCCCACTCTTTATCTATGCCTAAATCAAAACGTAAATTCAATGAACAAAACTTATTTCTTAGAACTGCACGCCTGTGTAACTCTCTACCGCTTGCCTGTTTCCCACCTGACTTCAACTTGGATCTCTTCAAGTCCAACATAAACAAGGTCCTGATGAACCGCCCCTTTAAGTAATCACACTTTATCAAATCTCCAATACTAACAGATAGTACAACTCTATCCCATTGATTACTGCACACGCATACCGCTTACCCCGAGTGGCTTCTGGGCCTTGATAAGTGGTGACCTTTATATAAAAAAAATGTAAGCTTTATATTGGGGTATAATCATAAGAGTGGATCCAATTAAATATATGAAGTAATTACTTCCCTATTCAATCGATGCTGATGATCTTATTTGATTCCGGTGTTTTTTTAACATGGCCATTAGGATAGTTCCATATAGAGCCAAGATATTGTATATATTCTGTTTAAGTTTAAAATAGAGGTCGCCTTACGTAGGTATAATGCCTTCGACATTGCTGAAAAACTACATTCCCTGTATAGTAACCCTCCAAATTATCAGACAGATACTTTATATCCCTGAAATATTTTACATAACTGTATATCTTAATACATATGCCGCCTAGTATCCTTCAATGATCATTCATCTTTTCCTGGCAATGTTTAATGTTACTTATCTTTCGTGATCAAATAAACAGGGGTGTGTTAATATGATTACGTCCTTTGGCAATACATTGTTTAAAAATATTTCTTACAGCACAAAAATAATATATTTATATAATGTGGTTTTGTTTCGCTCAATTTCCATTATGTTTTAGACACCTAATAAATAAAATTGATATTTATTGAATGTTCTTATAATATGCAATTTAAATAATCGGATAATTTTATAATATTTTATATAATTACTCTATACAATTATTTAACCTGCTTAATAAATAATATTTTAAAGTTGCTTCAATTATTCTTTTTCATGATTCATAATTTTTCTTCGTACCTTTTGACACATTCTGGTTTCAATCAAATGATATTCACATGCATGAAGTAAAATGAAAAATGAAGAAAACGAAACGAAACGATACTAAAGGTTTCGTTTCGTTGTCGCACAAAAATGAAAATAAATTGTTCAATATTTTGAAAGAGACAGAAGTAAACGAAACGAATGTAACCATGCAAAATTCTATTATAGTAAAGTAATCTTAAAGGCGTTAATATCAAATTGCAGGCAAAATCAATAACCAAACAAAAAATAATTTCCCATTATCAGGAAAAGTATTTATGACAGAGTAAATTCCTGCGTGCCTTTCTCTAGTTGCTATATTGCCGCTTCATATTAATGAACAGATTCGGTAAAATTTTAATGGGTCAATATACAGCTTGCTCCATCCTTGTATATAAGAACTTGGAACCCACAGTCCTACTATTTGCGATAGTCTTTAAAAGCGGTTTCTTGGAGATAAGCAGCGATACATCTGTTGACATTATATAAAAAAAACTGCGTGGTAGTACAATCATAAAACAAAGTAACAGGAAGGGAATTCCAGACTCTGATAAACCGATAAAAGAAAATGTAAGGAGGCTTTTGCCATCTACGGACCCCAAATCATGACGTGAGATGTTCTGCTTTTCTGGTTAGTCAAGGGAATGTACGTCATGAGAGCGCACATTCTATGAGTTCATCAGATCACATTCCATTACAGTACTTGTAAAACAGTCACAAGGATGCAACTCTGCAGAGCTAAGACAGTTGTTGGAGTTGGTCGATAGATCGGAGCCTATTAGATTTTAGACATTTTTATACTCTGTCTAAGAGTGAGAAACCTATCAAAGACGCACAATCCAAGATATGTCAACAATACTAAATGCATAGGTGAATTGTAGCTTTGTAAAGATATCGGATACTTCCTTGTGTGAGTAATTTTCTAGCACCTTAAGGAAAGTCTACATACTTTGCATATTCTTTCCATGCATAAATGGATTAATATTTACATGATTCGAAGATGTATTCTATATAAGAAAACTCTACTGCGTTTTTTTTTTGTTATTTAATAAGTGCAAAAGTCAAGGTTAATCGAGTATTTCTTCTTTTTTACTTTATTCATATAAATGAAAAACAATGTCTTAGAATCAATCATTCACACTTTTATAGAGAAATAATCTAAATGCTAGTAATTGATATTTCACTTGTATTTAACGATTTGCTGGAGAAGGGAAGGGGCATGGCTTAATGAGCTTCAACTTGGTTAATTAAAGCTTCTTTTATTCGCCATTCATTAGAATTCAATTCATCAGTGATTTTCGGGAGAAATTCTCATATTCAAATTAAGTTTTTCCTTGTTAGTTTCAAGGTTATCTAGTCGGAAACTCATTTTTCTATCTATATAATGTGAATGTGAACATTATTGTCTTACAGTCAGTTTATCGCCTTAACACTATTCATATATATATATATATATATATATATATATATAATATTTTGTTTTAACCGTTTCTGTCATTAGAACTCAGACAATAAAAACAAACAAAGAATGATAAAAAATTATGCTTAAAAGTTATATGTAGAAGCACATAAAAATAAATAAATAATCAAATAAACAATGCAAAATTTATGAAAGCACCACAATAAAAAATCAAATTATATTGAAAGGGAATAAAAAAGTACAAAAATCACAGGTTTTAAGCCATTGTTTGTTGCTAGACTGTGAGTGTTTACAGATCCAGGTTGGAACCAACGTCAAACACATACAAAGTATAAACACACATGTGACGAAGAGATATTTCTCGGAATATTATAGAATAAATATATTCCATCAGTCCATTTGACGCAGACAATCACGGTGAAAATATAGATAGTGCGTAATGGTCGGATGACAGAGATTTTTATGTAGAGTTCACAGTTTTGCTCGCTTGGTAAAGTCCAGCATACTCTTGATGGTGCATCAGCTGTTAAGTTCTTTCTCTAGGCGTGGTAGCTAACATCGAAAGGGAAACATAATAATTCTTTTCTCTACCTCGATAATTCCTCGTTTTTTTTTTTAATTTTGTTTCCAGTCTTACTGCTAAACATAAACATGATTTTGGTAAGTAAAAACTGGCGTCCAAACAAGTAGTGCCACAATTTTCTTAATGCCTCAACTATGTCGCAGGCTTCCTTTTTAATTGCGGGGTTCAATCCGTGAACAGGTCTTTGAAAAAAGACTACGGGACCATTAGATTGTCTCAAGTAATCAGCAATATCAGAGTCTGACGCATCCGTTTAAACAACCAGAGGAACATTCTGGTCTATTGTTGTAATTGCTAATTTCGCAATATCTTTTTCAGTTCCTCGAATGCCTGCACGGCTTGATGCGATAGAGGAAACGTCTCCAACTTTTTTTTTATCTCGGTGTCAATAAATTTTAATTATTAGAAAAACGTCTGCTGTTCACTGCTATGGGTTTGCAGTTTTCAGTTAGCCTTTCGAAAAGTGACGTGAACTGGATTTTTGCTGTCACGAGATTTTTAATGCGTTCATTTAACCACCAAACGGAATTTCAATCTGCGAGTGTTTTTGCCAAAAAACGTATGCCGGCATTATTTCGAAACAAAGGTTTTTCATTACGGATAATTTAGTGGTTTTATAGGAGACGTCATTAAATAATTATTCGATTAAACAATAACCACTTACTTATGCAGAAAATGATGCGTTTGCCATGTTTACTTTTCTGAGGCCCGGACGAAGTAGAATTTTTTCAATTGACCAAGTTTTCTTTAATAACATTTTCTGAGCTGCCATTATCGAACAAAGCGTTCGCCGATATCTCGTTATCTTTACTTTTACAATAATTTTTGAAAGGCGGTCTGGAGTGGCGGCTAAATTTGCAGATCTATTTTGACGGGTGACTTCGTATCGGATGTTAGAAGATTTGCATACCTTTGGAAAATGGTCAAGTTTTCCACATTTATGACAATGAGTATTTCTGGCTGGTTATGAAACTAGTAGCTCTTTAGATGAGCCATAAACATAGCTGATGTTCTTTTTTAAAGAGGTAGTGATCGACTGTTCTTGAAATTTCGTCTTACTATCGTCAAGAGGTGGTGGGCAGTAGGAACAGGTGCGTTTAGCGCGGCGCCCACTGTGTTTGGTTGTAAATAAGAACTGGATTTCTGTACAGCACATTCGATAGTATAGGCTTGCTCGTAAGCTGTTCTAAGTGTAAGATTTTTGTTTTAAAGATGTTGTCTTACTTGAGCATTATGCAAGCAGTTAATTAAGGCGTCCAAAATGTGTTGCTCTCAGGATTCTAATGCCGTCATTGAGCAGAAGTTGAAATATTTGCTCAATGTCCGAAGCCTCTTAAGGAGATGGTCGAATACTTCGCCTGCTTCTTGTCAGCGAGTTGCAAGTAGGTGTCCAGTAAATATCTTACTCTTTTTTTTGGTTTTATGTATGTCGCATCCAATACATCGATTGCTTCTTCCTAAGTTATCGCAATCCGAGATAATTCCGTTGAATGTGTATGGCAGTTCGTTCATTAAATGGGCACAGTTATTGATGGGAAATCTCGGTCTTTCTGAATATAGAACCTCGATAAAATTTGTAAAGATCTCTCGCCAATGTTTCCAGCACTTGTTGGCTGAATCGCTTCCTGAATCTGTTGTACATAGCCCCGGTCGCATAAAATGCCCCATTCTTTAATTGAATACATTGTAATCAAAACAGGAGAATTTTACGTATAGTAATTTTTATTTATTTAATTGTGAATTCGACTACTTGTTTACTCGACAAGCGGAAATGAAAAGTGTTTATATTCTTTGGATTATAAAGGAAGATAATCCATATTCAGAATACTTTCAACACCTCTTTATATGAACCAAATTTAAAAATATATCCCACCTGATGCAAAATAACAATGTGAGGTGTTTTTCAAGATTCTTAATTGTTGTGGTTCTGTTTACGGGGTCAGAATATTAAGGTAAAAGTGTCCTAGTGTTCACTGCGAACGGTTAAATCTACGCGTGTGGTCTCTGCTCAACGGCAAAAATGTCTGGTTTACAAACTACCTGACCGATCCATATTATTATATACTAGATATAGGGGTGTTAACTACACCGAAACACTCTCCTCTGAAAATTTATTTCATGAAAATAGTGTTTTTTCTGTCTCGGTTGACCTCCAAGGTGACCATCAGTTTTCTTTTGTTTGCCAAATCGTCGTATATCAGTACTAGTTTGATGGAGTGTCAAATACGTCATACAGTAGGTGCAACGTCTCTTCTCTTGGTAGGGTTTGCGTATCTGGTTCAAGTGTTTCTTCCCTTCCACCATGTAGAACATACGGTCGATCCTGTTTTTTTGTTGTTCTTGCTCCCAGAATGTATTATTATTATATTTGTACATCTGGAACAATATTTTTTCTCCCTACACGCAATTGTTCTGGAGAACAGTTGTATTTATTAGTTTTACCTATTTCGGTAATAGATTGTCAAAGACAGGCTGTATTTTTCTCGTGAACATTATCTACGCCGAAGACATCGAGGATTGTGTATTCTCATAAGGCGTTATGCGGTACACCTAAAAATTGTTGAAACGCTAATTCACATGGAGTGTCCTTTGCTTTCTTCAAAGTCCTGTCCATGGTATCCACAAATGTTTCCGCCTGTCCGTTTGACCAACGACGGTAAGCTGGAGTAGTGATGTGGTCCACTTCGAAGTTCTCTGTTAATTCTTTCAACTCACCCGATGTACACTAAGTGTCGTTATCCAACACTAAATAGTTGAGCACTCCGAACCATGTGAATAACTTTGAAGAATTTTTATAATGAAGTCCGTAGCTGAGCTTTTGCGCCTTAAGATTTCAAACCACTTAGAGAAGCTGCCCACTGATATAAGGTAGTAATGTCCATAAAGTGGTCCCGCGTAGTCCACGTATATCTGTAACCACGGGTAGTCAGTTTTGGGCCATGGGCAAAATTGAATTCGTAGCGCTTTAACAACTAGTGCACATGATCTGAATCATTTGACCTTTTTTTAATATCTTTGCAATGTTTTTCAAGTACATAAGGACGCATGAAACTTTTCTTTCTGGTCATGCCAGGCTGTCCTGTGTGAAAATCCTCTAAGATTATCTTTAGATGGTTTTCTGGGACAGCTACTTTCACGGTATTATAATGGTCGCCCGTCAAGAAAACTTGTGCTACTTGTTCCTTAGTCTTTAGTGTTCCTTGGTCCCTTTCATAAAATTTTCGCTTTCGGTTTCTTTCTTACATATTCCAGAGAAACGGGAAGTTCTTTCACCGCGTTGCAAAGGGTCGAATTATAATCTCTTCTTGATCGTTGTGATATTATCACCGAGTCTTTTTTTTACATACGCATCACCACATTATCAAGGGCAAGAGGCCACTAAAGGATAAGGGTTAAAGAGTGTACAGTTCAAGTGGTTAAAAATTATGTGGTATAAACTGGGATAGCTCATCTGCATATCCTAACATTTTTGAGGAAAGAATTCCATATCAAAAGTCGTAATTTAGTAGGATTGTTACCCAGCTTTGAAGTCTGTCCGCCGAATATGTAAACCGCACTTTCTTCAAACCACAGATAGAGATCAGCGGCCTGTGGTCCTTTGAAGTTTGTAAATGCCATCTATTGAGAAATCTGCGAGAGATTATTACTGAAAAAACGATGCTCATATATTCTTTCTCTATCTGGGAATAATTCCTTTCGGTAGTTACTTGGGTTCTCGACGAGTCTGCTATAGGCTTCATATGCTCTCGCGTCACTTGCAACGATAATGTCCATATCTGAGTTATAACGGGTCAGGACAACTTTTAATGGGAGCACCTCTTTTAGGTTGTCGCACGCTATATCGCATTCTGTGGTCCAGTTCCATACCGTGAACATCATTTAAAGGTGTGCGCAATGTATACATATTAGGAATGAAAACGTAATATTAAATAGCTAAGCAAAAAAGAGTATTGTAATATCGTGTGACAAAGGCATAGCTTTATTGCTATGGACTTTTATGGATCGGCCCATCTACCATTCCTATCTATTATCTGTACTAGGTATTTTTTAGGTCGAGGAAAATAACATCTGATACTTTTAAGTGTGTAGTCGTACTTGTTTATCTTTTCTTAAACCTGAAAAACGTGTTTTGTAAGTTGCTCTATGGCTTCTCTTTTCATTAAAATAACGTTAATGTATCCGATTGAAAATCAAGTCCTGTCAACATCGTATGGATTATATGGTGAAAGATAGCTGGTGTGACTTTACTGCCGAAAGTTAACATATTGAACTTAAATAGTTCCTTGTGAGTGCGAATCCAGACAAGATTTGAGCTTTCTTACTCAACGGCGGATAATGATGCAGACTGATATCTTCGATATTTTCTTTCAATACAAGCTGAAAAAAGCCCACTCGTTGTAGTCGACTGGTGTCAGAATTCATTCTTTGATGAGTGTGTCAACTTCTACGTCAAACATTTGTATCGTGGAAAACGATACGCTACGTTTCGTCATCTTTTATTGTTTGAAGACTGGGGTAACCTTGTCTCGTAACTGTAACATCGCCTCCATTTTTGTACAGCAGCCTAGTTTGTCCAGAAAAAAACACATTGGGAAATGACTCCTTCAGGTCCTTCGTTAGTTTTTCAGCTTAGGTTGTAAGTTGTCCACTTGCTGACAAAAATCGCGAATAGGCAAGTCCCAGAGAGCAAATTTTTTAATCCAGTCTCTCACAAAAACGTTATTATTGTTTTTTTTTTATATACAGGCATCTTGAGATTCAGTGTTTTTCCCTTCAGCCTTACCTCACCTTCAAACCTTATTCCTTCTGCAGTTGTAAAACGAGTAGCTTTCTCGGTTCTCATCATCTTTCCTGATTGTGCAATATGTATGGTTGTTTATAACAGACAAATCCGAACCACTGTCAAGTTACAGTCTAACATACTTACCCCTCATTTTCACCGTTACGTACTTACGTAAATTTTCGCCCTCCATTTCTATCGTCGTTGTTTTGAAGTAGCTTATGCCGGGTCATTTTGCTCTGCAATGCGACGCGTTGTGTCTGTTGCATTTGCACCGATCACATCTGCGGAATTGGTATGTACAATCATTCTGTAAGAGCATTGATATTAATGAAGCATTAATCTTTTTTACTTAAACTGATGCTTGGCATATCTTAAGAAAATGACTTAAGACAAAATTAAATAACATAGTATCATCAAAGGGGGTGTCCTCATATATGATCCTCTTAAACCACTACGGAAATAATGGAATTAGGGGAATTTAGTGATTGGTGTATAGTATTTATTGTAAAATATTTATAAAAATATTATTGTGTTGGTACTGTTATGTGGTAGTTTCATTTTAGCACAAAACCGACATTGTATTGAGATGTCTCAAAAAGGAACAAAGGAAGGAAAGAAATTCGATTCACCATATTTTAGTTGAAATAGAAGGCGTTTATTCCTAGCACTTTTCAAACTACGGTGGACAGCTGACTCAAAAGTGCTGAGGTATTATTGGTACCCCGATTTAATCAGATATCCACATAAGTAAATATTCTTTAAGTTTTCTCCTTTTTGACACAATACTGTTCAACATTATTTATTTTCGACAGTGTTACTACCAAACATGAGCACTGCGTCTATTCGCTTATTACTTACACTCTAAACAAACGTACTTTGTTTATTAACCGAACAATTAGAAGCCTAGTCATTAACTTCCATTTTCCTATAAGCTATCACGATCAGTGACATTCCATCATCAGGAAATCTTATTCCTTGTCTGAATTTCTCGGCAACGTTCGGACTGTCTACGAAATATACATCTTTCTCAACATCCTCCATTTCTGTATCAGAGGATTGTAAGTACCTTAAATGCTTAAAGGACCCTTATCTTGTTATCTCACCAGCGATGCAAGAGCTGCATATTATTTTCACGAAGAGCGTCAGTTTTAGGATAAAATGATAATGTTCCCTTACAGTCAAGTATCTGATTTGATTGCCAAGAAATTTTGCTTGACATTAGGTGTAAATTGACTTTAAAGAGTTCTATTTCTTTGTCTGGCATTAGATTTATAAGAATGCAAATAACAAATTACAAAAAAACTCAGATAATGTATAAATACTTGAAAATAAAAAGTTTAGTTAAAATAAAAGGAATTTATTCATGGTACTTTCAAAACTAAACCTGCATCTTGGTTTACAAGTCTTTTTCTTCACAACGTAGTTATCAAAACTCTGCCATGTCTAAGACATGATTTTTCTCCTTTCTCGTCTACTTAAGTCCAGAAGCCACCACGCGGGTTTTTCAAATCTCATTTTCCGACACATGTTTCGCCTTTCTGTTGCTGCCCATTTGGTTCCAAATCCCTCACCGATTTTTCATTTCTGTCTCGCCTATTGTCTTGATATCAACTCGTGGCACAACCTGGTAATTTGCATTCGTGTGCTAATCTTATATAATTTCTTATCATGCAATAAATGTCCTTAACCAACACATTCCAGGCTTCACTTCCATACATAATTTCACACATCGAATAAGCATAATAAACTCCTTCATTGGAAATACTTTGCTGTTGGTATAGAAGGAGCAAACAACGCAAACTGGGTTGAAATAATAATCGTTTTGGTACACAGGATAAGAATTATGCAAATCGCCTTCATTTTTGAATGTATATGTAGGTTAGAAAGCTATTAAAATAAATATGTTTTCATTTTTTATGTCATGGGAACATACTGATTGAGACATACAAGATGCATTAAAAAAATTCAGGATTTTCTTAGATTGAACACTTGTATTGATAATACAAACACGAAACTCTACTCCACTTCAAAGTAATTTGCTCCAATTGCAATGCATTTATATCATTCAAACAACTCCTGGAAAACCTTATGAAAGTTTTGTATGAGCATATCAATTACTTTTTTTTTCAGCCAATTCTATCTCCTGAATTGTCTGATAACTACGGCCGCTAAGGTTTTCTCCGAGGTTAGAGAATAATGAAAGGAAAGGAAGGAAAGGGATGTACTATTGGAGGGTGGAAAACTGTCCCGATGTCCATCTTGTTCAAATAGTCTGTTGCAAGGACGAAGCTGTGAGCGGGTGCATTAACACAAATCTCTCGCATTTTCAGTTCCTTAGGAATAATGTGTAAAGTTCCCACACTAACATCAAACCGTGCAGCTATTCTTTCTATAAACACACGGCGATCTTTATCATTGAAATTCGGTATTTGACCAATCAACTCTGGTGTCCCGACTTTCTAATTTCTCCCACACCTTTTATCATTCCTTACAGACTATATGGCAGAAACACTAGAGGATGACCTCCAATCTGTAGTGGAATGGGGACAAAAATGGATGGTCACGTTCAATGTCGCCAAGACTAAACTAGTTTCATTCAATGATTACAAGAAACCTTCTCTAACACCTATAGCAATGGCCAACGACTCTTTATCTGAGAGTACATCTTTCAAGTTCCTTGGCCTAACGTTCACAGGAAACATGAGTTGGAACAAATATTTCGAGGGCATTGCCAGGGCTGCTGCAAGGAAGGCGGGCTCTCTCTACCGTGCTAGAAAACTACTAACACGCTAAAGTATCCTGTATCTATATAAGGCAACAATTCGCCCATGTATAGAGTATTGCTGTCATATTTGGACTGGTGCATCGGCTACTAGTCTCTCGCTCCTTGACAAGGTTCAAAAGAGAGTCGCAAATCTGATAGGTCCTGAACTGGCATCTAAATTTCAGCCTCTGTCCCATCAACGAAACGTTGCATCCCTCTGCCTGTTCTACAATTATTTTAATGGTGAATGCTCTGACGAACTGCCAGCATTTGTGCCCCCACGATGTGAATACCCTCGACAGACCCGACAGGCTGCAAAATCCCACCCCCACCCTGTAGTGATCCCTAGATGTAAAAGATATTTCTACTCCAGTAGTTTCTTCCTCAGAACCGCTAGACTTTGGAATTTCATTCCAGGTCTCTGCTTCCTCAACTGTACTGACGTTCAGAAGTTCAAGTGCAACGTGAACCAACAGCTTGCTGCCCAAATCCCTACATAGTACCCCAGTAGTGGATGTCCCTGATAGAAGCCCCCTACACCAAAGTGGCAATGTTTCTTTGTTTGGGGTGAAAATATAAAAAAAAAAATTAAAAATATACCTTTCTGGAATCACTTAGGTCACTCAAAACATTGTGCTCTATCCATTCAAACTGGTCAAAAACCAGTCTCAAGTATTCCGTGTGTTTCTGTGTAATTTTTCAAGTTCCAGACACAATTTTATTGCATATCCTTCTTTAAAAGTGTCCTCACATCCAGATTGCAATTTTTAAATTAACCAGCTGTGACAAGCAGTATTTAGTAAGGTGTATTCAAATTCCTACTGTAGCAGTTCATGTAAACCTGAAACCATAAAATTGGTCAGTCATCTCATAAGATGTATCGCGATCACGTACTAAAAATTCACATGTCTACGACAATGTTAAATGCCTGTACAAAAACGTTTGAAGGCTGCTCGTATGTATAACATATAAACATTTTTGAAGGAAAACGATGTTCCAGACCCTTTGTAAAATAGCTTTGTAAACTGTACTTTTCATTGTATGCACAAACAATGTATATCGCATTTGTAGCATATACGGGTTGTAACATTTTACTAATTTGCATATTGTGATGGCGGCCATCCTGAATTTAAAATAAGGTGGATCGTAAGTTCATAAATATTGTCATTTTTCATACATGCACATATACGTCAATTGCTGAATTTGTTTGTGCTATTGTGTCTTATTTTTGCAAATAAAACCACTTTGCATATAGCATTAACTGCGATAAGAGGTGGTGATTAAATGCCGATTAGAGATGAGACGGAATGTTATGCAGTGAAACGAGAATCTTTGATGGTTAGTAATAGATGTGTTATAATATTAAGGCAGCTGCCTTAATCATCAAAGTAATACGAATGAACCATAAAGTTTATTTTGAATCAAGGCTTGTAATTTCCACAAAATTTTCGCATCAATGTTTTATGTATAACATCAATATTTATCCTTCTTTTCTTTATACTTTAATTTTTCAATCCTACATTCTTTTCGTAAGTTTGTTGCGATATTACAGACGCAGCACATATTTAGGGACGGTCTGGGTAAGAGGGTTGGTGTAAACATTTAAAATATTCTGGAGTGTTTCGTATACAATCTTGTAGAATAACTAATTTTTGACATGTAATTATGCAACAGCCAAAAGAACTGAGGACATTGGTAATAGTATAATCTACGTAACCCCCTACTGTTTGCCTGGTGCTACACTCATCCAGGGCCGATCGAGCAAACATTCTTTAAAAGAGTAACTGAATATCCATTTACAAACGCATGTATCTTATGAACAGGAGAAACCACTGTGTTAATTTTTAGAATATTATTAAAAGAGGTGCCACAACAAACCATTATACAGGAGCTAGTATACCTAAAGACTTACATTATATATATATATATATATATATATATATATATATATATATATATATATATATATATATATATATATATATATATACAAGCAAACAGTTAATAACCCATCTAAAAACTACTTGAAATGAGTTAAAACATATGTAATCAGAAAAGGAAACACTTATCTAGTGTTTTCTTTTCAGATTAAACATGTTTTATTAACTGTTTGCTCGTATTATAAGCTCTATGTCCTATTTGGTTTTATCGCGCTTTTACATCTGGCTGAGATAATTTTGTAAATATTAATTCTTTAATATTTATAATATACTTTAACTTTACCATCTTGGATCATTTTGGTAAATTTAATTATAATTTTTATTTTTATATATATATATATATATATATATATATATACATATATATATATACATATATATATAATACTTATAGTTGTCACAGCAAACAAATACATATATATAAATATATATATAAATATATATATACATATATATATATATATATATATATATATATATAGTTATAGTTGCCACAGCTAACCGTTTTAAAAGAACTACTATACCTAAATAGTTACCTATATTGTGCTGTCTAGGCTAAATGTCGCTAAACTTCAGTGATCTTCCGTTACCTAACAAGAACTTTTTCATATTATTAATTATTATAGCATCTACAGAAGAGTTAAAATCAAACTTGGATATAGGATGCATCTACAACAGGATACTAACTTCATCACCCATCACACTTTTATGTTCTCCTAGCTACATTTCTAAATTAAATTCCTTCTGCTTGTCATGTGTAGCTGTTTATTGATTGGATTCATGCTTGTAAACTTTTGGGTTTCCGCTGGATGTATGTAGGAGAAAATGCTTGCACTAAGATTTCACCTGGTTAAAAGTTTTGATTATCCATGCTGAATGCGAATATGGTCAGCCAGTCAATGGCGTCAACTTTGAGACGTGAATATATACTGAGAGCACTTACAGATATAATAAACACAACTTGCCTACAAGGATTTTAGCATATTGTAAATTTTACGTCTTTTCATTCGAACACGTCTACCAAATTTCTCTCCACTTTTTGAGATGCATATGGCAGACATTATTTTCAGTGTTTTTATTACAATACAACCACTTTATGTATATATATATATATATATATATATATATATATATATACATATATATATTTATATATATATATATATATATATATATGTCGGTGGGTGTGTTTGTGCGCGTGCGTGTATGTGTGTGTGTGTGTGTGTGTGTGTGTGTGTGTGTGTGTGTGTGTGTGTGACTTCATGGCTGGGTTCATGTCTCATGAACAATAAGAATTGTTGCTCCCTATATTATAATTGCGTAAGCATGAAGCACTATCGTCGATCAGTATGAAATTTATTGTTTTATTATATATATATATATATATATATATATATATATGTATATATATATTATATCATATATATGTATATATATATATATATATATAACTACTTCATTTACTCACATAAAATTAATATAGGAAAGTATAAATTTATGCGTAAACTTTAAGCATTTACTTCAAAAGTGCTCAATACGTAGGTAGAGCTAGTTAGTAATTTATAAAATATATATGGCGATTAAGCTACACTGAATAGTCGGCGTTTCATCCACTCTAGGGCGCATACGCCTGAGGAATCCTAGAGTGGATGAAACGCCGAATATTCAGTGTAGCTTAATTGACATATATATTTTATAAATTACTATATATATATATATATATATATATATATATATATATATATATATATATCTGTGTGTGTATGTGTGTGTTTGTTTACTAATAGAAAGACTCGTCGTTGTTTACGATTTAATGAGCAACACCTTGTCCTTTTTCACTATTCACATCAGCTAGACACATAAAAACTTTTCATTTTGCTTCAATACTTTTATACAAACATGCACCCATAGACTTATATATATATATATATATATATATATATATATATATATATATATATATATATATGTATATATATATATATGTATGTAGGTATATATATATATATATATATATATATATATATATATATATATATATATATATATATATATATATATATATATATATATATAGGTGACTTCATGACTGGGTCTGAATCTCATGACTAGTAGGAATTATCACACCGTAAACCGACGATTGTGTAAGCATGAACAACTCGTGTCTGTTAGTATAAAATAATCATTGGTAATTATAATAACATATAAATATGTGTGCGCGTGTATTGAAGACTGAAGAGGGCTTGATATAGGGTCCTAAAACAGTTTTCTCTTATTATGTTTGAACCCGAATATACCGATGATTGATCTTATCTATATTTTCTGAATATATATATATATATATATATATATATATATATATATATATATATATATATATATATACGTGTGTATGTATGCGTGTGTGTTTGTGTGTATACTATTTGAAGGAAGAAATATATGCGTATTCAGTAATATTTCACGTTTAATTTTTAAATTTATAAAGCTCGATCTAACTACGTAGATCATACAAATACCTGACAGATGTATATATTCCAAATTTCAAGATGTTTACCATCTTACGGTCTATTTCTTTAATTATGTGTAAATGCTCAATTCTTGAACACAACTTTTCTAGCAGAGAATCATTCACTAATTAATTATTATGTATTTTTTTTATTTTTGCCACCCTTATCTCTTCAGAAGAATTGGAACGCATCAACTTTAAAAGAAAATTAAATGATATGGCCATGATTACAAAACCTGAAAATGGAAGAGAAGTTGCAAATGCGTTGCCGTTTGTTACGCCATCAATGCTTGTGATGCATTGAACGCCATCACGAATTGAACATGTCAACATACTTAAAGTAATAAAAGGTAAGACAGTCAACATTTTTAAATTTGGAGTATAGAACTGCTCATATATATATATATATATATATATATATATATATATATATATATATATATATGTATATAATTTTATGGCATAGTGGGAAATAGCGCCCACAAAATTAGCAGTCAGAAAAAAATCAATACAAGTGCATAATATTTATCATACATTTCCCTAAAAGTGAGAAATACAACAGTACTGTCGATTTCAAAACCTATACACGGAACCAGCTTATGGGCGATAATGTTGAATTCTTTGCAGCCGCTTTTTATATACTTTCCTCCCGGTAATTAGTCGTATAAAAGTAGATGAAGAACATCTGACATCTAATACCTCGTACATTTCTATCGAATGTAATACAGACGGTAGCGTTTAATCTGGCCTCTTGACTCCAGAATGATACGTTATTATAAGAGTAACTTATACACATAATACTGTAATGTTAATTATATATGTCTTACAGAAGAGCAGAACACATCGCTGCCGTTGGCTTCAAATCAAGATACAATTTATCAAGAGAAAAACATAACAGAGGCTGATTTAAGTACGATAGAGTCGACAACTTTTTTTATTGCATTTAATGAAAAATCTACAACATTCCCTTCTCTACCCAACAAGCCTGGGCTAGTTGGTACGGTAACCGAGAAAGTTTACATGCTTATCGTTAGTTTGTCTCACACTCTAATTTGGACCCCTCAAACCACTCCTTCCCTGACTTTCCGTTTGTGGACCGAAACCAAACTAGAAAATCACCTGCTCTTAAGAATAAGATATCATAAAAAATCTACACACCTCAAAAGCATGTGAACCTGATCTCATCTCGGCTATTCTGTTAAAAATATGCTCCACTGAGTTTACTCTAGATCTCTCTAAACTTGTCAACAAATGCCGTAACGAATCTTGCTTCCGTGGTGGTTTCTGGAGAAAAAAAACTGAGCCATAAAACCATATCCTCATTAGCCTTCTCCCTCTTTTCGTCCAAATATTTGACTCTGTAATTATTCAAGCTCTTGTCCACCACCTTACAGTTGCTAAACATCTGTCTGGCCAACAATATGAATTTATGAAAGTCCGTTCTATTGGAGAAATCCTAACTGCTATCCTTGAACATATATACAATGCACGGGATAAGGCAGGGCGGGGGAGGCAATAACCCTACTTATAGGTAAGGGTTTGACAGGCACGTTCGTCTTCTCAGAAAAATCATATTCTATAGTATTACTGAACAAATACTAAACATAGTTAACTCCTTATTAAATGTTAGAGGAATCCGGGTTGTCCTACATGCGGGTAAATAAAACAATATGATATAAATGCGGCTGTACATCGGACGTCGATCCTTGGACCTTAATTATATCAGACAGTCATGCATAACCTTCTTAATAAACTTGTCTCTGAGATGGGCATATTTGCTAACGATACGACGGTCTAAAACAGGCACAAGATGAAACGGCCTGAATACATCTCCAAGGCTTCCTTAGGGAAGATTTCCAGTTTGTAGTGAAATAGGGGCAAAAAGAGATAACAACTTCCAATGCTTACAAGACTAAGCTCGTGTTCTTTTAATAATTACAAGAAAACTTCCCAACTACCAATAACTATGGCGAAATATAAATTTAACTGAAAATACTTCGTCCAAACACCCCACTTAACATTCACAGAGAACATGAGTTGGAACGGATACATCTAGGGCATAGCAAAGCTGCATCTAGGAAGGTGAGTTCTCTCTTTCTGCGCGAAATTGTCCTAGGCCTGGAAGTATTCTATAACTCTACAAGACTATCAGTCGGCCATGTATAGAGTATTGTTGTCACATTTGACTGATGCATATACTATTAGTCTCTCACTGCTGAACAGGGTTCAAAAGAGATTCGCTAACCTCATTGATCCCTAACTGTCATCTACGCTTCAATAACATCCCATCAAGTAAATTTTGCATCCCTCTGCCTGTGTTATAAGTATTTTAATTATAGATGCTCCGAAAAACTTGAGCTCTTGTTTGTTAACCCTCGATTTAGATATCACAGAAAACCTGACATGCAGCATAGTCCCACCTCTACGCAGTATGGATTCCCAGATGCCAAAAAGCGTCTTACTCTAATAGTGTCTTCCTCAGACATGTTAGGCTTTGGAATATCTTTCTGACTCCCTATTTTTCCAATTGTACTGACATGCAGAAGTTCAAGTGTAATGTATGAAGACGTATTTCTGCTACAACATTACTCAGGCGATTTCCGGTCTAAACATATGAACTTTTACATAAAGGGTATTCAGAGATAGAGCAAGCTTTTTAATCGGTTTGGGTAGAAAATTTGAGCTATCAATATATAAATCTAATCCGTTTTCCGCCAGAAATTTTGGCTGTTTAGGGGTCAAGCTTCAACGATCTGACCTTTGAGAACTTTACCAAACTCCTCCGCCAATTTTGGGTATAAACAATTGAAATTTTAGATATAATGTCATTGGACATGGATCTAACGTAATAATTTGATTTGGGCACAAAAGAATACATAGAAGGGGTCATAGTAGGGGTCAAAGTTTAAAAGAATTGACCACTGCCAAATTAATCAGACAATTTCTGGTCTAAACATTTGCAATTTGACATAAAGAGTATTCAGAGATAGGGCAAGTTTTCTAATCGATTTGGGTCGAAAATTTGTAGCTACTAATATATAAATGTATGTATGTATTTTTGTATGTCTGTCTAAAACTTTCGCCAGAGGCGATGGATTTTCCTAAAATCAGTATCGAACCTTCAGGCGACAAATACCGAAACATTGGCTAAAACATTAATTTCTTCACCCTCTGGACACTTTTCTACAGATAGGGGCCGCATTTTTCCCGATGTTTTCGAAAGTCATCCCCTCATTTCGATTGTGTAGCCTTAATTTAAACATATGTCACTTCCGGTTCAGCGGTGGTCGTAACAGCAATGACGTAACGTTTTTTCCTGTTCCTTTCCTCCTTCGTGGTACGGGTTCAAGCCTGCATTCCTACTGCAACTTTTTTCTACACACACCTCCAAACACTCAGACAACGCTGGGCACACATGTTAGTATATATATATATATATATATATATATATATATATATATATATATATATATATATATATATAGAGAAAGAGATAGAGAAAAAGAGAGAAAATAAATGACAAAAATTATATTGCTAAATTCATGATATTGACCATCTTATAATTTATTCATTTAATTCAGTTGACTTATAAATTATAACTTATAAGACGGTCAAATTATGGATGTTGGAGCATAGTTTTTTGTCATTTTCTGGAATATATTTGTTGTCTTTTATTCTCTATATTGCTCTGTAATTACATTGAGCTATTAAATAAGTATTGGTGCATAATATAAGAAAATATATTTCTACAGAAATATATATATATAATATATATATATATATATATATATATATATATATATATATATAATATATATACAGTTGTGCGCAAAAGTATTCGACCCCTACCAAAATTGTCTTATTTCTTTGAATGGATACTTCAATAATCTTTAAAACCTTCTTTAACGACTAAGTTCGAATAAACTGTATAGTTTTCAACAAAATAATAAAAAGTAATTAGTGCTTGATAATATAAATGAATTTATTTAGAAAAATAAAAATATGGATGTTGCAAAAGTATTCGACCCCTTTTCATTAATACTTGGTTGAAGCTCCTTTGACCTTGATTACTGCAAGTAAACGTTTCCTATATCATCTAACGAGACTACTACATCTGTCCACTGGAATTTTAAGCCACTCTTCTTGACAGTACTGTTTTAATTCAATCAAATTAGATGGTTTTCTTTTATGTACCGCAATTTTTAAATCATGCCATAAGTGCTCAATCGGATTTAGCCTGGGAAGGTCATTCTAGAACTTTAACCTTATTATTCTTTAACCATGCCTTAATGCTCTTTGAAGTGTGTTTAGCATCGTTGTCCTGTTTAAAGATATACCTCCTTCCATGCCCCAACTGGTTCGCAGACGGAACAAGATTTTTCTTTCAGTATGGACTGATATTTTACTGAATCAATTCTTCCATCGATTATGGAGTATCTTCCAGTTCCATTTATACTGAAACAGCCACACACGATGATTGATCCACCTCCATGCTTAACGGTTGGAACGGTATTCTTCACATTATAAGCAGTATTTTCTTTTCGCCAAACACAGCGTTGCTGGTTGCGTCCAAATAGTTCCAGTTTCGTTTCGTCTGACCAAATTATATTATTCCAGTAATCAATAGGCATTTCTAGGAACTTTTTTGCAAAATTTAATCGAACCTTTTGATGAGCTTTGGAAAGTAAGGGCTTCCTTCTGGCAATATGTCCATGCAATCCGGCACGATTTAATGCCCTACGAATAGTTGACAAGTGTACATCTGAGCCAACATTCTTCAAATCGTTCTGCATGTCCTTTAGGTTAGATTTAGAGTCTATTGCAACTTGTCTATCAATTTTCCTAGCCCCACGTGTCGTAATTTTTCTTGGACGACCTGATCTTGGAAGACTTGATACACTCCCTTTTACTTCCATTTTTTGATAATGGACATAATAGTCGACCGTGGTATAGAAAAACGTTTGGAAATTTTTTTATAACCTTCTCCAGACTGGTAGCCATCGATTATTTTCTTTTTAATGTCTTCAGAGTACTCTTTGTTCTTTGTCATAGTTGCAGATTTGTTGACGTTGAAAAATATTTATTTTTACTTGAAACAATTATTCAATCATTCAATATGGCATTGAAGTTCAATTTGAACTAATTTTAGATTCAGTAGAGTCATAAATATTATTTATAGTAAATAAATAAAAGGTCAGACTAAAATAATAAACTTAGTGACGCTTTTATTTAAACTTTAAATTAAAGGGGTCGAATATTTTTGCAGCATCAATATTTATATTTTTTGTAAATAAATTGATATATGTTATTAATCTCGAATTACTTTTCCTCATTTATTGTTGAAAAATATACAATGTATTCATACTTAGCCGTTAAAAAGCGTTATGAAGAGTTTCGAAGTATAGATTCAACGAAACAAGAAAATTTAGACAGGCGTCAGATATTTTTGCGCACAACTGTATATATATATATATATATATATATATATATATATATATATATATATATATATATATATATACAACTGTACACACTTTTAAAAATGATGGGAAAAATTTTTTTCCTTTTTAGTGTTCACATGAAATTTCATATTCACACCAAATATATTCGTAATAGTTTGTATAACAAAAAAAACTTCAAATTCGGTCAGCAATCAATTCTTTCTTTTTTTTTTGATTCATAAAATCGTGGTTGGATGTTCTATTTGAAAAAAAAATTGATTTCTGTTAATATTTTTTAGTTCCAATAAATTTTGCTGTCATTTCTCAATGTCAAAACAACAGCAAAAAATGTCGTGGAATGCATCTTTGTAATCAACTTACAATATGTATGGTCTCGTTTATTTTTATTAACTGTATTTTTAAATAAATCCTAAGTGTTATAAAAACTAAGAAGTCAATTTACATACTTTTATTATTAGGTTTTGTAATAAATAAATGTCTATATTAGTTTGAAAAACTTTAATAAATATTTCTCTACATCTCTTCTATGTGCGTATATAGAAACATGTAGACATTTTGATAAATTCGTAAGTTATTGACGCTTCTTAGGACTTAAACAGAAATGCGCCCATTCTAACAATGTTCCTAATCACAATAAGTATTTTTAATAACTTATAATTATCCTGATAAGAGAATAGTAAAAGTATAGCAAATAAGCATTCAATCATCAGAATAAAAAATTTATTTCTCAGCTACAGTACTATAGAGATCAACCGTTTTATGTTTTACGGCAAATAAACCAATTCACTTTTATTTGTAAGCCGATTTTAAAAATATATTTCAATTATTTTATCAAAAATGCAATCAACATAGCGTATCAGTTATTTGCGCTTATTCTGCAGTATTGCAATATTATAAATTATAATTGTACAAAAATTATTATCTACCTATATGTTAGGTAAAAAAAACCTATACCGCAACATTTACGCATATTCATTCAGTATTTTTATTTTAGAAAATAAAATAAAACAAGATAAGTAACAATTTCCAGTCTACATTTTAATGAGGATTGTGTGCTATTAAAAATCTCATTTTACAAAGAGTAAGTTAATGCAGAAAGTGTCGAACGAAACATTTTACCGTTAAATGTGTTTCACTGTTTAAAAAGTGCATTATAGATTGTATACTTTTTGTGTTGTTTATTTAATTTAAAACTTAAGTCCATAATAAGAATTTTGCGACACATTGATTTTTTTTATTATTTGATAAGAGCAGATGTGAATATTATGATTTATCTGGATAAACACTCAAATATCCTTCCAAATATGTGAGTGATAATACATAAGGTGAAAGGAGGCAATAAACAAATTAAGCGAATATATATATATATATATACCTTCTGGTTTTCTCTCTTTTTACTATTATACCCCATTTGACTGGGGACAGTCTTCTCTTTGGTCTACGGCACCACCCGGAAACAACAATTTATTTTTCAACTGTTTTGAAAATTTCCCAATCCGATTATATGCATGGTCACTCTGGACTTATTTTGGAATCCATCATCTCTAAAGAACTATTTTGCATTTCGGATGAACTTGACAGAATTTTCATGCAATCTGAAATATTATGCGCTGCTTATATATATATATATATATATATATATATATATATATATATTTACATATTGAACATTTTTAAGTTTTAATTTGGCAATTTATAACTGCAATAAATTGCGGTTTCACTTAATTCATTAACTAGCAAATTCTAACATTGCTACAAATATAATTTGCTGATTGCATTATATTTTCTGATGAGAAGAATAACAAGAACAACATTCTTTGAAACTGTGCGGAATAAGGACTTTGAAAATTGTTTTTTTAGAGTATTCAGTCGAATCGTAAATTTTGATTGTAAAGTTCAACTTACAGTTTAAAATTTGTTTTATTTTTTCTTTCTATCTTTCTTTCCTCTCTTAATGCAATTTTCATTGTATGTAACAAACTTCCCAGCATTTTTTTCTGGGCATCATTAATGTCTCTCTGATCAGCTGTTAATTTGCCTTCTCATATATATATATATATATATATATATATATATATATATATATATATATATATATATATATATATATATACATATATATATTTATATACATACCGAAATTATTCCAAAAACACAATGTAGTAAATCTACTTTTATATTCGTATTTTATATATAAAAGACTGTGTTTTCCATTATAGTACGCCTTACACGTTTTTCCTTGAATATGAGAAGGCGAATTAACAGCTTATCAGAGAGAAATTAATGATGCACAGAAAAAAATGCTGGGAAGTTAGTTACATACAGTGAAAATTGCATTTAGAGAGGAAAGAAGAAAAAAATACAAAAACAAAACGGATATGTGTAAAGTCTCCAGAAATATAAATTAAAATAAATCCTTATTAAACTCGTTTTTATGATCTACAACAATATAATTTTATTGAAAACACACATACTGGATCTTTTTTATTCTACTAGTACATGAAAAAAATGTAAATACGTACTATGAGGAGGATAAGCCATTTATATATAAAATAACTAATATGCTATTATCAGTGTAAAGGACCTCTATCATTTGATTTTGGGAAATAAAACTAGTGTACATGGTTCGAATGTGAAAATTAACTTCCATTGGGCTTAATTGTAACAATTTGAAATATAATTTATGAAGTATAGACTTCAAGTGCATCGTATATAAACACACACCCACACACACACACGCACACACACACACACACACACACACACACACACACACACACACACATATATATATATATATATATATATATATATATATATATATATATATATATATATAACGTCTCGCGCTGGTTTCCGGTGTTGCAGGTGTAAAATTTCAAATTATTTTCATGCTGTCACGTCATGAACTAAATTCGATTACAAATTATAAATGGTGGATCAGCTCCAACTCTGTCTTAATTAATACTGCATATATAATACAACTTATTGATTTTTCTTTCACATATCTAATAACGTTCCCTGGTGTTTTACTGTTCTTCCAACTTAAACCCTTCAATATAAAATTGGGCAATAATTACACTGTAATTAATTTTCAACCTCAACATTTAACGATAAAAAAGTAATCTCGCACGTCACACAGTTTGTGTGTATAATTGTGTTTTTTTTACTGATTATTTTCGTGGTTGAGGTTAGGGTTTCTATGTAAATGCCATTTGCTAGGAAGCTAATTACATCTACGAACAAGAATAACGTGGATGTTTCGTTTGGTTTTATTTGGCCTTTTTGTAAAGAATAAAAAAAATGCTTTAAACAAAAAACAAAGATGAATCCGCCCTCTTTATCCCCCAAATCCGTGGGTTTTGTCCTCCACCTGGCTGATAGAGAGAATTTAAAGCTGCAGAGTTAAATCATTTTTTAAACGATTCTCATTGGAAACACATTTATTATACAATGAAATGGAGATTCGACAGAAAAGGCGAATGTAAAATGGTTTTGCTTGAAATTGTTGAACAAAAGCAATCCGCGTATTATTTGGATTCTTCAAATTGCGGTTCTTATCTTATTTAACATTTTGTCGTATGTTCACCACGTTTTGATCAATGTAACATTACCAATTTTTTATTGACGAATTATACGCTTATTACGTAAAATCATCAGTTGTTTGCGAACATAACAAACGTACTTTTTTTTAAGTCTTCATATACAGGGTGGTAAAAAAGTCAGGTAATATTTTAAAGAAAAACGATATTAGCAATACACGTATATTTAAGTACCATACATTGAAATATAAAATGAAACAAACATGAAATATATTATTTTGTTAATTGTCGTCCATTTCTCTCTATCAATTGCTGGAAGCGATTAACCACTGATTGTGTAACACGTGTAATCATGTCAGCTGATATCCGCGCAATCTCCTCTTCAATAAATAACTTTAAAGACGCTATTGTATCAGGTTTCTTGCCATAAAAGCTATCCTTTACATAGCTCCAAAGCCAGAAATCAGGAGGGGTAAGATTCGGAGATCTGGATTATAATGGATCATATTGTTTTTTTCTACCTTTAACGTGTTACCTGACTTTTTGACCACCCTGTAGATAGATAGATTTAACAATATTTTTCTTCTACTGCAACCCCTTAAAAAACATTTTTACACCATGATATAAAAATCAGTTTTTATAACTACCTATTTGTACCCGTTTCTGGATTCACCATAAAGAGAATGGTCGGATCTTATCTGAAGAATTTATCACCTCCCGAATGAATACTGTAGCAAATACGAGCGTAATACAATCGTGGTTCCCGAGGCGAACACATAGATAATAAGCTTGGTATAATGTTATACTCTTCTTAGTCAGTTTTTTTGTTACTTGGGGTACCGCCCAGAAGGTCCAGAAGCCACTCCAGGGTAAGTGTTAATATGTGTTATGTAGCTGGGTAGACACCAGGATCAGTGATCCTGCGACTAGGATAGAGCTTGATCTTTTAAGAAGATATCTTAAGAAGTTTTCTATGTAAAACGTGAAACAAAATCATGTTTATTTCACCAGAGAAGGCCCACAGTATGTATTTTATTTACAATTAAATATCCATTTAGTGGGTTACTTATCAATCTGGAAATCATTGGTTATGGTCTACTATATATCTTTACGGAATCTTAATTTAGTTTGAAGCACAGGTAGAGAATAAAGACAATCGTTGACGAGTTCTATAGGTAGACGAGTATTTGATGCGATCGATTTATAAGTATCATAAAGTAAAGCTCAGTCAAGTGCCTACCATCAATTTAACGGTGGAGCATAATAGACTCGCAACATCTCTTCAGTAAAAAAAAGGGGAAATAAGAATGCGAAAATGTACTCGCCCATTAAAATGTAAAGACGGTTTTGCATCGCTCACAAAATTTTGAAGAGAGTTTTGTAGCCTATCAAGCCAGGAAACAGGCACTCTTAGAAGCTCCGCTCCAGATTTAGTAATGGTAATCCATCTCAGCGCATAATTGCCTGCTGTAAAGATACAGGATTGCCTCTGAAGTGAGATCCTTTCTATAGTTGTAAAATGACCCCTTATTCTTCAGTGAATTTGGACAGGATTGGTGTAGGTTTTCATTTCTATGTCATGGGTGATGTTCAGTTTCAGATTCTTGAATGAGGATACTTTTTAAGACGATAGAAGTCCATTTGTTCTGGGGCAAAGTAAAAAGAAACGTAGAAGTTTGGTTTTGGATGCATTATTTTTTTTTACTGCATTATCTCAAATTGACAAGAAAGTTTTGCGGTTTTTAATTTTTAAATTCAGAAAAAAACACATTTTGGCTAAAACAAAAAATTATCGTCTAAAATAAGCACTACCAGAATAAACAGAGTTTTGCCAACGCAAACAAGTGTTTTTATGCGAATAACGTAAGGAAACATTGCGTCCTGGTTGTGATGAACTTGTTAAAGGCGTTTTAGAAATCGCTTAGGTTTTAGAAGGATCATTCAAGCAGAAAGTTGTCGAGACGTTTGAAAAAGTGGTAGTCCTAGATTTTGGTGTTCTTTAAAGTACAGGATGGCATCCTGCTTTAAAGAACCCAAAAATCTATTAAACTGTAGAAGAGAAATAACAAACAACTATTCACAAAATAAAACTTACTCTAAGATAGCGATACAAAATAGCTTCACAACTGACAAAAACAATAGAAAATAAACAAATAAATAAATTAAATTAACATGAATATACATAAACGATCACACATATATGTATATATATATATGTATATATATGTATATATGTGTGCATGTATGTATGTACACATATATATATTTATATATAAAAAAGGAGGAAATCGTCTGCCTTAAACCAATAACCTAGTTCTAAAACAGATCCTTTGTTCGATAAAATGCATACCCATTGGCTGATAGGAAAGGGCGCGGTGGATACTAGAAAGCTGATTGGCTAACTAAAATCCTCAACATATATAAAAAATGAGAAACAACCACAGAATGCGCGCATAAGCCTGACTAATCCTAGAGTGGATGAAACGCCAAATATTCAGTGTAACTTAATCGCCATATATATTTTATAAACTACTAACTAGGTCTACCCACGTATTGAGCACTTTTAAAGTAAATACTAAAAATTTACGCATAAATCTATACCTTCGTATATTAATTTTATGTGAGTAAATGAAGTAATTATACTGAAACACTCGAGCACTCTCAAAAGAATTTATTTCACCACATTAAAAATAGATATGGAAAGAGTTAATTTTGAAACATCGCTAAAAACATCGCCACGCCCAGCAAGCATAGTTATATTATTAAATTAATCCAAAAAAACAGATAAACTAATACGCCAAACGCGATGGTGAGCAAATTTCTTCCTGAAAAATGAAAATGTAAACAAAAAAGGACCCTATTGTTTTAAAACCCTTTAAAAAGCGAAAACAGTAGACCTTTTGATAAACTTTGAAAATGACCTTTTAAACGTAATTAAAAACCTAGAATTCCACAGTCAACCTAACAATTCCCAACGGAAATTACACAAAATCGTAAGAAACATAAACGCCTCTAATAAAATCTTTGTAAAAGCAGATAACACCAGAAACTTTTATAAAATAGATAAGCAAGAATATAACAAACTTATCACAGAAAACATTACAAAAACTACAAAAAACTAGACATAAACGAATGCGACTACATAGATATAATAAACACTGAAAGTATAGAAATTAGCGATAACCTAAAAATTAGCGATAAAGTTGGCAAATTGAAACCTAGAGAGGCATACATTCTGCTTAAAGACCAAAAATAGGACTTTAATAATAATCCCAGCACCCGCCTGATAAACCCAACTAAACCAGAAATAGGTAGAATTAGCCAAACTATACTTTCTAGAGTAAACAAACAAATCAAACAAGACCTAGAACTAAACCAGTGTGTAAATACTACCGAAGCAATCACCTGGTTCAAAAATATAGAAAACAAAGATAAATGTACGTTTATACAGTTTGACATCATATATTTTATCCCTCGATATCCGAAGAACTTTTTTAACATTGCCCTAGAATTTGCCGAGGTATACACTGATACATCCTCGGAAGAAATCAACATCATTAAAAAATGTAGAAAATCAGTTCTAATAAATAACAATAACCAATGGATAAAAACTAAAATGAAAAATTCGTTTGATTTGGCGATGGGTGCCAGAGATTCTGCAGAAACATCAGATCTTGTGGGATTATTCATTCTATATACCCTCACAAGCATATTCGATATTACGGATATCGGCCTATATAGAGATGACGAACTAGCTATTATAAACATCTCCAACAAAGTCAAGGGAAAAAGCTTTAGGAAATTCGTACACAAGGACATGAAAAAATTAGGCCTAAAAGCAGACGTATCAGCTAACATAAAAATAACAAACTTCCTGGACGTCACGTTAAACTTAGATAATAAGACATATGAACCATACTTAAAGGATAACGCTACTCCAATTTACGTAAACCCTAAGTCCAATCACCAACCATCAATTATAAAACACATTCCTAACTCGATCGTAAGTAGACTCAGTAAAAACTCAAGCGATGAAAATGCATTTAACAGGTCAACCAATATCTACGAAACAACCCTTAAAATAGTGGATACAAAAATATCGATATACAATATAAACAAGAAAACACCAACAACTACAATAAAATTAAAAATAGAAGAAAAAGAACTATAATTTGATATACGGCTCATACAATCAATTGTTAAAAACAAAACTTGACAAGAAATTTCTAGATCTTATTGAAAAACACTTTCCCGCAAACAGCCCCTTACACAACATCTTCAATAAAAATACCTTGAAGTTATCTTACAGTCGTTGCAAAAATTTAGAGATTATAATGAAAGCACATAATAACAAAATACTAAATAAAAGCAATGTAAACAACAACAAAATAAACAATAAAAAAGTAGACACCATGACAAAAATAAAACCAACACTAGCAGAAGTAATAATAACAATAATAATAATAATAATAATAATAATAATAATAATAATAATAATAATAATAATAATAATAACAATATTAACAATAATAATAATATACAACCAACCCCGGACAAGAACTACCAGCCCATAAATAAAAATACTAATAACAAACAAGATAAATGCAACTGTAGACACTGCGCACTTTGCCCAGGTCAAAATAAATTTCTAACAAAAAGCGTTTATCAAGCAACAATATTTGCGAAAGAAACCCCGAATAACAAGAAATATAACCTAGGCATGACTAACTTAGATTTCAAAACCCGATACTATGGCCGCAAAAGTACATTCAACAATAAAAAACACCACATAAAAACAACACTAGCGAATAAATACTGGGAGCTCAAAGAAAGTGGACATTCGCCGGTAGTCGAATGGAAAATAATAAGACAAGCTACGACGTGTAGACATTTAGACGCCCCATGTAAATTATGCCTTCATGAAAAATTTGCTATCCTGTACGTTAAAGAACCCCAACATCTATTAAACTGTATAAGAGAAATAGCAAACAACTGTGTTCACAAAATAAAATTTACTCTAGGATAGCGATGCAAAATAGCTTTAAAACTGACAAAAACAATAGAAAATAAACAAATAAATAAATTAAATAAACATGAATATACATAAACGATCACACATATATGTATATATATATATATATATATATATGGGTGCATGTATGTATGTACACACATGCATATTTATATATAAAGAAAAAAAGGAGGACAACTTCATCCTTAAACCACTAACCTAGTTCTAAAACAGATCCTATGTTCGCTAAAATGCATGTCCATTGGCTTATAAGAAGGGGCGCAGTGGATACTAGAAAGCTGATTGGCTAACTAAAATCCACAACATATATAAAAACGGGAAACAACCACAGAATTCGAGCATAAGCCTGACGAATCCTAGAGTGACTAAAACGCCAAATATTCAGTGTAGCTTAATCGCTATATATATTTTATAAATTACTATATATATATATATATATATATATATATATATATATATATATATATATATATATATATAATCAGAGCAGATTTGCAAAGTGGAGTTATACAAACGTGTTTTATTGTTCGGTGGGATCGTCTGAAGATCGGGGCTCCTTTGTTTAATTAAATCTTCACTCTCCACCTAGTAAAATGGAAGCGGTTTTTGCTTCAACTCCTTGGAATCCTAACTCTCTGACACATTAACATTATAATTTTAAATCTGGATCCCTGTAGTATCATATGTCTTACCATCTGAACTTATAAACCGCAATAATGTTCAAATGGAATTATAATTGCATAGACGAATTTGTTAATATGCACATTATTTTACAGTGCTATATCTAGTATATATATATATATATATAAGCGAATGCGTATTAAATGTGTAAAAATGGTAAGAAAACAACATTTAAATAAATGTCCATTAATGGAGGTTTAATCACATAATAATAACATGCAACAAATATATTTTGTATAAAATTGGTAATATTTTTCATCCGCGGTTTATAATAGATAAAATGTTTAAATCCACGAATTATGAGAGCATTCAAATGCGTAATATATATATATATATATATATATATATATATATATATATATATATATATATATATATATATATATGTGTGTGTGTAAGCAATGTTTAGTTTAAGAACAGTTCCCGATGGTTCTTTGTTCTACACAGGTCCTGAGAGGCGACTGGTTTGCAGTAAACAGTTCCACAGAGCAAAATATTCTTAGCGTGTCGAGACGGAAAAAAAACATACGAAATTGCTACGGAAAATGTTGAATATTTATGGAACAATTCTGGTGTCTGATTGGTTAGTAGTAGAACGTGAATTAATTCGATTCGTCAGTTCTTAGCAGCATCGTTTATAAATAGAATCGCCCGACTGTGTGGGATCATGGGATGTGTCTCCTAGCGGCTTCGGCTGCAGGGGGACAGGGTAGTACACGTCAAGGATTCGTCACTTGACACTCAGCCCAACAGGTGAGGGGCCGGGAACCATCCAGCATCTGTTGGACTGAGGTACACCGCCTGGGTTATACCTAGGAGGTCAACCCTCCCAGGCCTTGCCACCGTGCTTTCCGGTGGGGCAAGTTTATTGCTTGCTGCCTGCGGCGCCCCGACCGGGGAATGCCGACCGGGTTACTCAGGCAATTTTTACAATTGCAGGAGTGCCCCTCCTTTAGGGGAGCCTGCGGGGTCAAATATTGCTGATGTGGGCAGCATTTAAATAAATACCCCCATCACTCGTCTGATGGGGAAGGTCTCCTATCGGCTTCGGCTGCAGGGAGACAGGGTAGTTGTACTCGTCAAGGATCCGATCTTTTAACTCTGCCCGACAGGTGAGGTGCCGGGAACCGGCCCAGCACCTGTCGGACTGTGATAGACCGCTTGGGTACTACCTAGGCGGTCCGACCTCCCAGGCCTTGCCAACATACTTTCCGGTGGGCAAGTTAATTGATTGTCGCCTGGGGCGCCCCTACCGGGGAGTGCCATTTTTCTTCATAATTTTGATTACGGTTCAAGATTTTACCTGAAATTTTGTTAATATATTCTTATTACTATTCTAAGTAAATTTTGGGTAGTAATTACAAAATTGAAGTTTAGAAAGGTTATATTAAAGGAAGCATATAAATCAACTAACGCAAAAGTATTCGATACATTGATTTAATATTTGGTTGCAAAACAATTATTGCATTCAATACCTTCCAATCGCTTTCTATAGTTGCACACATGTTTTTTTTTTTTTTGCAAAGATAGGCTGGTATTTTGCGCCATTTATCTTTGCAGAGCTGTTTTAGTTGTTGAATATTTTGTGGATTCATCTTGTGAACATTAATCTTCAATATTTTCTACAAATTTTCAATTGGGTTGAGGTCTGAAGACTGGCTGAGCAAAATAAGAACATCAATTCCGTTATTTCTAAGCAATTCGGTTGTTAGCTTGGCAGTATGCATGGGATCATTGTCCTGCTGAACCGTGAAATTGCTATTATGCCCCAAGAATTCAGCAGATTTCTGGAGGTTTTTCTCCAAAATTTCCCAGTACGTACGCCCATTAATTCTACGATTGATGATATCTAGATCACTAGTACCTTTGGATGAAAAAAACCATACTATAATCGACCCACTGCCAAACTTTACCGTAGGCATGGTATTCCTTTTGTTATAGGCGGTGCCATGTTTACGCCATATATGAATTGCTATTTTTCTTCCAAGGATTTCGATTTTTGTTCGTCTAATCAGATAACCTTGTTGCAAATTTCTTGTTCTTCCCCACATATTTCAACACAATTCAAACGTGATCTGACATGTTTAAGCTTCAATAATGGAACTTTTATTGGGATCCTTGATACAAAACCGGTACGATTGATAACTCTACTGATTGTATCCTTGCTCACATTAATCCGTGCTTTTCTTAAGTCGGTTTAAATTTCACCACGAGTAAGAAAAAAATTCTCTGTACCTTTGTCTTATGCACTATAATTTTTTTTTTCGTTTAATTTCCTTGGTTGACCAAATCTTGGAATATTTGCAACAGTTTCTCCGGGGAATTTAAAATTTGTAATAACGTTTCCAACAGTACTAAGTGGTACATTAAGTTCCCTTGATATTATTCGATACGCGTTTTCCTTCTTTGTGCTTATCAATGATTTTTTGACGAATGTCTATTGACAACTCTTTAGTTTTAGGTCTTTTTTTAACTGAACTGGTTGACTTTGAAGGAGTGAGCCCAAACTGGAAGAATTTTATAAAATTGTTTTCATATAAAGCTCCATCATTGGTCAGAGATAACTCGTTTGCATTATTGCAACACGCTAAGCAAATGCCATTTAAATTTATTTCAGAAAATTTCTAAACTTTGATTTTGTAATTACTACGCCAAATATAATTTAGAATAATAATAATAGGAATATATTGACCACACTTTAGGTAAAATCCTGAACCCTAATAAAAATTAAGAAGAAAAATGTAATGTATCCAATATTGTGTGTGTCACAGTAACTACACACAGACACACCCACACACACCCACACACACACACACACACACACACACATATATATATATATATATATATATATATATATATATATATATATATACCATGATCTAAGTACGTATTTACATATATATGTAAATATGTACCTGGAGAGTGAGATACATAGATAATTGCATATGTATGTATATATATACATATATATATATATATATATATATATATATATATATACATCTGCACGTATGGATAGAGTTTTAGATATATCTAAATATCTCCTAACATAACTCTTATCTTTCTTTCTCTCTGTATACACACACAGTCTTTTTTCCTCTTCTTCCTCGACATAATTTAGTGGAAGGTTGTTTGATGAAGAGTCCACGTTATGTTATTAACTGCGGGTTATTTATGGAGCCAGATAGGTGAGCGTGGCCGCGCATTTTGTAAAATCTGGATAGTTTTGTTGTTTATATCCGTTAGAAGAGCTGAGTGAAATTTGAAGAATAAAACATGTATAAATACATTTGAAGCCAAACCTGCAACGCAAATTATGTCGAGGAAGAAGAGGGTGGAAAACATTGACAAAGTAGTATTACTCCGAAATATATTTCTTTAAAAATAAACACCCATTTATTTATAAAATTATTTATATAAATTATTACAAAAAATAAATCTTGTTTATTTATGAAATGCATTCGCAAATGAAACGTTTGTAGAACCTAAAAGCGAAAAAGTATATGAGTAAGTTTTTTAAAAAATGTTTCTGCTTGCGTTCTGATTAAATTTTTACGAGAATGAAGTTTCCATATGATAAAGTGCAGGTGCAGTAAACATGGATATAATGTGTTCATCGTTTTTCATATTTGTGAAAATCCAGTAGAATTGTAGAGAATATCTCATTTCAGACAAATTAATCTGCAAATACTGCCAAATAAAAATAAAATATAAAAAAAGTTTGTCGGTCTGATCCAAGGAAGAAACGATTACAAAAGCAATAACCATTAGATGTGCATCTTCTTTTGGACATTTATGAAAATAATATACAAAATATAAATGCTTATAAATCAGCGTAACCACAATCTCATCAAATGAAACATCATAATTTAGTTGTTTAAAATCGAACATCTCTGCATGGAACGAGTCGCGAAAATGAGTATATTGAAAAATTTATCTCAGCGATCGCAATATGATTCTGATGTCTATTTCACAGCTTTCAATACATCAAAGGTTATTAAATTGTATTTGTAAATCGATACTCATTATAGATGCATATATTGTTGCAAGGAAAAAGTAGTTATAGGGATAAAAGAGAGATGAACCGCGACAGGGATATAAACTCATTCGATATTAACATAAAGAGTCTGTATGGGAGTAACTAAGAATTCTGAACCTGGGTCTATATTAAGCTTCAAACAGGTCCAGAAAAATGAATTCAAAATGTATGCTCAGGATATATCTTCTCTTTTGCTAACGTCTAAATAGGTGTCGGTATGACAACCGACTTTATAGATGTCTGTCAAATTATTCATGTTGCAGTGTACCCAGTAAAAGCACATTCATAGCATTATTCAAAGTAAATATCGCGGCTCCCATGCATCTCAGCAAAAATATCTTGAAATACCAATTGTATTAAATTATCAATGGAAAAATGTGTGAACTGAATGTATTGTTTTAATGAAGCAATCGCTCTGTGCATCAATCACTCACTTAAAGTGAATTACTCTTGTTGAGTGATAGCATGACAAGAGCGAGTTCGTGTCGGTATATGGATTTGTGGTGTGATTGTTTGGTTGAAGTGTCACCGTTGACACACTCCTATGGAATGGCTTAGTTTATGTTTTACATTGACATCAACCACATACCTCATCAGAATCCTGGTGGTTTCGTTTGCAATGTCTTGTCTTTTCGTCGAAATTCCATGTCCGATTAAAATATTGGGTTGACATCATCAGAGTTACCATCTGTTATTGCCCGGACTTGTACGTCACCTATGCAATAATATCGTTTTATTGATTTTACTACGATTTTCTAGGCCTGCTCTTTACCTGCTCATTTGTAACGAATTATTTGCAATAGATAATGAAGATCTGTTGACAGAATAACATTTCCTGTATTCTTTTTTCTGGGTTTGCATTTAAGTTTCACAACTGACACGAATACAGAAGTATAGATACAGATGACTGGATAACACATCAATATGTTTTGTTTAAGCTGAGGGCAATGTTTAAAGATATGTAATAGATCCATGATAAAAAAAGTAATGAACATATATTGAGATTTTCGATATCAAAAGCACGTTCTTCTATGTATAATCCAGAAATTGTTGCTTAGAATATTTATAGTATAGGCCTTTTCATTTAACTTTTATTGCACTATTAATTATTTATATGCAGTTAGTAAGAAATAAAAAGCAGATAATCCAGAATATAAAAAAAAAAACTCATATGTAAAACGCAACAAAAAAGTATTTTCAAAATGTGCAATTTGCCACTTTCATAACCCTACCACACTAGTAGAAATGTTAATAAAGATACCTTATTTTTCGGTAATTTTTTACATAGGAATCACCACTTAGCGAGGTCCACAGACCACTCGAGGATAAGGGTCAAGACGTTATAGTAGTCAATTGGACAATATAGTAATCCTTAGTAATAGAAATTCGGTAAATGCCTTAACTTTAGTGGAACGGCTTGTTTACGTTGGACTTTATATTATTTCGTTTTATTACTGGTAGAAGTTTGGATTTGAAATATTTTTTTTGCATCAAGTCTTATTTCACAATCTTAATACATTAGATTTATCGAGGTTTGCATCCAAACTCTTCAAATAATGATGGTAATAAATAAAAATATAAGCATGAAACATGCATCATATTTAGTTTTACCTCTTTATAGATGTTGGCAGATCTGGGACGGTTTTTAAAATTAAACTACCAACTAATTTATTTCTCGGGTAGGTATTCATTTATCAGTATTTCTCTCAAGTGGGTCCATATAAATTTATTACGTGTTTGTCATGCATTTTCCTTATAAACTGAATCTATTATCGCAATGTCCTACATTGACTGACTTAAGAATGCTCATGTATTCTCTCAATATAAACATACCGTCGAAGCCTTATATAGGGTGACCCAAAAAAACAAAGGCTAAATGAAGGTCATCTAGAACATACGCTGTAGAAGGGAGAAAAAACGCCAAATACCCTGCTGTTTTGATGTGATGTTTTGAATATAAGAAACTAGTTATGGTCAACCTTTGATTTCATTCGGACAAAACACTAAGAAACGGGACATAATTAGAGTTGGACCCGTTTTTTTATGGGCCGCCCTGTATTATGTATACATCTTCCTATACTAGTCAGATTGTATTAACCATTGAGGTCATAAGTGTTAAACCTATTTTCAAGATCCACAGCGTCATCGTTTTCATCACCATCTTCATCGTCATTATTTATTCAATTTAAATGGTGACATGCAATGCACGTCTTTATAAAATATACTTTCAAACTTACATGACTGCGTCAGGTCTTTATTATTACCTCTTTCATTCAAATGCATTTCATCCCTCGTTCCTATTCGTCCTTTGTGCCTTTCTATGAACTGAACCTAGAAGATCAATTATTCTATATTAACTACTATGAACTCCCAGACATTCTTTCACCGTGGGCATACCATCGAAGTCTTTTGTTCTGTACAAGTCTCACTATACTACGCAAGCCTTAGCCTTAGCCTATCAGTAATAGTAATATTGCATAGCTATCTTGTCCTAAACGCATCATTAAATTTCCTGCAAAGCGTACCATCCACTTTAAATAACAAGGTTTTACGCCTACACATCGTCACACTACAAACACAGCATACCTTTTATTTGGTCTTCAGCGGTAATTCTTACCAGGTTATTCATAAGCGACTAAAAATTCGAATATTTTTTTAAAAACTAATTTCGAAGATTATTATCAAAAATACATTGCTAAGATATTGATATAACTCGTCGGAAATCAAACTTAGTTTTTTTTTGGTTGGTTGGTTATATTTCCGTTTCATTTCCAATCATTTTTAGCAGAATCCTACATCACTGTAGACGCGATATATTTTTAGTAAAAACATACCAACTTTCGTAAATAGCTTTCTTGAAAGTCTTTTTATTTCCACCCATACCTCAATTATCTCATGCGAAATGTGCTCTAGAAGTATTACAAAGGCAATTCAATATGGCTACCGCGTTTTTACTTTGTAATTATTCAGAAACTTACATACTTAGTTCTGTACGTTTTTCTTCTTATTTTAATTTTAAAATGGCTTTGTATCAGAAGGCTAAAAAAGAAAACTTCCTGCCCTTAGAATGACGACAAATATTATACAAATAAAAAAAAAACATGCATTGTAACTAGCATTCTCATCAATTTAATCAATGCATATATCTTCAGTATTAAATAAAAACAGAAACTACGAATAACTGATGTATCTCCGTTCCTATTCATGGGTCCTGATAAGGTTAAGAAACGTATATGTAATTTGATTCGTCCCAGCTGTCGTCTTATTTATAACCACTGTCTTTTTTAGTTTCAGTCCTTTCTTTAAATACAATTATTGCGTTTGATTTGTGGAATTAACTAATTTTATTACTGATTGATATCAGAGACAGAAATATAATTATTAATATAAATGCCCCTTTATGTTTTTTTTTGATGATGAAACAAGTTTTTGGAAGTTTTTGCAAATGCTGCTAGTGATATTTGTGGTGTATACAGAGTAATTGCAATAGCCAAATAACTGATCCTTACTGATTTAATTAATTCTAAGAAAATAATTTTTATCTAAACGATAAAATGGTTATTTGGTCTTTTTTTTACTTTTTAAAAAAATGTGGATATAAAAAAAAACGCCAATCACTTACTTGCCAAACTAATAATATATATTAACGACGTGAGTTGTCTCCCGTGAAGCGAAACAGGTCAGCGAAAGTTTTGGACCTTGCATACATTATACCTAGCCATAGAATCCAACACTAAAATGTCTAGGTCTAATTTCTACACGCAGCACTAACTAAATAAATCATTGCGGTACATTTACCAGACATGACAAACATGCATGTAGGCGACTAGAGTCCACATCTGGTGGTGGGGGCGGGCATCTATAAACTGAAATTACTATTAAATAAAAATTACTAGGAAAAGTTTTATTAAAGAATTTCTTAGTCATGTCAAGTAATTAACAACTATTTGTATGGAGGCAGCTTACAATTAATAATTTCTTTCCATAAAATCAAAAATAAAAGAAAAATATAAAAGAACTATATGCACGGCAAAATCACGTTTTCCAGCAATAATTAGGAACCGTTCAGATATTTCGAAATTCATGACTTAATATCTATTAACTGGTAGTAGGAAATATTACATCATATCATCACAATTAGGTTATCTCAAAAAATCAAGTTTTTGTTTTAACAAAATACTGTTCCGAGAAGCAATTATCATGTTTACACAATTTTACGAGTTCTTTTATATCTGGAAATCACAATTCATTAAAGCGTGAAAGCAACCCAAGAGTAAGAGCTAGTGCGTGTACAGTGGCCATTTAGAAAACGGTGATCATCAGTGGTGGAAATTGGGTACCATTTGATTCTTTTAGGAGACGGATTAACTAGAGCTTAACAATATGGTATTCAAGTCAAATATAACCAAGCTCTTAAACTGTCTCCCGAAATAATTAAATTGTATTCAATATCCACCACTAACAATCACTGTTATCTAAGTGACTAGCTTGAAAGCAGGCCAGAAGAACAGAGTTTTACCGGCGAGCAATTTTAGAAAAAAACACTTTATCTATCGAATTCGCATATAGATTTAGGCACACATCGAATGTGTGGAAAATTGATGATATTAGTTATAGGCAGACGAGTATTTTTTTAATGTTTGGCATGAGTGTGACGATAGATTGATGCTCAACGAGAATTTGGTATAAAAATATGGATATTCGCAACGTCTCTTCTGTGAGAAATAGTTTGTAGGGAATAGAAATTTAGATACTAGGGTTCGAAGCAAGTTTTGAACCCGGTCTAGAATTTGTTTTATGGAAGATGATTATAATTCTTATTTTCTATTATATGACAATAGACATTATACATATGTTTCACGATAAAGTTACATGAACAAGAACATGAACCCGACAAAGTATATATAAAAATGGAAGTAATTTAAATACAACATATCCAATACTTCAAAAACTATCTATTATCAATATTAATTAAATCATCATGCATGAATATGTTTATTCTATAAATTATATTGTAAGGTGATTTAAAAATGTTTTTTTAAGTTACTTCAGTATATCAAAGGAATGGTATTTTAATGAAAAATGTATCAGATGTCGTAACCCATGTTCTCTTTGTAAAACACATTTATATAAAAACTAGTTTTTTCAGCCCGGCATTGCCCGGATGTTTTGGTGTGTATCTTGAGAAAAAAACAAAACTGGTAGTAGGAAGGCAGGCTCAAACCCGTACCGCAAAGGAGGAAAAGAAAGGGGTAAAACCTAACGTTTATGCTGTTACGACCACCGCCAAACCGAAAGCGACATTTTCTATATCTACCAACATCAATTAAACCATAGCATGTATGTTCAACGGCTTAACTAGTATATCGTCTTTTTTTTTTTACTGGAGGCCATTCTAGGATAAAAGTTACCAGTTAGGTAAATGATGAGAGAATATTTTCAAAATTGTTGAAATTTGGTAGGCTAATTTATTAAAAAGGATGGTATATTAGGGCTGTATATTACATGTATCGTACATTAGATTGTAAGACGATTATGTTCTATTCCCTTGGGAAGCAGGCACACACTATTGTGTTCCATGGATGTAAGGTTCTAGGAAAGAAGATGCTCATTGGATTTACGTTTAATTTTAGACTCACAGAGAGTAGGAGAATTTGTTGACAGTGACTGTGGCTAGGCAAGTATTTGTTGCGAACATTTTACAGGAATGTCCCATACGTTGGAGCTTAGACGAGCATCTACCATAACAGTAACGATAGAGCAAAGAAAGACGCACAATTTCTCTTCAATGAGAAGGAAGAAGTATGGAGGCGAAAAGGTCATTGTCCTTGAGATTTTGAAGACAGTTTTATACTCTTCCAATGCATTAAAGGATACTTTTACGACCTTCCCCCCCCCAAATGTGGCACCAGCATTCTTTGTTAAGACGTGTTAGACTCTTGTATAGGGAGAGGGTTGCGTTGGGTGCATTCTTACTTATTTCTTACTTAAATATTTTTTTCAAAAGTATAAGTAAATATAAGGTTTTCACGATTAAAATCTTATATCAACTTTCGCAGTGAATTATTTCTAAAATATATCTAGTTTGACGGTTTAAATAAATTACGTGATCTTTTCTACTTGCGTTTTCTCTAATTAACTTTAAAAGCCTATTGCAAGTGTCTATCTCCGTAACACCCACTCCTCCAACTCCTCTCCCGTTCTACTCACGATTCCTTTTATGCGCTTGGTATAGTCTTCACAGCATAGCAATTTCAGGAGGTTGCGTAACTCACTCGTGATCGCTAAACACAAATAACAACTGCGAGCTGCCGTTTTTGTAGAGCAACCTAACACTACACATGCTATTTAGGTAAGTAACGATTTTCTCTACACTCTCTCATGATCTGATCAATCAGGGCGCGGGGTAGTATCCGCAATTGCTGGGGTCTTCTTTGATGATGAACTACGCAGCTTTATCACTCCCACATATTCTGTGTCCGAGATTCAATAGACGCTCAATGAAATGTGAGTCAAAATCTCAATTTTAATACTAGATTTTTAGTCTTTTTCAACCCCATGCAAGACATATATGCACTTGAAACAATTAGTGGATATTATTTGGGATCGTTTTGAACAAATGGTTGTTAGGGGTTGAGCAGCAAGGTATATTTTCACATTGCATTTAAACATTTAAATCGCCGGTATAGTTTGACCACGAAATCTTTTGATTAATGACGTAATTTTTTTGTCGGTCAATAGGTTTTAATTAAAATTCCAGATTAGTTAAGTTTGCTCATTTAAACAAGCAACTACGTTTTTTATCATGTCCATAAAACGTTTTAAAACTTTTCATTTTACTATCTTTTTTTTTTCAGAATCAAATGATATTTTCTGCAGAAATATCAGTAATCCCATTATTTGAAATTATTTTTAATTAGTTGACATCGTCAAAAGTAAGTGCAAGTCATTAACGCTTATCATAAACAATGTACAATATTTTTTTTTAAAAGATGTATTTGTTCTGTCGTTGTTATATGCAATTACGCTCACTTAGCCCTTTATATGTTTAATTATATTTAAAATATTTTTGTCATATAAAAATATTGTCTCTATCTTGGCAAGTAGGATAATTTTACGTAAATAATTCCACGTACTATGCAAACGTTTTATCAGTATTCTCAATACAGTTTTTGGTAATAAAATGATTTCAATATTTTACCGATTATTATACAATTGCACATTCTGTTCTAGATTTCCGATTCCGATACAAATTCCGAATCTTATTTCGACTCTTTTAAAGCTGCTAAATATTTTACTATGGAGTTGTTCCAATTTTATTTCATCAATACCATAACAGCCAACGTAAAATGTGCAAATATGTTCACAAAATAAAAACAATACCTACCTAGTGGAAGATATTAATTTTTCTTTGACTCGTGGATAAATCATTTTTCATTAGCACCAGCAATGGAAAAGTCAGTTTTGAACAAATAAAAAAATTTAAAAAACAAAGAGAAAAGTAACGGTTTCTGGCATTGGAAAAAAGTCACCATATTTTTCTGATTTTGATAATCATTGCTAAAATTTTTAGCTAAATTCTTTTCTTTGTGTCATTGTACAGAAGCTTTAGCATACATTTTATCTCCTATAACCATACACATTGTTTGATTTTCATTAATTTTGAAAATAGGTCACTCACCAAATTACATATCCTCAGAGGTCATTCATAAGTATGTTGTATAATGTTCAAGGTTTTTATATTCCAATGGTTCACTAAGATGTTTGCAAGCCTAATATCAGGTTTCGAACATTGGTAATAACACAATAATTATATGTTCTTTACAAATAATATTTTTATTATTTTATTTCGTTTACAAGAACACGAGTTTCTTCATTAATATTTGACCAGTGTTAAAACAGTGGGGCTCTATGTTTTTAAATTAGACAACATAACACATGTATACAAGAGTTTAGCATTTAAATTTTTAAGTTTCCAAAAATACATATGAAAAATATTAAAATATCGTATAAAAATTGTTATCATGTGTTCTAGTGTTTATTGCAACTGGCCTAATGCCAAAAATAACATTCGCATCCATTGAGAGAATAAATGTGTATACTATAAAACACGTCTGAAAGATCACCTTGGAATAACTACAGAGAAGATACTGCCAAGTTTACTTCAAAGAGATTGTGCCCCCTCTATTGGAATAGAAAACTCTTACACTTGCTAATATCTTAGATCCTGGATATGACCTTAAACAATATCCGATGGTTAGGCCCCAGCTTGCTGGCTTTGGGGAGCGTGGAGCCACCCTGTAATTGCCATTGTTTCAAGGCCCACTCTGACCCGATGTGGTAGTATCTGTTAGGGTACCAACTGTGGGTTAAAGATGTACCGACTTGAAAAAAATATTCTAGTAAAAAAAATGTTCTTCAAAATAAGTAGATTCTGCATTAAATAACCCGAAAAGGGTTGATATACCGTAAAACAATAATAAACAACCAACCACCTTATATCCTATATTTCATAAAATCACATTTTTGCCCATGCAATAAGTATTGTTTATACATCTTCGGTTGCTGAACGAATTTTTTTCTGACAGAATGCAAAGAAAGTATCTAATCCCTGTCCTATCATTCAATGCTGTAACCTTATGCTTGCTTTACAAGAACTTTAAAAAATAACAGCACTGTACCGTCAACGTAAACATGTCTGACCAACTTGAGAAACAGCAAAATCCCACCTTTCAATGTAGTGGTCCTCAAAGGACAAAATAAAAAATCTACTCTAAGAGCGTTTTCATTCAAGCCACTCATCTTTCGAATTCCCTTTCAGTTGTATACCCACTGTACAGACATGTAGGAATTGAAATGTAATGTGAACAAACATTTTGCATTTTAAAATGTTTTCTGTGAATCTGACTCTTAATTCTCATTACTCTTGTATGCCATAATGATGCAATAACTTTGATACAACACTGCGTTAGATTACCAAAGTTTAATGCCATTGAGTTCCCAGTACTAAAATGGATGACAAATCGTGCATACCTTTATGTCCTCTCTGTATATCTCAGCATAGTTTCCAATTATAATAGAGTTCCTCTTGCTACAGGAATAAAGTAGTGTTGATTCAGAATAGGTGTGGTGGAATAGTGTGCAACTTTTGCTTCAAAATAAACAAAACATTTAAAGGCGTATTTATTGTCTTTATAGTCTAAAGAGAGATCGTTGCCCTTATGTTTCAATGGCAGTTTGGAATTATTTGTTTTACACGTGTGCGTTCCCATAGATAAATTCCACCTTAATTAACCATAGCATAACTGATCCTTGTAATAGGCAGAATAAAATTAAAAAAACGAACTTGTTAAATTTCTTTTACCTTTGGTTTAAGAAAAAATATCTACCTAAACTGCAATTTACTCGTGCTGCTCTGCTTTTAAGTAGGCTTACTACTCTATTTTCCCAACTGTATCAAAATACAGAACTTTAAATGAAGTGTGAACAAGATGTCGCTGAATAGCTCCCTACGTAGCATGTTCCTATATATATGCCGCAATTAGCGGTAGCCTCTTATGTTTCAATGAAATATGCTTTGTTTGGTCTGTATAAACCTCTTTTTTCAATGTACATCACAAAAGTTAAACATCACTTCAGTAAATCATAGCATAGGTCATTCCAGTAACACACAGAAAAAAATAAAGGAAACATTTCTGCTTTTTTGAGATGAGGATTTAGTATAGAATATCTTCTATGAAAAACTTTTTAGATATTTATTTATTTATTTATTTGCTTGAGGACTGCTACAATAATCTTCAAAGATGTTGTCTCCGCCAGGTTTCGTCTAACTATTTCTTTGGTTGTTAACCGCAACGAAATAGAAATGCTTAGTCTTTTAACCGCATGTTCAGTAATTAAAGCCTTTCATAGATGTTGTTGTTTCATTAAATCTTTGGCCACCTAATCCTCTGGCATGGTTTGGGTAAGTCTGAAACGGCTATCTTCACAAAATGCCTACATGAAACCGCAGAGTTTCAACGCCTCCATCCACTGCGCAAGAGAATGTGGTTACACAGCAACAACAATGGTAGGCGGTGATTACATAGGATTAAGTTAAGTGACTCAGCATTCCAATCTCCTCACGAGTAACGCCCTGAAGAAGGTCAGAGGAATAGTTGACTGAAACGTGGTGAAAACACTATAAAGATGAGGATATAGAATTCGTATTCTTTGCATTTATCGGACTATTGTTTCCATCTTTACTCATCGTGCTATTTACACAGTTTACAACTTCTTAGTGGTCTTCTTCAGGTGTATCTTTTCGAAATCGGGAATCTTTCTAACAAACTAAAGAATCCTTCCGTCAAACTCGGGAATCTACACAGTATTCCGTACAAAAACCTGTATTTAATTATCAGGAGAAGCATACTCTCATTCCGTCAGATGTGACCAGGAGGGATCATAAGTTGTATTTTGAATGTCGTTCGCAGTGAGGATTGAACTTTCTACTTCCAGAATAGTGTAACATTACAACTGAATTTTACCAAGTACTTTATCATTCATGCCACGGGCCCTGAAGAACGTTGGAGTTTGGATTCGCCAAAAAACTGTGTATGTAGCACGATGAGAAAAGCAGTGATATGAAACCAAGTAATACAAAAAAATGTAATAGTTTTTATTTTCGTTTACAATTCTTAGAGAGGCATCCGATCATTTTCACGTGAAGGTCAAAGTGAGAAATGAATACATTAATATGCAAAGATAGAATGCCGATGAACCAAATCAATATGACTTATTCCATTTTGCAAGAAAAGTTTCTCACTTTGATAGAAATATATGTAAATCCATGCAAATGCAAATTATTTTTTTGTTTAAAGAACACATGTGTTTGCGTTTTATCTTGCCAATCATTGCATCAAAGAAATAACGTATTTTATAAAAATCAGACCTAGAATCCTTCTTGTCGTCCGCAGAAAATAGAAAGTAAAATTTAGAACGAACGACTTATTATAGCCAGTGGAATATGCTAATTTTTATACATCTTTGCTCGTGAAAATTAATCATAAACCTATTTTATAAAAGACACTCGACATTTTCCTTTTTATGGTTTGCCAACAATAAAAGCAGGGTTCAATCCTCGAGTAAACACTGCGAATTATCAGATAAATATAATATTAGATGAGGGTTACAAAGTAAGTAAAGGAGTGGTGCAATTTCCTACACCTCTGTGTAGAAGCTAATTACGAGAAAGCATTTATGTTTCCCTCAATTAAAGTTGTCCATTGAACCTTTACTTAAAGCTACCATAATCGTTTGACAAACTGGTCCTTCTTAGGTAATCACTGCTAAGCAAAGCGAAGCCTTTACATTATTGGGTGGATGACGATTTGGGACTACTATGTGCGGTATGCTCCTGCCTTGAGTAATGGGGTATTATTTCTTAGCCTACCTTTAACATTTCAGCGGTTAACCATAAAGGTGCTATATGACGTTCTTCAACCGGGATGAAAGACACCTATTAAGGAGTAGGAAACTCTGATAAAAAAAGTAAACCAGGTAGAAAGAGTCTGTTATCTCTGCAATGCAATCGTCTAGTGGTTGTGCGGCAAAGAAAACACCCGAGTCGAGTTTGTCATATGTGATAAGGTATATAAAATTGCCATGTGAATTGTTAAATCGACACACACAAGAATAATGGAGTGTATTTTCTGACAATAATCAGCAATAAATCAGACTGGGGATAGTGAATCACACTAGGGGGTGCCTCCAACAAATTTCCGGAGTATTTTCGTGTTGAGACTTTTATTCTCAGTGAACACATAAAACTCTTTTCCGCTTTGAAGTAATCTCATCCGGCTGCAATGCACTTTTTGAACTTTTCTTAGAATTTGCAGAAGGGCCTATGTGGGTCCTCTTGAGGGAGCGTGTCAAGTACCATCGTCAAAGCCTCTTTTCTCTCCTAAATTCTCTCATGAGAGTTTATTTGGTTTAACCAATAACTAAAAGTCGCAGGGAGCAAGGTCTTGGCTACAGGGAGAATGAGGAACTGCCTTGATGCTTATATTGTTAAAATAGTCTGTGACAAAAATGGAGTTGTGGATTAGTACATTGTCCAGGTGGAAATGCCACTGACGCGATTTGAAAAGTGATAGACCCTTCCAACGGGAATTTCTATCTAGGCGCCTTTAAAAAATCGAAATTGCTTCCTGACTTTCAGTCTAGTGGGCGCTGCTTGCATGTAGATCGTGCACTTGCTGTCAAAAAGGATCATTAAATATTCTGGGTGGATGCGGTTTGTCTGGCTTTCTTGGGTCTTGAGGGTCCATCATGCTTCCACTGGGAAATCCTTCCCTTGGTAGGTCAGTCTTAGCAGTAGATCCAGCTTGCATCGCAGGTTAGCAGAGCATCAAGTACAGCGCTGTCTGGATTGATGAGATCAACCATCTCCCTACTGTCACAATTTATTTTTTCTTATTGTCCCAGCACTCTTGACGCAAATCTCATGCACTTTTTCTAGATCTTCAGTTCTTTGCAAATAATTGTGTTTAAAGTACTCAAACTTTGTACGTATTGTCTCTATAGACATAGGACCGTCCTTATTCATGGAATTCCTCATTTGGTCAATAAACTCTTATGTTCTGACCTTTATTCCTCGCACAACTCGCGCTATAACTCACGGACTTCCTGCCGTTCTTGAATCTAGGATGAGATCCAAGAACTGATGCTAGATTCATTCAAGATGGGCCAAAAGCATAGTGAAGCATCCCATACGTTTTTATGCCATTTTTTCCGAGTTTTAAATAAGATTTTATCGCATATATTTCTTCTAAAGTGTTCTCGGCTTAATATTGCAGTTTTGAAATGCATCATCTGTGACACATATGCTTTAGTAGGGTGTATTTATATATCTGATCTGCATGGTCGTTTGAACCATAACATCATAAAAAATGGTCATCAACGACAATTTTAAAGCTTGTACAAAAAACCTTTGGAAATTTATTTAAGGCACACTCGACCTTTATATATATTTATCTTTAGTATTTATCTAGGTTTATAATAGAACAATTCATACATGTTTCTTTACTTAACTCATTTTCACGTAGAATCGGTCTGCATCACTGTTTAAGTGCAGAGCATTGCGCCAAACATTTAGTTTTTCATACTCGGTCAAGGTGTTAAAATTAAAGTAAACATTTTTATGTATAAACGTGATCATCTGCATTCACAACCTAAAAACTCTAGTCAAACGGGGCCGTATATCAAAGTTATATTATTATTATCATATGATAATAAAACTAATTTTGTCTGATTAAACTATTACAAAAAATATTCTTAACTAGCGATTGCTATGACAAAATAACACCTTATCTGAGAACTAGGCCTTAAAACTATTCGGCTTAACATTACCAGCTATTATGAGTTTGGACAAATATATTGGGGATATTGCCGAGGCTCCGGCAAAGCATATGGACACACATTACCGTGCTAGGAAATGACTTAATCTTGAACATATCTTATACATCTCTATCCCATAGAATTCAGTCCTGGAGGGGCATAGACCATTTACATTTTTTGTAGAGGTTTTTGTCGCAAGGAGTTCCTTTTTTCTGGGTAAGGGTGCTGGCCCTACGCTAAACCTTCTCAGAATTTACATACAACACCTAGCCTTCGTAAATTGCTTCCCCATCTCCTACTGACCAGACTCAATGTTGCTTAACTAGGGTGATATGATGAGAACCTCTCTGTCAACGTGATTGTGCCGTACACATTCCATATATCTACAAAGCAACAATTCGCATGGAGTATCGTTGCCACATCTTGGCTGGTATATCAACTGCTAGTTTATCCCTCTTAAACAGGGTCAAAAAAGAGTCTCAAATCCAGTAGATCCAACTCTATCAGCCAAGCTCCAACCTCTGGGCAATTGCCGCAATGTTTCATCTCTGAGCCTATTTTACATTTAAGTAGAATATTTTCGATAATCCCTTAGTACTTGTGTCCCCTCGACGTACATACTACCGATCAATAGGATAGGAAGCACACACCGAATCTTAGAACATTAAACGCCTTCTTTTCTAATAGTTTCTTCCCACAAAGAGTTACTTTGGAATTACTTCCATGCTTCCTACTTCCCTGGTTTTACTAACATACAAAGGTTTTTTTTGTGATATAAACAGACATATTCAAACGCCACGTGCACTGCACATTCAAACTGCATTTAGGAATCATATCCCCGCTATTTAATGTATGAAAATTACTGTTAAGTTATATACAAGAAAATTATAATTTTGAAATAATAATTATTTTTTATCAACTTATTATTAGAGATATTCCCGTTTCTGAATTCATTATTAGAGCCATATATAGACGAAATTATAGAAAACTTCACAAAGGATTGTTGCTCCACAACATTATTTTATTATCTTTTTAACACATTTACGAGAATACAGTAAAACCAACACAAAGTCAAGTATCTGCAGAATGTCTTCTTGGTTCCTCCTCTTCTCTTTTCTCTCTCCCAACAATCGAACACAGCATATAATAACAAAACTCTAAAGCACGTCTGACAGCACTGACTTCTGCCAACAGTCTCCCCTCCTCTTAACAACACAGGCTTTTTATATCGCAAAATCGTTCACCTCTATTTGCATATTCTTCTAACTCACGTGATCACTACTCTATAAATAAGAGTCTTGACCATTTCTTTTCTTTCTTTTTATTTATTTTTGGTGACCGACCCGCACGTGGTCTATCCAGGTAAGTCACGCATTTCTCCACACTCCCCCCTGATCTCATGATCACAAACAGGACATGCGGGCAATCGTCGTTGGCGGGTACTCCTTCGAAGAAGTACTTCCTCATTGCTGTTTTCTTCATTACCACCATCATTACTACCAGTCTGTTCCATTATCCCGTCTCGTGGTTCCATAGGCGGTGTCTCACAATCAGGGCAGGGGGGCAGTATCCGTCTTTGTCGGGTACTTCTCCGAAGAATCGGAGGCGTCATCTCCTCGGTATGCTCCATCATCCCTTCTCGCTGGGTTTCGCAATCACGGGGGGTGGGCAGTATTCGTCTCTGTCGAGTATTTCGATGAGGCATTACATCCTTGTGTCCATCGCTCTCCTCACTATTGTCATCAGTATGTCCCATCATTCCCTCATCTGGTTCTGTTGGTGGTGTTTCTATGCTCACCTGAAGGGGCAGTAAGTGATCAGGATCATCTCTGAACGGTGTGTGATCCTCCTCATCGTCCTCAGAATCAGAAGATGTATAACAAGGGCGGATATCTTTTACGTGACGTGGTATGCCACCAATCAACATGGTCTGAGGACTTATGACTGTGGATATACACCTCTCCTATCACTCCGGCACTCTTTAGCAAAATGATTGGCCTCCCCACATTTATAGCACACTGGGGTGGCATGCTTATTACTATCTGGAAGAGAGTCCACATTGCCTCCATGTCGAAAACGAGCTGCTGCTGCAATTGGTTCCTGTTCCTTACAGATGTTTCGAGCTCGGGCCAATAACTCATCAGTTGACAATTCATCGATTCTTGATGATGCCCGCAACAGTTTACTGACCTCCTCGGGTAGGCCTACCAAAAAAGCACAGCTTAATATTTTATCGTTGACCCCACCAAACGGTACAGATAATTTTCGCAGGTCGGCTAGGTACACGTCGACTGTTTCCTTGGGTTGAAGTGTCCGGCTCGTGAACTGTTGCCACGCAACAAATGGATCTGTACCAAACGCTGTATACAGGCTCTGCTTGATTTCATCCCAGTCTGGTTCATCCCCGAGTTGTTGGTAGACTGCATAGGCCCCTCCGGTTAGCCTCAAAGGGATAACTGTGGCTGGTTCTTTAATTTTGCACAGTTTACAGATTTTCTCTGCCTTTTCAATCCATTCAACGACAGCCGGTCCAGTGGTAGATCCGTCGAACTCGGGTATTAAGCGAATGTCGAATCTGTCCATTGTTAGTAACCGCACACCAAGCGCCGAAATAGCTTAAAACCAACACAAAGTCAAGTATCTGCAGAATGTCTTCTTGGTTCCTCCTCTTCTCTTTTCTCTCTCCCAACAATCGAACACAGCATATAATAACAAAACTCTAAAGCACGTCTGACAGCACTGACTTCTGCCAACAGTCTCCCCTCCTCTTAACAACACAGGTTTTTTATATCGCAAAATCGTTCACCTCTATTTGCATATTCTTCTAACTCACGTGATCACTACTCTATAAATAAGAGTCTTGACCATTTCTTTTCTTTCTTTTTATTTATTTTTGGTGACCGACCCGCACGTGGTCTATCCAGGTAAGTCACGCATTTCTCCACATACAGGATAAGGATAATGCTTCTTTTTCTTTGGCTTTCTTCTTGAAGCATTTATATTTGTGAAAAAATAGAGAAAAATCTATGATTTCGAGAATACAAGTTTCTGGATAATTACAAAGGAAATAGAAAAAATATGGCGGCCATATTGGTTTGAATTTGTAATATTTGCTAGGCACATTTCATATGGAATAATTAATGTTAGGAGGAGAATAAAAAATATATTAAAAGCTTTAAATAAAGGTAGTATCCAAAGTTGCTTTACAATCACCTTGTGATCTATAAAATATAGCACGTCTTCAATAAGATAACCATTTTCCTCAAGGTCATCGGAAATGAGACAACGAATGAGGAAAAACAAAGTTAATTTCTCCAAGAGCAATATAAATACATTCACGAAGTTATTTTTGTAATACTCTGCAGAATTGGTTTTCTGGAATTATTTTCCTTTTTTTAATTTTTCGATTAATATCCTCGTACTGTCTGTGATATGTATCCTAAAAATTAATTTTCATTCTGCTTATTCCATTGTTTCATGCATATATCTCTATATTATTTCCCTTTGTTTTCGTCTTATTTAATACGAGCGTCGTTCCAAAAGTAATGCACCCTACTTTTAAATAAAATAAAAGTTAAACCGTTACGAAGACAGGAATGACACGATAAAAACGAGTGACATTTTGAACTTCAAAATGTAACTTTCTACATAGTCATAGCTATCCTCAATTAAACTTTGCTCTGCTTGAACATCCTGGACACGCTTTGACATTCACAATTCTATCCCCAGTCTGAAATTGACAAACGAATCTCCTAACTGTCTTGTAATCAATTGCATTTTTTGTTAACGTTCATCAGAGCGTTATCGGCGCGTGTAAGAAAATCAGCAGAATAGCTGGCTAGCGAAAATATTCGAACAGACAACCGTTAAAGCACGTATAGCAAGTGTGCACGAGCTGCGTGTCAAGAAAAGGAGAAAAGAATAAACAACTTGGTCGAGGAGAGAAAACCAATACAGGACCGGTCAATATGGACGTGTGAAACGGAAGACGAGAAAGCACTGGTTAACAGCAAGCGCGAGCTGGCTGTGAGAAAACCGTTTTAAAATCACATGTATGCGCGAAAAAAACTTTTGCAAGTTAATGAAATGCGTTTTTTTCGAAGAACCTCAAATTTCATTTGAACTTATGAAGAGGGTGCCGAGTCGAATTTTAATGTCCTTTATTTGTTTGTATTTGTGACGGTACGAAACGGCTCGTTGATAGGAGGATACACAGTTAAACAGTAATCAACCTTACAAACTTTAAACCGGCGACGGTGAATGTTGATTTTTTCAGTTTTTTTTTCTACGTGAGGGAATTCAATGATACATTTCTTCTTCTGACTCAAGTTCATGATGGGGTTGCTTTATTTATCTCTCAAACCTTTTAGCATCTACAACAGAGCGACGGAACTTTAAGGGAAGGGGTTCTCAAACTGTTTCTCGTTAAGTACCCCCTGAGTTATAAGACTATCTTCCCGAACCCCAATAATCTGAGAATGAACATAATTGCAATTTATTGACTAACTTATTAAAGTACTTTAATTCTGCAAAGGATCTAAATTATTTAAATTTTAATGAATTTATTCAGAAGAAACATCAGTATTGCAAATATTTTACAATGATGCTACACATGAAAGAGTGAAACAATGTTGTCTTAAGTATCAATCATTAATGAACTTCAGTGAAAGGGATGTGCATGTTTGTTACAAGCAAGTTCCCCAATTCGAAGAGCAGTATTAGATATGCACAATCGTAGTTCATTAAGTCTTCATCGATTTTAAACAGCGTTGAAAATTCTTGCTCGCACAGATAAGTGCTAGGGAACATCGATAAAGAGTTCAAAACTTTTTCAAATACAACAGGTAAATTTTACTCATTTTAGACCAGAACTTGGTGAAAAAAAGAGTTTCAAATGGATCTTTTGCAACAGAGTCGTTCACCTACTCCAAAAAATGTTATTGCCTATTATCTGGAAAAAAGGTGCACATTCACAAAGAATGGGTTTCTAATGCATTTTTATTCCATTTCACTCAGTTCGGGAAAATAAGAATGCAACACCATGCGCAGAGAAGCTAGATGTGATTGCACAAGTTGGATCACATCTAGTTCTCCAGTGTTTTCACTTTTATCAAGTGCTTTACTTAGGTGTTCAAATATGTTTCGATTTCCATCTTTGACCTCCTCTTCCCAAAGTTCCAGGTTCATGGGGAATGACCTTAGTTTGTCCAGCAAATCAATCACAGTGGAAAACGGCTTTAGAGGATAAATTAAATAAGTTGAGGCGTATGAATATGTTATTCAGATAGGCTTCTGAAGCCACTGACCGTCTGACAGTTTTATGGTGAACTCATGTGACTTTGTCTTGTAATCACATTTGAAAAAATCAGCGAGTTCCTCCTTTAGTGATTCTACTTTTGCTACCACATACCCCCGCGACAATCAGCGAAGCTCAACGTGAAAGAGTAACACTGTTTTACCACTTCCAAATTCCTGGCACAGTAGGTAAAACATTCTTGTATTAGGGCACTTGATTGGATGGCATTTACCATGTGCACAACACCATCAAGTATTGATTTTAACTCATGTGCGAGAGGTTTAGATGCCAGAGCGTATCTATGAAGCATACAATGAAGATGCCTTGTTTAAGAATTCATATGATTCACTTTTCCTCGAAACTCTGATCGATTGTCAAGCGAATATATTATACCAAGGCAGTCCTTCTCTCACACACAAAAAAAAAACAATGGGACTTCATTAAAATTATCTTCACCTATTGTAGTCGAATTCAAGTTATGACAGAACAAGAACTCCTCCTTGTAGCTTAAACCACTGACGTATGGTACACACATTAGGAGTTGGGCACAAGCAGCTACATCAGGCGACTCATCAAGCTTTAGGTAAATTTTTTTAAAGATGTCTCCTTTATTTAAGCAATTACTTATTGTTTGACATCGTCAGACATATCTACTATTTGTCAATGAACAGTATTATTTGAGAGATGTACTAAAGTGACCTTCTACTATGCTCTGAATCACTTCCAATAACATAACGTATTATGTATTTGCAGAAATGGACTATTAACTTTTCTGCAATGTTGTGTGTTTATTTTATTTATTTATTTTTTTTTGCAATTCTCACTGATACCATGTAGGATGCACGAAAACCAGCTTCATTTTGTTATATGAAATGTTCCGAACGATAAAAGCGTGCTCGCTTCAGTGTCTTTTCTTTTTGCTATAATGAAGCAGTATTTTTACTTTTAGATGACGGTAGAGAAAGGCAGGCTTCATGCACTCCACTGACAAACTTTGTGGCATAAAACACACTGTGGAAAATCAGTCCCATTTTTTGATAGGAGTAAATCAACACTTTCATCATACTGCCGTTTCTTTGGCAAGGAGGCCATGATGTTATATGAAATAGTTAAAAGGAAACTTTTCTATAACGGTATATATATATATATATATATATATATATATATATATATATATATATATATATATACTAAACTATCGTGAACCGTTGGATCAGTATGCTATACAAACTATGGAATTAATGTATGAGCGTGACACTTCAAACGTAAAAAAATAGTTTTTTGTGACAAAACAGAAACCTTTCTGTATACGTATATTAACAGTAAAAAAGAATGCCGATAGATTTCTATGAGTCGTTCCGTTTACAATGTTTATTTAAAAAAAAAATACAGCCATTGAATTATAAGTAGTTTGCCATACTTATAAGTAAATGTGCACTAGACATATACCATCATACTTAAAGTTAAATTCAGATTTTGATATATCTTTTAATTTAAACGCGAATAAAACCATTGGGACGCTGAAAACGTACACAGTAAAGCAATACGTGTTATTGTCGTGTTGATTATTTAAAACATATTTTCGGGGTTATTTATGTTGGTAGTGTAGAAGAAAATGTATGAATGCTTTTAAGAATTGTGTATTTAAAAGGATGAAGATATTTTTAAAAAAGAAGGCGATGGGTTAATCGCCGCTGTTAAACGCTCTGATGGTTGTCAACGGGTTTAAGTAGATTTATTTGTTAGACAATTGCGGTAAAATAACTTAAACGTAATACGGAAATGAACGATGTAAAAAAGGCAGAAAATATTGGCTATCGTTAATTTTAATAATTTAAACACGAACAAAAATTGGGAGGCTGAAACGTACAAAGAAAACCGATACGTTTTATTGTCACGTTGATTATTTAGTATGAGATATATCGTATACATGAAACAGGTCGATGATTATACGTATTATTTGTAATCACGTTTTGCATTTGCTTTCCATATTTTAAAGTTTTTTATTCAATAAATTTAAGTAAAAGTAGTAGTATCGCATTAGTAGTTTAAACTGTTAATATAAACAAAATGGATGCAGTTTAACGTCTTGCTCAGGACTAATTTTTTTCAATATATAGAGATTTATATACATACAGGCCCGCGAAAAAATTATAATTCGAACCCCACAACAAGGTTTGAAAAAAACGCTTTAACTTTATTCTTGTATTGGGTTTCGTGAATATATCAGCGATATTTTCATGAAATGTATTTTCGTGAATACATCAGCGATATTTTGATGAAATGTAATTCAAAATAATGGATTCATTTTTCACCTCGTTTTTTATGAAATTGTATTTTATATCTATATGCTTAGATCTTTGGGTGATTACCGTGTTCTGCGATAAGACTATACTGGCTTGATTATCACAATCAATTACTGCGGGGCTTTTAGTAAATTCTGGCTCTAAAATTGTATTTAAGATATTTTTAAGGTAGAGTGCTTTCTGGGTCGTGTGCGTGATCGCGAAAAATTCTGCTTCGCACGTAGGGAGAGATACAAGCTGTTACTTTTTAGATTTCCATGAAATAATAAACCCATTTTCTGATAATCTCAAACAATATCCAGCTATACTTTTTCGATCTTCATCGCTTATCCAATCTGAATCCGAAAATCCTTCTAATTTTGGGGGATTTTTTGATTTTCTAAATACTAACTTCTGTTCTTAAGTTCCATTTAAATAACGGAGGCCTTTAGCTCAGTTTCAATCCTTCATTTTCGGTCTTGAAATATATTCAATACCATAAATCTGAGAGAATTCTCTTGCAACAAATCTAGCTTTGTACTGCCCTACACCTGATTCTGTAGTCTTTTTTGTAAAGAAATACATCTCGTAGAAAAAAACATGTTTATTTTTTGGGAGAGGTACTACCGTATAGGTATTATTTTCGGTCAAATTTTATGCCACGTCTGTAGATTATGGCAGGCGGTTTTCGATGGGACTACGCTATTTAAATAATATAGTCTTCCGTTTTTTTTAAATCTCGAATACAGTTCCATTCGGGTACACCAGTTTTGGTTTATTGGGTCTAAAGTTTATATTTGCCCCTTGTTTAATAGCAGCTAGTACAGAAAATTGTCGTTTAGATTTCGGGATTAGAAGAGCGTGTTCTAGAATACAGAAACATAGTTCACCTTTATTGTTCCTTCGCGAGATTTTAGTATTGCCTCTTTTCAAAACGATAGCATTTACTTGACTCCTGTCAGCTACTTCTACAGGATATTTTTGCGGCTTAAAGTTGGGATCAAAATTGATAAAATCAGATTCCTTTGTAATCATATGTGCCGTGGCATCACAATCGCCAAGAAAATTATTATTGTGTGTTGAAGCGTTAAACGTACATGAAAATAAGAATGCATGTTCGCTACGGGAGCTCTCTACATTTGTAATGAAGGCACCATTTTGACTCCTATATCTACATTGGAAACTCTTGTGATTAGGTCGTTCACAATTATAGCAAACAATGTTTGTACTTTATTTTCGTTTTTTATCATTTCATGATATTTGTAGATTCGTTTTTTTTTCTGTGGCCATTTATTCAATTTCCTCGTAATTTCTGAGTGCTACCTTGACTTGGCTAAAAGTCATCGGGTTTTCTTTCTGTGTTATCACGATGGTAAATGCCTTGAAATCCCTTGTTAATCCCTTAAGAACCATAGAAATTAAAAGACGGTCACTTATACCTTCTACCAGACAGATTTTTAAAAGAATTTTCTGTCGTTTAAGCTCTTATAATATAATCAGAAATGATTTCGGCTTCCATTCGTTTTAGAGAAATCAGTTCAGTATATAAAGAAATAATTTTGGGTGTTCCTTTCGATAAATAATGCTCTCTCTCTCAATACGGTCAATGCTTTACAGCCATCGTACAAGGCTTCTCTCAATACCAGTGATAGACTTCGATCATCTAAGCACCGTATTAATTCCGCAAAGATAGTTGCGTTCTTTTCAATGAAGTCGGGGTCGTTTCTGTTTTCAGGTTGTGTTTGAAGTACTTTGTGTAGCTTTTGAATTCGTAGATATCCTAGGACTTTCACTTGCCACAATTCGAATTTTGATTCGGATCATTCGAAATAAAGACGCACGTTCTTTTGATTTTAACCTTGCAGCAAACATCTCTTGATGACTCAGATATAAACGTAAAAAGAAAACGTAAATCATTAGTTAAATGTTTTTGTCTCGATTCTCGATGGTGGCTCACGAGTCATTTATTTTACTTTTTAAACCATTACTATATATTGGGTCGAGTATAATACAATAATAAATACGAAATCTACGTTAATCTAAATACCACATTTAACAGTATTTTACGAGCGGGCAATGTCGTCCAACATGCTAGTATATATATTTATATATATATATGTATATATATATATATATATATATGTGTGTGTGTGTGTGTGGGTGTGTGGGTGTGTGTGTTTGTGTGTGTGTGTTTTATACCGCGTCCTATCCAGTGTGAATAAATACAGCACCATATGCATATCAACATCGCCAGTATTCGTTTGAAATTAATAATAAAACATAATAGCTTTAATTATGGCATGATGAATACATTGGCAGGATTAGCTCGAGGCGAGTCTCTTGAATGAAAACATTTAATAGAAATCGAAAATATATTTTTACGTGACTCTAAATAAATTGAAAATATGCAAAATATGAATGAACCAGGTAATAGATAACAATTTATATTTATGGATACATGCCGCAAAGGAATATCTCGAAACGATAGGGAATATATATTTTTACAATACAAAATAAATCCAACAACCACATGTTATATGATTGGAAATACAAGCAGGAAGACCCGAAGTTGTTTGGTATTTTTTCTTAGCTTTAATCCCAACATCATATACCTTCATATTGTGTTACGGTCCCTTCTCTGAGTCATTTAGGGGTGAGGGCACATAGATATTCAGCAAAAGTAAAGTCGAAATCCAGGACAATTTTCGGTGTCTTCTCCGGAGAATCTTTTCCACATTATTGTAATAAAAACAACTAAAAAAAAAACGATATACTTGAATCTTTAGAAGAATTCTTACCCTAGTCCGATAAGTTGTGCACTTAGAGACTTAGAAATATTTCTTTTTTCTTACTTGGTTTAAAAAAAAGATTCTTGTCCCTGCTACATCTGATGTTAAAATTCAAAGGCAGACAGACGTTGATTCCATAAATATGTCTTTTGTTCTGTTAAAACATTATAAAGTTTTAATTTATATTTAAAAAAAACCGGTGGTACGTTAATTTTGGAATATGCCATTTTCCTCTCTGACGAGTACAGGCATCATAAATATATTTTTCCAATTTGGTTTGAATTAACTTCGATTCTAAATAAGAATCGGACTTTGTAAGTTTTATAAAACAATTTGCTTCAAAAAAGTAAAATAAAAACAGTTTCACCTTTTCAAATTTTACTTTTAAAACATATATTTCTTACGACTTATATCGGCAGAGGAAACTGAAATTCTTGAAAAATCTGCAAAGTATACATATGATTTAAATTTCATCAAAAACTATTATACATATTAGATATATTAAGGGAATTCGGCATGTGAGCAGCACGTAAAGATTTCAGACTACTTCTGTGATTGCTATTATGTAGGTCATGAAAAACTCAATTCGCCTACTGGGATTTTTTTTGTATTCAAAACAATTAATTTTTTTGTTATGCTTAAAATCATAAATTTTTCAATTTTTATTTTTTTATAATACTAATGAGTTAATTTACATAATGTTTGGAATATACCATCTTACAACTGTAACGAGTACATGTATTATAAAGACTTTTTTGTATTTTAAAAATAAAGTTGAATTCTAAATAAGATTAAGACTTGTAAGTGCAATAAAATAATTGAGACTAAAAAGTAAAACAATTTCGAAATAAATATATAAACTAATTTTAGTTTAATCGTCTTTTTATGGAAATATGTTGCTATACGTATACCTGTTAACAGAAATCCCCATTATGTTTGTTAATATTATACTAAATAAAATCCTGATGAAAAAAATCAACTTGAAACATTCAAAAATTTTTACATGGAATTTTATTAAAGAGAAAAAAAAAGAAATGGACAGGTTTAAACACATGAAGTCAGCACTAAGCGTTTCACTACGGATAAGGAAAACTAAAGATCGCTTCAAAATTTCTAAATAATACTCTTATAATTTTATTTATTAATCGAAGAGGCAGAAACAAATCTCTGAAATAATTATTTCTTTAACAGAATGAAAAGCTATGGAAATAATCTTTCTATGAAGAAAATAACTTTTTTTCTTTAGATATTTATGAGAAAATCTACAGTTAAGATATAAATAATGCAATATTATTTTCTGTATTATCAGAAATAAAGATATTAATGAAATCTTATTTTAAAATTATTTGGAAACGGGCGCATTTTAAGTTAAAATTAAAGTCACGTATGAATTATTAATTTAATATTACTTTAACAAATATAAAATGTCACTGTATTTCCCATCAAAAATACTCGCTTTTAATTGCATGTATCGTAAAGTAAAATACTTTCTTCATCTCTCAGAAAATAAAAGAGAGTCAGTTTTGGATCATTTTTTTCAATACACGTACAATTCCTTTATGAATTAAAATAGGAAATAACTATACATCATAATAGTCGATGAATCGTAGGACTACATATGTTACATTGGCAGACGATGTTGCTTAAAATATAGAGGCCTACTATATTTACGTCGGTTGTGGTTGTGCCTATTTGGCCCTGGATATAACCTTAAAGTATAGCCAGTGTTGAGGCCCCAGCTTGCGGGCTTTTGGGAAGTGTGGAGCCACTCTTTAATTGACATTGCTCCTAGGTCAACTCTGACCAGGTGGGGTAGTACCTGTTAGGGTTCCACCTATGGGTTAAATCATTCGTTGACATCTATGCTGATGACACGACCATCATCGGCAATATATAAAAGGCTGTAAATGACAAAGTTCTTTCTGATTCTCTCTCCTCTGCGCGTGGTTCAGTGGGGGAAGATGTGGCTGGTTACCTTTAATGCATCCAAAACCAAACTCCTATCCTTACATCATCAACGCTCTGATCCCCATCTGGCATCAATTGTGATGGATGGCTCTCGTCTGGGTGAGGCCCCGTGTTTTGACAAGCTTCTGGGTTTGACCTTTGCTCCTGATCTGAAATGGAACACGTACATCAAGTCTGTTGCCAGGGTCGCTGGAAAGATGGTGGGATCCTTCTACCGTTCCAGAAGATATCTCACTACTCATGCAATTCTCTATCTATTTAAAGCCAAGTACGTCCAAGGATGGAATATTGTTTCCATATCGGGCAGGAGCTGCTAAAAACAGCCTATCCTGCCCTGACAGAGTACAAAATAGACTTCGTGGCTTAGTGGGGGATTCCCTTTTCTCTACCTTGCAACCTCTCTCCCACAGAAGAGACATTGCGAGCCTATCCTTGTTTTATCGTTATTTCAATGGCAGGTGCTCGCGTGAACTCCAATCTCTGGTCCCTCCTCGCCAATCTTTCACGAAAAACACCCGTCTAGCTGAATCCACTGTGAAAAATTTCCCCCACTCTATATCTGTGCCTAAATCAAAACGCGGATTCCATGAACAAAGCTACTTTCTTAGAACTGCACGCCTGTGGAACTCTGTTCCGTCTGCCTGCTTCCCACCGGACTACAACTTGGATGTGTTCAAGTCCAACGTTAACAAATTCCTAATGAACCGCCCCCTTAAGTAAACACTTCATCAAATCTCCACACTAACGTAATGTACTTGAAATAACCCTTATCCTTGAGTGGCTTCCGTGCCTTGATAAGTGGTGATCAATGTGTAAAAAAAAATAGAAACAAACTTGAAAACAACAAATATATTCTATAAAAAATTTTCTTTCACATCTTTGGATTCGGCATTAAATAACCTGAAAAGGGTTGATATGCCGTAAAACAAAACAACCAACCAAACCATCTGCCTCTTTAGGGGGAAGCTTTTAGATATTTGAGACAATTCTCCTTGCCATTTGCCTAAATTTGTACATATAAGTAAATATTTAGTTTTATGTAGATGTTCTAACTTTTCTTTTTACAAAAAACACGCACATATATAAAAATTAACATTTATGTGTAATGGAAGCGGAATAAATGAAAACTAGGACAACTGAAATTATTTTTATTTGCATCGATATTTTGTCTCTATTTGATGGCGTCATCTTGAAAAAGTCTTTAAACACACACAGAATCTCGATGATATTTTATAGCTTTTGCAAAGAAGTAAAAAAAAAAGATGTTTTGCAAATATGCATTATCAAAGAATAAACAAAATAAATAGAAATAACTGTGGAGAAGGAGAGATGAATATAATTGGCTATAATTGAGAGATTTTGAAAAGAAGCCAATCGAAATTTAGAAGCACGCAACAATTTTTTTTAAGGAAGCCAATGAAAAGTTAAACACCAGGAATGATCTTTAAGGAAGCCAATGAAAACGCACGGGCACTAAATGATTTTTAAGGGAGCCAATGAAAATTTAGACGCTCGGAACGATTTTTGTGTTGAAACTCTTATGTCAATTGTTATTGGATCGGCTATGTAAGCACACATCCTTTTCAATTTTTTTAATCAGAATTCTTTCTTTATTTTATTTTCTACACACGTTTTCTTATTAGCAACACTGTTATTAATAGAATACGCAAACATGATTGAAAGAAAAATTACTCGTATATTAGGATTTTGAATAGATTCTGTTAATGAGATCCGGAATTGGATTTGCAAATGTTTTCCATATATTCTAAAGCAATATTTGTTAGTGTTTGGCGATTGAATATGCACACATACCATTCAAGCCACAACGTGTCCGCAATCAAGCACACACAAATAAGCAAATATGTAAAAGCTTTACATTAATAGACTATCAAGCAAGATCTCGTTTTTTTCTGCGTGTCTTTATTTCTCGCCTATACGTTGTTTATAAATATACATTGAATTATTCTTTTTATTATTATTATTATTTAACTTTATCGATCATGGTTTTTCTAATCCAAAATAAATTTATGGGAAAACTGAAACAAATTTAATAAAATCCTATTTTAAAAAAAAGATATTGAAAGCGTTCCACTGGCCTTTAGGTTAATGACAAAGTGTAGTATCAGTTCCCCACGCTGCACTTAGCCTATTCTACTCTCGATCAGTGATGAAGAAATCCTTTTAGACTTAGTCAATTTTTATTCTGCGTCTTATTGAGAAGAGGACTATTTTCACATGAAGTTGGCCATATGTCTATCTTTTCCCTCGTAGGGAGGCCATATTATAGAAACATGTTTATAATTTCATTTATTTTGCGTTAAGTTTTCTGCTCAACTCCACTCTAGCAATATCGCTTGTCAAGAATGAAAATTCATTTTGTTTAAAAAAGCAAGAAACAGATTAATAGTTTTGCCAGTCGGGCTAGAAAAGCAACACTGTTGATTTTACTGGATTGTTTAAAAGAGGGATTCCAAACATTACCAAAATAATCTAACTGTTGGCTAGGCAACGCTTTCCTTCGTAAATATATAATAAATTATATAATAAATATGTAATCATGAGAAAATTCCTGAGAGTACTAACCTTCTTATAAATCACTTTTTAAAAGAAATAACAATGTTTCACATCTTATAGTTTAATTGGAATCGCCTCAGATAAGGAACAAACGCGTTTTTTCCGACAATTTTAACAACCACCCCTTCAAGGTCAAAAACTAAGCAAAGTATTCTATGTATACATCCTGGAACACAAAAACAGCAATTGTTGCCCTTTGCCATAGAAAGCGATAACTAATGAATAAAATAAAGGAAAAAGGTATAAGGTTATCAAAAGTGAACTCCAGATTCACTTTCTACTCTTTTCAAATTAGGACTAATAATGAACGACGGCTACTAAGGTTTTTGTCATTAAGTCGCTTGTTGATGACTAGTTGAGCGATTGTGAACCCTTAGCGATCCATGAGGGGGATCCCCTTGTCACATATGCATCGTGCTCGTTCTTCACAAGGAATTCTTCGCAAGATCTCTCGGCACAACAAGATTCGTTGATCGATTTGGTCGGAGTCGATTTCACTTTCCGGTTGATATGCCGCTGTCACGCAGGAAGTGAATAGATTTTCATGCATGCAAAGAAAGACAAACTCCGATATATCTATTCTACTTGGTTCATTTGAGTTAAATATACAAAATGTGATAAAAACTTATATACAATTACTCAATTGTTGATTAAAAAACAATATTGAGTCCAAATTACATTATATTACTCTCAGCTTTACGTTGGTGAGGTCAGAAAGACAGGGGTGGCGACAACTCTTCGATTAGGATAAGGTTCGCTCAAAACTCAGTCCCAACTATTTGGGCGCGGGGACCCACTTATGTACGGAGATGATGTGGAAGGTTTGGTTGCTCCCTAGACCCATCACCACTAGTTACGTTATCCCAGGGGAATCCCCGTGAATGCGCTCAGAGGCCATATTTTCCTGAGTTGTGACTCGCTGGCATCGGAAACGAAATTATATTTCGTCATGTTCCTCAAAAATTACATCAAATTATCACTTTCACCAAGCAACCAGATTTATATGTCGTTTTCATAATAAAAAATAAAATTTGTAACTTTACTCTTCCTTTCAGTAGGATCGTCCGCCGTTACCCGGACATAAAATAATTCTAAACAAATAACACAAGCATAGCTGCCAGGCATTCTTCAGAGTTTCGGGAGTCTCAGCCTCCCCAAAATGGGAAGCCCTACCGCTCCTTGTGTCGGTCACGTCACACGATGTTATAATAGGCAATCCTCCATACAGTAAGACATTTATTGTTTCCGAGTGACGCCGAATAAAACAAAATTTATCTTAGTCCTGCCGCTTTACTTACCAGCAGATTAATGGCAAAAATAAAATTTTCGGTTTAAATCAACGTATGATGATCAGAAATGTTGTAAACAGTTACAAATTATTCGTTTCCAGACAATGTCGAGTAAAACAAATCCGTATGCGACAAACACTCACTTAATAAATATAATAATGCAATGCATGTAAAGAAACCTTTACAGCAACGAAAAAATAATTAAAGTAGGAAGAGAAATTGTGTTGATAATGAAAATTTCATTGCTCTCGTACAGCACTCAGTAGAACAGAAACTGCTACGGATTTTCTGTTATTCCCTTTCTTAAAAAAATATAGTACGCTAACATCAGTAAGGAGGCTTCACAGTGCTAGAAAATGTACAGCTAAATCAAAGTGTTCACAGAAACAATGTGGATAATGATTATTAATCCCGGATAACGCCGAGTAAAAAAATCGTCCCAGCCAAGTCCTAAGTCCTTATGCCCGTCTTTCCATTTCACAATATGAAGGTTATCATAATTTTGAAATTTTTAGATGAGGTATGGATGTTTTTATTTTTTGGATTAATCGGACAATTGTTCTCATATTGAGTGTTATCTGCACAACATTTCGGTCGATGTTGCATTCGACCTTCGTCAGGTGTAAAGTCGTCATGTTTTGAAAATAAAAGAACTCTCTACACTAAGGTTTAAATTTTTTTATCTAGTTAGAAGTAAATTTACAAAAAAAATATAAAAAAATCAATTTACACTGATAGTATTTTTAAAACACACACATACACACACACACGCATATATATATATATATATATATATATATACAACTATTTTTCAAAACTATATATATATATATATATATATATATATATTTCAAAGGCATATCAATGGTCTCATTCGGTTGAATCAACCATAAGGAACTGAACGGAATCAACGCAAATTCATCAGCGACTTTGAAAAGGCAAAACTTTTTTTATTTTCTTATTATATGCACATATCAATTAATACATATAAATGTATATATATATATATATATATATATATATATATATATATATATATATATATATATATATATATATATATATAAGTGTATGTGTGGGCCTATAGAATACTTGTGTCGCTGTTGTATCTTAGATAGTCCACTGAAAGTTTCTCTGTGTATTGATTTTCAATCTCTTTTCTAAATAGCAGATAACTATTTTAATAAATGAACGGCTTGAATTTGGCTTAATTAAAAAAAAACAGGCTTGAAAGCGCTACTTCTGTAAAAGAATTGCAGACGAATTGCGAGAAATGCTGTTGAAATTTAAACATTTATTTTAAATGTTTTTAACATCTTTCTGGGTGATCTAATCATTATATGATGATCTGTGCATATGAGCTAAATTGACGGACTTTTATTTCAACTGAAAGGTCTCGAGGATAAGAAATGAGTTTCACACACACACACACACACACACATATATATATGCATATATCATTAATATTTTTTTACTATTAATATCGTAAAGTATACATATGCATATTTCCTTAATGATCCAGTGGATAAGTTACAAAGACAATGTGGTATTTTTATTTACTTATTATTGTTTTCCTCGCTTTTTAATGAAGGAGAAACACGTAATTCATGACAGAAATCAGAAATGCACTAAGTATAATGGCATGAGTTTTCAGCAGGCGCAATATCTGAATCACATTATTCGAATTAAATAAAGCGACATTAGGTAATGGTTGAAGTAGACACTCTTTAGTAAGTAAAGAAATCTAGCTACATCCTCATTCGAAAGTTTATATGAAAGAGTGAGATTGACTTTAATAACATATAACACGCATTTAAAAAATCTAAACTAAGGCAATATTTCTAGCAACGCTTAAGAGGAAATAGTATAATTTCTTAGCGGCACAGATTCGTCTGTGTAGAGGACAGTTATTATCCTATAATGACTAAAATGTAACGATAAAAATACGTAGATTTGTGTGTGTTTTATGCATTTATATTTAGCTGAAACTTTAAAAATGCATAACAACCCCCAAGTAAGTGTTTATTACTAAATCAGCTTGAGCCCGGGAAATAATATTAAAGATTTTGGAAATAAGTTCAGTGTTTATAAGTTAAATGGTCATCCGTATAACAATTTGAAGGTTTTTCAAGAATAAAACACAATATTTAATGTTGACATGCATTAATACAATCCATGAAATGGTCAGCATTTATCAAACTGAAAGACGTTAACTCCAGATGTAATTTATAATTATAATTTCTCCACAAAGTTTATGGAAGAAACTTACATTAACTCTTGTGCATGTTAAAATTTACTTGACGTTTTGATTTTATTTTTTCACTCCACATATAAAATAAAGATATGTCTTTTCTAAGTGAGACTTAACACAATTTAATTTTTTTTTTATTTAGGTTTTTATAGCCCCGAACAACGTCAGGAAATTCTGTTTTCATTATATAAAAACTATATACACGAATAATTCCCGCCTGTAAATGATCCTGCACTACATTAGCTGTATTCATTTGAGTATGTTTTATTAGGCAGACAATAACCAGTAATATTATCTATGTATTTGGCTTATATCTGTCTATCCATTTTCTTTCTTTTTTCTATCTATCTATTTATCTATCTATGTATCTATCTATCTATGTATCTATTTATCTATTTCTCCGTGGGTGTCCAAGATAGTTTCTTTAAGCGATTTCTTGGACATCCGTCTCTGGTTTTATGCTTCGTATGAATTGCGTCTGTTTTATTATCTAAGTAATTCTAGATCATGTCTCATTTATATATATATATATATATATATATATATATATATATATATATACATATATATATATATATATATATACTTCATTTATTCATATAAAATTAATATACGAAAGTATAAATTTAGGCGCATAAGCCTGAAGAATCCTAGAGTGGATGAAATGCGGAATATTCAGTGTAGCTTAATCGCCATATATATTTTATAACTAACTAACTAACTAAATAACTATATATATATATATATATATATATATATATATATATATATATATAATGTCAGCTTAATATATGCTTTCTTACAGTTATATATTTATCTAATTTACCCTTACACTGTATGTCGCCCACATTATTTGATGAGCGTATATATATATATATATATATATATATATATATATATATATATATATATCTATATTAATTCATGAATAAAATATAGTTATTTTCGCCTCCATGCCTGTCAGACTTCGGTGAGATTCGAAAACATGACTACAGTGTCTCCAGTCACACTATCGGTTAAAGCACAGGTCTAAAAAAAAAAACTTAAAAACGAGAGATTTTGTCGGTTTTTAATTTTTACTCTTGTATTTATTATATCAGTATATGTACAGGCATTTAACATAAGGCTACATGACAAATTAATCAACATCCTTCATATATATCAAAGGTACGTTTGCTATATATATACAGTGCTACGCAGAAGTATTGGATCCATTACGTTTTCCTTCATATCTTTAATTAGGTTCTAGATTTTATCTTGAATTTGATCAGTATATTTCTATTACTAGTCTAACTAATATTTGGGGTAGTAATTACAAAATTAAAGTTTAGAAAGTTTATATTAAAGGAAAAATATAAATCAACTAGCGCAAAAGTATTGGATACATTGATTTAATATTTGGTTGCATAGCCTTTATTGCGCTCAACGGCTTCCAATCGCTTTCTATAGTTGCACACATGTTTCTTGCAAATATATGCAGGTATTTTGCGCCATTCCTCTTTACAGAACTGTTTTAGTTGTTGAATATTTTGTGTATTCCTCTTGTGAACATTGATCTTCAATATTTTCCACAGATTTTCAATTAGGTTGAGGTCTGCAGACTGAGTGGGCCAAATTAGAACGTCAATTCTGTTATTTCTAAGCCATTCTTTGGTGAGCGGGGCAGTATGTCTGGGATCATTGTCCTGCTGAAAAACGAAATTGCTATTATGTTCCAAGAAATCAGCAGATTTCTGGAGGTTTTTCTCCAAAATCTCCCTGTACATACGCCTATTCATTCTACCATTGGTGATTTCTAGTTCAACAGTACCTTTGAATGAAAAAACACCCCCATACTATAGTCAAACCACCGCCAAACTTTACCGTAGGAATAGCATTCTTTTTTTGTGATAGGCGGTGCCCGTTTTACGCTATACATGTGTTGCTGTATTTCTTCCAAATATTTCGATTCTCGTTTCGTCTGACCAGATAACCTTGTCCAAAATTCTTGGGGTTGTTCCCCATATGTTTTAACACAATGCAAACGTGATCAGACATGTCTAAGCTTCAATAATGGAACTTTCTTGGGGACCTTGATACAAAACCTGCACGATTGAGAACTCTACCGGTTGACTACTTGCTCACATTAACCTTATCTGAGGTCGGTTTGAATTTCACCAAGATTAATAAAAGTTGTTTTTTTTATCTTTCGGCTTACCCACCTTGATTTTTTTTCGTTTAATTATCTTGGCCTACCACATCTTGGAAGAATTGCAACAGCTTTACGCTGGTTTTTAAACTTTCTAATAACGTTTATAACTGTACTAAGTGGTAGATTATGTTCCCTTGATATTATTCGAAACCCTTTTCCTCCGTTATGCTTATAAATCACATTTTGACGAATGTCTATTGACCAATCTTTAGTTTTAGGCATTTTTATAAATGAACTGGGTTACTTTGAAGGAGTGAGCCCAAACTGGACGAATTTTATAAAATTATGTTAATATAAAGCTCTCTGATTGGTCAGTGATAACTTGTTTGCATTATTGCAACACGCTTAGCTAAAGTCATTTAAATTTATTTCAGAAAAATAATTTTTTTGAAAGTGTATCCAATACTTTTGCGTTTGTTAATTCATATTTTCTCTTAAATATTAACTTTCTAAACTTTGATTTTGTAATTACTACTCCAACAAATTTGGAATTGTAATAGGAATATACTGACCACATTTTAGGTAAACTCTTGAACCATAATTAATGTTATGAAGGACAATGTAATGTATTCAATACTTTTGCGTGGCACTATATATATATATATATATATATATATATATATATAATATTATATATATGTATATATAAATAATTCTTTTTTGAATAAATATTTATATATATATGTATATATATATATATATATATATATATATATATAATATTTTTATTTAGCCTATGCCACGACATTGTTAATTCACATAGAAGATTCGACTGTCATTTTAGCGGTCGTGTTTCGATCCTGGCGTGAAGTAGATGATTTTCTAGCAGCACTAATGAGCTGTGAAACAGCAAAACAGTAATGTATGTTGGTGACTATATATATATATATATATATATATATATATATATATATGATATTTGTATTTATGTAGAAATATATTACATAGTCGCTACACTTAACATGCTAATGTTACGGATACATTGCTTTGCAAGGAACCAAAAGTCACTCGGAAGGTGACGTAAAAACTTTTATTTTACACCGAAGGTATCTGGATCAAATTATAATAAGTGGCAGGATATTTTTTTATTAATGAGAATACAATATTAAAACGCTTAATTTTAAGTGACAGGGGTGACATTAAGGTACATTTAAGACTCAAGGTATTAGGCGATAAAAGGAAAGACCATGTCAAGACATAACACGTCAAATGGAAAAAGTAGACAGAGATGAATAAACAATAGAGAAAAAAGAGAAGGGAAGGAACAACGGAAGAGATCAGCAAAAGGAATAAGAAAGAATAAAAAAGAAACAACAGAAAGACGGAAGGGTGACAAAGAAATAGGAAGGAGGTGAAAATATTAAGGTTAGGAGAAAATGTGTCAGAAAAAGGTTGCGGATAACGTAAAAGGGTTGGTGGATAATGAAAAAATAGCATATAGTGTTTTAGTGAGGCATATAACCACATCCTTATATGCGTTGGACACATACACAGATATACGCACATATGCGCGTTAAAAAATAATAAAACATGAGAAAACCTTATGCATCGGTAATTAGACTGGTTTACATAAAAATACATCATATTACTCAAATTAATTAAATGATTTAAAATTAAAATTTATAACGAAAATTCCCAGTACTCTATATAATTTTAAAACTCAAATGACCATGTAACGGGTGTTGTAACCCAATATCCGGTTTACAACTTCTCGTTGCACATGCGTACATAAACATAAACCCATAACAGCGTAAAAAATATACACAAATTGCTGGCTGGTTTCGTTCGAACAAACGCACGTGCTTTGAAAAGCAAATATCTTAAATTTATTGAATAAAATTTAAAGATATGGGAAGCAAACGCAAAACGTGAATACAAATAATACGTATAATCATCGACCCGTTTCATATATACGAGATATATAATACTTAATGATCAACGCAACAATAAAACATATTGTTAACTGTGTACGTTTGCAGCGTCCCACTTGTTTTTTTTCGCATTTAAATTATCCAAATAAACAATTGTTAACACTTTCCGTTTTTACTTACATCGTATATTTCAGTATAACGTTTAAATTATTTTAACGCAAATGTCTAATAAATAAATCTACTTTAACACGTTGACAACCATATGAGCATTTTACACCGACGATTTACCTTCCGCCTTCCTCTTTTTTCTTACTTTATTCTCCATATTTTAATACACTTTTCTTTTTAAAAAAATCATACATTTTCTTCTACACTACCAACATAAATAAACAACCCCGAAAATATGTTTTTTTTTAAAATTTCGCTACACATAAATAATCAACGCGACAATAAAACGTATTGTCTTTCTGTGTAAGTTTTTAGCGTCCCAATTGTTTTTTACGCGTTTAAATTAAAGATATATCAAAATTTGAATTTCATTTAAAGTATTAGGATATCTGTTCAGTACATATTTACCTATAAGTACAGCAGACCACTAACAATTACATTGTTGTAAGTTTTTTTTTTTCAAAAATACACGATTAATTATAGAACGACTCATAGAAATCTATCTATATTCTTTTTTCATTCATAGAAATGTTTCTGTTATGTCACACAAAACTGTTTTCTTTAAATCGCACGTGTCACGCTCATACATTAATTCCATATCTATTATAATATACTGACCCAATGAATCCACGGGTAGTTTAGTAAATAATAAAGATAAACACTGATAATTCGAATAATAATAATACTGATAATAAGAAGAATAAGAATAAAAATAATAACATGTTACATTTATACGTACGTATATATAATGCTGATGAAAAATTTAAGACCACTTAAAATCTTAAAAGAAAAAACAATTTTTTTAAGGATAAATTTTAAACTCTTTCAACTTAAGGTTACCAATACTACAATCTAAAAGGTAATGGAAACAAAAAAGTACATTCCAAAGATTTATTTTTAAAATTTTCATTTTTATTAAATTAGGCTTTTTCACATGATCAAAATTATAAGGTCAGAGCCAAAAATCTTATTAAATTGTACAAAAAGTTTATGAAAAGTGTATAGAAACATTCCACAATCAAACTTAATAATGAGTTTTATATCCACTACTTTTGATGACTTCATAATTCTGTGGGGCCAGCTAAATATAATGGTTTCTGAGATGCGGGGAATCCTGCTCCAGTTTCTTAAGATTGCTTCACAAAGTTCGTTTTTGTTGAATATTATTTTCCATTTCGATAAAACTCTCTTTTCATCCATCCCCATACATTTTCAATTCGGTGAGCATGTAGGAAGTCCAAGAGATGAACACTATTTTCTTGTAGAAAGTCCGTCTTCTAGTGTAAATTGCAGCATTATTCTGTTGGAATAACGATCCATCCCAACACAAACGATGACCGTCCATCATCAAAAATGCTTTTTGTAGCATGCTAAGATAACCAACTGAACAGTGACGACCCTGCACCTCCTGAGCTCCATCGCCCTTTTAAAGAAAAGGCACCCCATACAATTATGAACCCTCCACTACTATGACGTGTGGAAAAAAATTCAAACGGTATGTTTTGTCATGCCAATATCGCTGGAAGCCATCAGAACCTACTAAATTGAATGTATTCTAATCAGAAAACATTACTTTCTTCCACTTCTCCAAGTCTCAGGTTTGGTATTCACGACCACATCTTAAGCGGTCCACTTTGTGACGTGAAAGCAATCGAGGAATTTGGTTATGCCTTTTATTCACCAGTCCCTTTTGTTGTAAGATTCGTCTGATGGGTATTGGACTACCATCAGCATCGGTAACAGCTTTAATTTGACTTGAAACCTCCTCAATTTTAGTAATTTTAAGTAGTAACCACGTTAATTTGACAAGTAACGCTTTAATTTGACTAGACTTGGACTGTCATTCATAACAACTCGTATAATTCTCCTACTCAATGCAGGAGAAATTTTTAGGGGGGGCTACCAAAGGATATTGCTTTTACACAAGTCTCAGTGTTATTTAAAAAGTTGCAAATAATAGTTTTACTGCGATTTACCTTAGCTGCTATCGCTCAATGTGACAAACCTTGCTTATGGAATCCTAGAATTCGAGAGAGCTAAACTTCGGTTAGTCTTCTTGATTTAGGCATGGAAACACCTGTATTTTTAATTTTTTATATTTTTACACGGTGGTCACCACTTATCAAGCCCCCTAAGCCACTCAGGGATAAGGGTTATTGCAAGTACAGTACGTGAGTATGGAGATTTGATGAAGTGTTTACTTAAGGGGGTGGTTTATTAGGAATTTGTTAACGTTGGACTTGAACACATCCAAGTTGTAGTAAGTTGGGAAGCAAGCAGACGGAACAGAGTTCCACAGGTGTGCAGTTCTAAGAAAGAAGCTTTGCTCGTGGAATCTACGTTGTGATTTAGGCACAGATAAAGAGTGGGGAAAGTTTTCACAGCGGATTCAGCTAGACAGGTGTTTTACGTGAAAGATGTACGAGGGGGGAACCAAATATTGGAGTTCAGACGAGCACCTGTCATGGAAATAACGATAAAACAAAGATAGGCTCACAACGTCTCTTCTGTAGTAGAGAGGTTGCAGGGTAGATAAAAGGGCATCCCCCACTAAGCCACAAAGTCTATTTTGTACTCTCTCAAGGCAGGATAGGCTGTTTTTAGCAGCTCCTGCCCAGATATGGCAACAGTATTCCATCCTTGGACGTACTTGGCGTTTATATAGATAGAGAATTGCATCAGTAGTGAGATATCTTCTGGAGCGGTAGAAGGATCCCACCATTTTTCCAGCGAGCTTTGCAACAGATTTGATGTACGTGTTCCATTTCAGATCAGGAGTAAAGGTCAAACCCAGAAGCTTGTCAAAACACGGGGCTTCTCCCAGACGAGAACCATCCATCCTAATTGATGCCAGATGGGGATCAGAGCGTTGATGATGTAAGGATAGGAGTTTGGTTTTAGATACATTAAAGGAACCCAGCCACGTCTTTCCCCCACTGAACCACGCGCTCGAGGTCAGAGAAGAGAGAATCAGAGAGAACTTTGTCATTTACAGCCTTAGATGTGTTGCCGTAGATGGTCGTGTCATCAGCATAGATGTCAAAGAATGATTTAAGTATGTGTTTAGGGAGGTCATTGATCTAGATCAGAAAGAGAGTTTGGCCCAGGGTTTGCCCTTGAGGGACTCCAGCATTAATAATGCAGGCCTCTGATTTTTGCCCATCGACCACTACTCTCATGATCCTATCGGAGAGAAATGATTTAATGATTGAGAAAACACTTCCAGTTATACCGTAGCTGGAAATCTTGTTATGTAGACCCTTATGTCATACCTTGTCGAAGGCTTTTGATATGTCAAGATCAATTGCCCTAGAAAGGAATCCTTTGTCACGAGATGCGCTAATCCTGTGAGATATAACCGTTAGCACATCTGCGGTAGATTTTGCAGAATGGAAACCATATTGTGTGCCACTAAGAAGGTTGTTTCTGCTGAGGTGGTTGACTATTTCTCTATTTAATATGGATTCCAGGAACTTATTGATAACACACAGGAGACTTATTGGTCTGTACTAAGAGGGAGATGTTTTATCACCTGATTTCTTAAATACAGGACAAACTGATGAGGTTTTCCAGTGAGTCGGACAGCACTTCTCCTTAAGGCAGCGCTTAAACAGTTTCGTAAGTATGGGAGTAAGTTCTTGTTCTTTACACAGTGATTACTAATCTCTAACTGAACTAAACACATTAGAATTGCGATAAATCTTACAATTTCTAACTTGGTCTTATTATTTGATCATGTGTAAAAGACCTTATTTAATAAAAATGCAAATTTTTAAATAACATTTTTGGAATGTGCCTTATTTTATATTGTAGCATTAGTAACCCTCAGTCGGAAGAGTTTTAAATCCTTCTCTAAAAAAAATTTTTTTAAAGATTTTAAGTGGTCTTAAATTTTAGATCAGCAGTGTATGTTAAATTCACAAACACCAGTTAGAATAAAAAAGCATAGCTTACATTATGCATGTTGCTACAGCAAACTGTTTTGATTAATACTTTACATTGATGTATATTTAAGAAAATATTCTTTTTATTATTGTATAAACCTCTAGATTTCTATTCATCTATGATTCCAGTAATGGAATAATGTAAAAATCAATTTTACTGACAACCATTGTATATAAAAGTAAAGTGTGCACACTCATTAATTTCTTGATATCGAAAAAGTCCTGCGTTGTTTCTGTATGGAGATTATTAAAACATTTATATGTTTTGATAACTTAATGAAATACGTCATGCGACATTCTCCTTTAAAGGTCTACTAATAAGATAAATGAAAAGAATGTTCTATTTCTTATAGTTATGTAACCTCAAATAATGCACAGCGCGACGTAGATGTGACGGGGTAAATCTTTAATCAATTCGACAATGACACCATGTAAGGAGTTGAGCAGCGATATGTACAGTCAGTACAGTCAGAGAAGCAGTGGTATGGGATGGCATTCCAAAGTTTAGTAGTTTGAGTGAGGAAACTATTAGAATAAAATGTGTTCCGGTTTCTATGGATCTCTAAAGAATATGTGTGGGGTTTTCCAGCTTGTCAGGTAAGTCGGTAGTTCATAGCTCAAAAGTCTACAAGTGCTTTGAGTTCGAAAGAGCACATTCCATTAAAATGCCTGTAAATCATGCAGAGGAACGCACTATTTTGACGATAAGACATAGGTGGTAGTCTGATTGATAGAGCAGGATATATATGGTAGGAGATATTTTTGACCTGTTTATGAATGAGCGATTTTCACAGATGCCCAGATGTCGCAACGATACCCTATGCATGGTTGAATAGTTGCCTTGTAGAGATAAAGGATTCTCTCAATTGTGATTAATTTTCTAGCACGGAAGAGGCAGTATACGTTCTTCCCAGCAACCTTGGCAATGTCCTCAATTTATTCGTTCTAATTCATGTTGCATGAGATGCCAAGCCGAGGAGATTGAACGAAAAGCTTTCAGGTATTATTACTAGGGCTACAACAAGAGAATATTCTTATCATTGTCTTGACTCCGGAGTATATATCCATCACAGTGAGACACAGTTAATTATTCGAGAACCACATACTTTCTATCTTAAACATATATGATATAAACTGATATATACCCGAGAATCAAAATAATGGAAAGGATATTTTCTTGTCATAGCTCTAATTATTAGTCATGGTTATCAATGTTTGAAAAGGTATCTTGTAGTTGTTAAACGAAGAAGATTAATTTTGACAGAATTAAATATTGCCATCCATTTACGTCGCTATTCCACCACAGACTGGAGGTCTTCATATAAATTTTCAGCCATTACCTATGGTATATGTTCTTTCGTTTTTCCCTCGTATCTTTTAAAGAGTTTGTATCATCAGTAAATATACCTACCTTGGATAAAATCTGATACGAAGGCTATTTATTTATATCATGAATGACAAAGATGCCGAGATCGAACCTTGCGGCACCCCGCATTTTTATCGTCTTGTCTTATGTACGATTATTGATGACTGAATTTTTCCTCTTATTTAACAAGGATTTGATCATAATAAGTATTCACTCAGTTATATAGTATGATTCAATTTTTATGAGAAGTCGTGAGAAAAAGGCGACAGATATATCTAATGTTACGGTTCTTGCTTTCCCTGACTTATTCAGCGTGTGGTATATATATATATATATATATATATATATATATATATATATATATATATATATATATATATATATATATAACAGTAATATATCTGCGGTAAAACGACCCTGCCTGAGTCTATACTTCCGGTCGGAAAGAAGTTAAGTATCTATGGAATGTTGGAGGGGTGCTTGATTAAGGAGTCCAATATTTTGGTGAGGAGATAAAGGTGGCTAATCAGAGCGATAATTACGTGAATCAGTTCTTTCGCCAAAATTCTTGATATTTGCTACGAGAAAAGTAATTACCCAGCAGTCAGGAAATTGAGATTCGGTAAGGCATTTGTTGGAGACTTTGAGCAGAACTCAGACAACTTCAGCGGTAAGCATTTCTAAAATAGTTTAGCAGGGATGAAATGTGAGTGTAATTTCGTTCGACGAAATGATACGTTTCTCAGGCATGTGTATTGACACTGTCATCACTGCAAGGAGGATTGAGAAGAACAACACTTAAAAAGTAAATGCATTATGTTCAGGCTATTAAAAGGCAAAATATTAAAATTAGTTCACGGAGAGGTGTGGTGCAATGAATATGAATTATAAATACCAAATCGAGCAAGCTAGGATTGTCATGGGAAGATGACCGCAAGCTAAAGATATGCAAGCTCCGACCAAGAAAACTCGCCCAGTAACGAAATGTATCAGAATTATAACGCGAATACAGTAGCCATTTTTACTTTGCTTCCTCAGGCGAATATACCTCTTCTAATGGGCATATCCCGATATTAACTTTTAAATGCCAATAACTAACGCTTAATATGACCATACTTTTTCTTTCATGCGTCCTGCTTCAAGGATCGGAATACATTAATGAATAGCTTGAAAACAACCTCGTACTAGTAGAAATGGCTAGTATGCCTGCTACATATGATACTTTATTTTGTCGGCCCCTCGTAAGTACTTTCAAACATTCAAATAACAGTCTAAATAATTTAAATGATTTAATTAAAAATAAATAATGATTCCGCCGTCGTATATCTTAACGGGATTTATTGTCAAAATTTATTTTAATCAAATAACCAACAAATAGAGTATATAATAAAAAAATACAATTATTTTCTGTGTTTAATCCAAACCAGCGAAAACGCATATAAACGCATTTCAAAATTTACAGTGAGAGATAGGTTCATATATAATTTTAACTTAGCATGTTGCTGTTTTTATTTACTACCGTGCAAAGTAGTCTAGAATAGATAAACATATAAATGTTAACGATTCCCGTGATTCTTGTCCTAGTCACATTCTTGCGGTATTATTCGTAGAGATTTCTGATAAGCTCAGTAGTCCAATATTTAAAACAATATTAGTTACCAATCATCATCTAAAAATTAACAAGCATAGTTGTTTTATATGATTTATATATAATTATGTGTTATTGCTTTATAGGTAACCTTGTTATAAGGATATTGTCATTTAGCTACTATTAATTTTGTTTTGTTTATAACGAAATTCATGCGTGTTTATTAAAGTATCACAACTTCAATGGGGAATTTCTTTCAATATAATAAACTCAGTTTTCCTTTCTCTAACAGAGCATTATAGGTTAAGTATCAAACACTTCATATAAGAATCTGTTAAGCCACTACTTAATCCAAGTATTCATCCCTGTTTCTAGTAAGCATATGCCCATTTCATTTCCTTTCAAAAAGGCTGTTTATACGAAATACGACTCTTAAAGTGGTTCCGGTTATTTTCATTCATAACACATTCTCCTCCTCCTGCCCCCTTAATCTCCGAGGACACATTGTTATGGCATGATACTGCCATGAACACATCTTATGTTTTCATTGATTGAGATTGTCGGACTGACTTCCTCATCTTGGATGTTATCGTCACAACGTTTCGGCAGAGGTGTCCAAATTGCATTCAGCTCTATGCTTGGATTGCTCTGTCGGTTGTTATGTCCGAGCATGTGAGTTGTTTCCTTAAGAGAAAACCTTGAATAGCAACATAGGTTCAACATTAACAAAATACCAACTAAGAATTGTCCTAGTGACATATGGCCGAATGGTTCTAGACGTTGTATCAAAGTTTACAGTTACCCAAATGTGCTGAGTTCAATCCTGAACGAAGGCAGTGAAAAGTAACATTAAAAACAGAGAATCAGCAACTATGGCCAAGAACCTAGCGGGAGTCCGAACACGGTACCCTCGGAATAATAATAAAGGGTTGGGTTTGAGACTCCCAACAAACGGTTCCCCAGTTCGATACAAAACACCTGATGAAGGCCGGAGGGGAAACGGCCGAAACGTTGTGACGATAACAACCAAGATGAGGAAGTCAGCCCGACAATCTCAACCAATTAAAACACCTCATCTCAAAAATACAGACAATTACAATCTTGTGTTTTATTCTTCACGCTGCTCGGTGTTGGCTGCTTCAAAGCCGTACAAGAACCGACTTTTCGTTTATCTATCACATTTAAGTTTGAACTATTTTTTGTTCATTTATCAGTTAGAGTTTCAGCAGCATTTTCGTTGGATTGTTATGCTAAACTTTCATATTACGTGTAGGTTGGTCAGTTAAGCTTAAATTAGCCATGCCTACATATCGTATGTCTCTTACACTCAAATGTGAAATAACATTTTTTCATCTTCTAACTTTGTGAAAGAGAGTTGCGTACAACGCAATCGTTAGTGCTAATTGCAAGCATTGCGTACACGAATTACTGGTTGGTTGAGAGATGATAATAAGTTTGTATATAAAATATGTAAGACGATTAACATCAAAAGTGTTATTGCATATGTGATACAATTAAAGCGAAGGTGTAGTATAGCAAGAATAAAGCATATATGGTTACAGTTCATAGATATTCTGCTATGACTAACCAGAATAACGTTATCATTGTCTACCAAAGGAAGGCTCAGTTATGCATGTCTATGAAAAATTAATAATGTATTGGAGTTAAGCCTAATGTAGAGTTTAACATAGATTTTCAGAAAGAAATGATATGAGTATAACACTCAATGACTCTGGTAGCAGACGCATACAGATACGCAAATGACCAAGCGCGAAGTGGCATCATAGTATAGATGAAAGGACACAAGTGTACAAGACGGTCAGAGAGAATCATGTTTTTGAGATGTTGCTGGTGCTCAAAACGTATTCGGCAAAGCAGTAGTTGTGCTCGAAACGTGGCGAAAGAAGAACGTGTTTGAAGAGGTCGGGTAAGGGTTAGGAAAGCACGTGGTCGACAACGTACGTGACGTAAAAGTAGATACGATAAGTCACAGCCGGTCATAGAAGGAAAAAATAACTGTTTAACTATTCAAAAAAATGCATTCTTCGATTTTCCAGGTATAAAGGCTTTTTGTTAAGAGAGAAAGTCGAGTTATTTTCCCGTCTGTTTTCTTTTAAACAACTACGCTACATGATTATAATACGATAGGTGTGTGACTTAGGTCTAAAACACTGGCTTACATATGATTACCTCAGAGGAAAATAAAATCTAGAGACTATAAAAAAGTTGGGTGTATAATAGATGACTTTGATGAGATAGTAAGATCGAAGTTCAGTGATTAAAGTTATATATATATATATATATATATATATATATATATATATAAGTTAAGAATTAACTGTTTGAAAAAAGTAATATATGGAGAAAAATATGTTTATTTCCTTAATCCATGGATTTTCAATTATGTCTCATGTCATCAAAAGAAATGAAATACAGCAACATCTTCAGCTATGAACAAACAAAAGTATTTTGCTTTTCAGCACATATATTGAACATGCTATTGGAAAGTTATGGACCTGGTGTTTAAAAGTCATAGAAACAGGATATAATACAACCTGGGCAGTTCAATATCAGAATATGTTGAGTAGTTTCCGGCTATTACTCCCAGGTGAGACGAGTAGTAATCCAAGTTGAAAATCAAAAGTGGTCGAGTAATCCGATATATCTGGAATATTTGGTTGTCCCATACCATGATTTTGAAGGGCATGTGAGATGGTCGTCCTCTTCTTTACATCGCTGAAGAGGACGCCCATCTCAGGGAATTAAAGGGTAATAATTAAACTTATATGTTGCTCACTGTTTTATATACTGAGCTGTACCATTTTGGCTAGAATTGTGCTTAAAGTATTACCTTAATGTAATATCTGAGAGGATAATACACTTCATTTCTAATCTGTGAATGATCTCATTTATATATATATATATATATATATATATATATATATATATATATATATATATATAAAGATTTTTATGGGTACATAATTTTATCATACTTTTAAAGAACACCAGACGTCGTGCCATAATTAATTACTGAGGGTTGGTTTTTGTAGTTTAAACATAAACCATTAAAAAGAAACATCCCAAAAGACCAAAGCACACTTCTACAGTATATTTCTCCTGAGCTTAAATAGGATAAAGAGGATAAATAAGGAGTGAAACAAGAAAAAACCTATCTAGACGTCTTTCAGCCAACCCTTTTTCAAGATAAACGTTGGCACAAAAATACATATATGAATACGTTGGCACAAAAAAATACGATACGTAGGCAGAAAAATGGCCAACATCTGGGCGTTTACCAACTCATAGTTCGACCATTGGTAAACATTTATTACAGTGCCAAATTTGCACTAAAGGATACACGGATGAATTTTTCTCGGTTCTACACAGAGCGCGCTCGAGAATTCACTTAAACATTCTCGTCGCTGTATACATTAATTTGAGCCAACCATCTATGTGTAAGCAAAGAGAGTATACCCATAATTTAGAACTTATGGGTATTCGCTGAGATTGTTTCTCTGTCTTTTTTCTTCTATTCCCTATACAGTTTTTTTTTACCCTCGCTGTTAATTTATGGTCTTTTGACCACGTTTTTAAACAATGTTTTCTCACCCGCTGCCAACGTATATCTTTAAAAAAGGTTTGGCTGAAAGACGTCTGGATAGGTTTTTTTCTTGCCCCGCTCTTTTTTATCCTTTTCATCTAATTTAGGCTTAGGAGAAATATACATTAGAAGTGTATTTTTGTCTTTTTGAAAGTTTCTTTTAAATGGTTTATGTTTAAACTACAAAAAAAACTCTCAGTAAGTAATTATGGCACTACATTCGGTGTTCTTTAATATATATATATATATATATATATATATATATATATATATATATATATATATATATATAGTCATACACATAATAACTGCTTTGATGTATTACTGCTTATCAGGGCTGCTAGACCAACCCCTATCCCTTGCCAGGTTGTGAACGTATAACAATCTAGTTGATAGTAGGCAGTTCTAAGCCGCGGTCCCTGAGAATTGTGGCAGTACACGGTCTCATGATATGCCCATTTATATATATATATATATAAATATATATATATATATATATATATATAGGAGGACAGATATAGACAGATAGATAGAGAGATAGAGAGATAGATTGATAGAGAGATAGATATTGGAATAACACTAACAATGGCGGTTAAAATTTCGTTGAAACTGATTTTTATTGCAAATCAAAAATTGCAACCGGACTACAAATAAATGCATTTTCTTTTGAGCTTGTTTTTATTATAAGTTTTTTTTTAATTGCTTTCTTTTTTGTAAACACCCGCATACATAGGATTTAGGAAACTGCTAAAAGCATTGACGGGTTTGAGTCAAAGCTAATTGCCACAAGGGAATCAATTCTCCCCTTTAGCTTATTGATTTCATCTTCCATTTCATCTACACTCATGACCACAGTTACAGAAAGCAAGATACCCCCTCTTTCCACCAAACACATTCTTGTCAACACGTTCCTCCCTTTCCTCTCAACATTTGGATATAATGGGTGTGAGCGTTATTTGAAGGAAACGATCGGAAAATCAATTAAACGAATTTTCCGGGTGCATTCACAAAGAATCATGGGCTGAGCACTTTGAACAAAGTTTGGTAGTTCTTAAAAGTTCTTTTCTTTGAATGCCGTTGTTTATTTCTTTTGAACGCCTGTTTGTCTGTGTGTCGAGTATGCGTGTGCGCGTGTGTGTGTGTACGTGTGTGCGCGTGTGGGTGTATGTGCATATGTGTGTAAATAATCCCTTACTTCTATTGGAAACTGTGATCTTAATTCAAAGACATTTATCTTGATACTACTACCAAACTCAATCTCTAAGGTTATTTGAGGCGAGTTTTGCTCACAACAACCGAAGTTACACATTGTATTGATCACTGACTGGAAATTATTCTCAGTGTTGATCACAAATGAAGATATGTGCAGAGTATAGTAATGTAGGAGTATAGAGATATTATTAATTTGATGGTTTTATCCACGATTTTCTTTTATTTCTCTGATAATATATATATATACATATATATACATATATATATATATATGTATATATATATATATATATATATATATATATATATATATATATATATATTAGATGTTTTCTAAGGTATATCGACTTATTGATGTTGGATTCTTTCTACGTCATATCAACTGGTTGGCAATATATTCTTTCTACGGTATATTAACTTATTTATATTAGATTATTTTTTACAGCATATCAACTTATTGATATTTGGCTTACGGCATATAAACATTGATATTCGATTCATGGCATATGATATTGGATTTATTCTACGGTATATCAACTAATTGATATCGGATTCTACGTACGTCTTATATCCACTTATTTATATTGGATGCTTCTTGCGAGATATCAGCTTATATATGTATATATATATATATATATATGTGTGTGATTGTGTATATATATATATATATATATATATATATATATATATATATATATATATATATATATATATCTTGTATGCTTCTACGGCATATCAATATATTTATATTGAATGTTGTCTACAACATAGCTTAATTAAAACGGAGGCTTTATATGGCATCTCAACAAATGTTATGATTCTTTTTTGGATAACCACAAGTGAGTATCCCCATGTTATGATTCCTTAGGCGGGGTTGTCATTGCAAGTATAACCCTGGGTCAAACTTAACTAAATTATAAAATAAGATTTTTTTTCTAAATAATCAAATATCGCTCTAAGGTATTTTAAACCAATTAAGTACAAATATCTTATTTTTATTCGGTTATTTCATTTTCTATTGCACTAAATTATTTATGACTCAAGTGTAACATTACGTTTACATAGAGGCCCCACACGTTGTCTCCAGTCTACGTTGCAAAATATGCCAAAACAAAGAATGATTCGAACTAACCTATTCATTTTTAACAGTGCAAGCCTTCCTGTTACGCCTGTAACGTCGCCAACATATTTTACGTGATCGTTCTCTCAAACGTATTCTCAATTCTTATTGTAGTCTATTTTTTGCAAAAGGCTCGACCTTTGCATAGGCTTTTACAGTTCTAATATTAGCTTTTCTCTAATACTACAGAAAAAAACATACTATCATTAGCATACTGTCTTCCCCTTTCGGACGGTGGTGTCACAATAATTAAAAAAAAGGCTGATTGATTATTTAAAAGTCATGTTTATGATTGGATGATTTCTTTGCGTTTATATTTCAAGTTCATAGAAGATTTAATGACTTACTTCTCAGTTGCCGCGGTATGTGTCTCTACTATTTGTTTATTAAAGTTAAAAACATTTGCGCAGTTCATGGTGGGTTGTCTTTCTCACACAAAATCGCTTCGCGCTTTCTATTCTCTTTAGCCTGCATTCACTTGTTATGTGAGTTTCATATTTTGGATTTTTATCCATGAAGTTTACAGTTAGTGTTTTCTGAGTTTTGTCTAGTTGTGAATCGTGATCTTATATTTCTGTTCAAATATCCTTTTGTATTAATGTGCATGTGTTTTCATAGTCAGACATACTCTGACCAGCCTTAAAGATCGTCTATGTAGCTTATTCGCTTCTCCATTGGCTCTTCTCGTCGTCTTTTTCCGGTTACAATTCTTGTTGTATTTTTCATTTCAGCAGTGTTTTTCGCAGCAGTTATCAGCTTGTAGCACTTTGTATATGTTATTAAAGGCAAAGTAGGTTACTCTTCTACCTATCTGGAAAAGTCTTTAGTGGTTTTATTCACTTGAAAACATGTAACCAGTTCGAAAACCATAGTGTTTATCGATATATTTTAAAAAGAAAAATGGCTGCATTTTCGCTGGTGAACACAGTACGTTTGAGAAAATGAGTTTAAACAAACAAATTATACAAAATTCTGTTAGAAACCCACCGAATATAGGTCCACCTATGCATCGGTAACAAATATTAAGTAAATTTCTAAAACTATTTTTTATAATTTTTTGTTAAAATTTGTTTTCCCAAAATTACCGTGTTCAATATGGAGCATGTTATAATTTGTATTTTTTAAAATACATCGGTAATCACTGTGTGTTATTGAGCCGAATAAACAAGTTACAGTAAATAAAAACAGTAACACCTTATCCAGTAAGGTAGAGCAAGTAAATGATATATCCTTTAATAACATTTATTTGTTATATATATTTTTTACAACTTTTTCGAATCTATGTCTATAGTGAAACAAACTCTTTTCTTCTTAGCTATTCTCTTTGAATATTTTCTTTTATTTCAGTCGATGGAGCCAAGAACCCTCAGATATCAAGCTATCGAAGTAGCTTCATCATCTCTCAGTTAAACAAGTGTATACGTTTTGAGTTTTCCCTTTTAAATCCCGTAATGCAAGTATTTCTTTTCTCAACCCATTTTGATGCCATTGCTGAATATATATGATAAAACTATTACCTTTTCTGGATTTTGCAAATAGGTTCAGGGCGTCCACATATATATGCTAAGGTTCATTTTTCTTTTATATCTATAAATTTTTATTCGGCATTGTATTAGTATTTTGTTGAGCGCCATCATCGCTATTATAAAACATAGTGCTGAGAGAGATACTTCATGGTAAAAGCCTGTCTGTGTAATTATCTTTGTTATGTTCTGTTCTCCAGAGACATTTTACATTACTGGTTTCCATTGCTTTTCATATAAGACTGATGATTTGGTTGAATATACTGTACATCATTCGGCATTAAACTCTCTTTGCTTGACGTATTCCCACGTAGGCTCATTTTTAGTGACATAATTTTTTCATTTTTGTTTTTTTACTACTTTTGGATATTTTTCATCAATCTATAGGGGAGCATGTGTTTTAAAGCAATTCATTTTTTCCACACGAGACTCACATGTCGTAGCCCTCTACGTTGCAAAGAGACAAAAAAAAGAATTAATTGAACTCACTTTATTTTACAACAACAAAATGTATTTCCTCATTCTCCCTCTACGTGTGACTTCTAATTACGGCTGTAACGTCAGCCATGTCTTCAACGTGATCGTCTTCTAGTACGTGTCCTTATGTTTTTATAGACTATATTCCTTACCGTGGCGTTATTTCGCTCACAGGTGTGCACTTGCATATAGCAACCTGCGCTGTAACATGACCACATGGTTAATTTCTGATTTATACTTTCTCTTAATCAGAGAGTAGTTCGCAGTCAAAAAAGTTGTTCTCATAGAAATATTCTTAAAATTTTCCACAAGTTTTATAAGCATGTTATTGTTCTGTATCGTCATTATTATTTGTATTCTCTATGGGTCACACAAGTTATTTTCAGACATTACTCACTGCCAACAACCTGTAGTGTTCCCTGGAATCTAGATGATAGCAAAACCCCCCACTACTCTCCGTCACATTCAGTAACATTTTCAAATGAATTTGCGTTATCGAAACAGCCGCTTGTTTATGATTTTGGGGCTAGCAGCGACTATTGTTCTTCACTAGAATTTGTGTCGAAACAACTCTATCTAGTACTAGTAGACTCCATTAGTAAGCTCAACCATGATTACGTCGGTGATCTAACGAGAACAGATGAGTAAACATCGATTATAAATACACACACGCACACATGTGTGTATATATATATATATATATTTGTATATATATATATATATATATATATATATATATATATAAATATAAACATTGATTAGTTCATATATATTAGTTGCATTGCTGTCACAAAAATATCTGTACATATAAAGTATACATTTAGTATTAAAATTTTTAATGTAAAGACTTTTTAAATAAAGATATTTTCCGTCCTTAAAACAAAAACTGCCAATTATGGAGCAGTTAGATCATTTTCAGAATTGACAAGGTATTTATAACACACACACTTTTATTTTTTTTATACACAAATGAATTCTCAGATAAAAAAATGGACTTACTATTGTTTATCAAAAGCCTCTATAAGGATTCAATGAGAAAGTGTTCCTTTTTTTGTTTAATTATATTTTTTTCGAAGTTCATAGCACTAAAATTTGATAGATAGTACATAGATGATCGAATAATTAATTAAACTCCTTCCCTATTTCTAAAACACTGATCCAGTAAAGAAATTTTGGACATAATTTCCTCTTCCCATTTGCTCATTTAAATATGTTATAGTATATCTCTCTTGGTGTCTCTTAGTCTTACTTGATTCCAGGACAAGACCTTACCGATTCTGTTCACGTATCCAGCTTCGTGCTGATACTTAAGATAAAACATTCTGAAGAAAGTGCACTATCTAGCGTAAAAGCTGACGGGGTTAACTATGTCGAGGAGATCCTGTTTGAGTCGTGAATACTATCTGATTTTGAATATTTAGTCAGGAGTTCGTCTTTTTCATGTTATTCTATGCTGACAAACCCAATGTACATAGAGACCTTCGACACTCTAGAACAGTCACTTTAAATGCATTCAATTTCTCCCCAAGTTCATAGTGTTGAAATAGCTTTGATTGTTTACACTCTTTCATACGCAGGTTCTTTGTAATTCGCTTTCCTCCTGACTTCCTAAAGCAAACAACGTTTAACATGAAGGTATTAAAGTATTTTCAGTCAATTGACATTTTTTCCATGCGCTTGAAAGTAACACATATCTGTGAAAGTAACGAGTGATTGGGAAGTTGGTAACTCCTGTAAGGCGAAAAAACAGGCAACTGAAACAATTAAGGTATTACTAGCAGCAGGGCAACGAAGGAACCCAAAGTTCCATTCAACATCTCAACCTGAACCTTGGCCTGGTTGCAAGTACCCAGTGACCCATATACTAGCTTCATCACTCGCGGACATCTATATACGCACTAAAAAACAAAGATAACGCACGAACACACAAGTTGCCAACGTAACAAATATCTAAATATCTACATATTCACGCGATAAACATTTTCACTCATATTCAATATTAATTCAATTTCTTCTTCCTTGCCACGTTATTCTCGCGTTGCCTACGCATAGTTCAAGCATTTAAAAACACAACTGCTATATATAACGTGTGGCTCTTTAAAACAGACGTCTTTCTCCAGCTTTAAAACATGGCAAGGCAGAAGAAAAGGAAAAAAAAAGAAACCAAACAACGCAATGAACATGGAGTATACCTCTGAAATATATTTGTGATACATTTCAAATAAGGGAAATATGTGTTTATTTTTCTTATTTTGCGTTGCGATTTGGGTTTCAAGTGCGCTTGATGCATATTTTATTTTATTCAAATTAAAACAACGTTTCTATATGAACTCTCATTCTTGACGTTATTCTCGCGTTGCCTACGCACAGTTTAAATATTTCAAAATACAACCGCTAGATACAATGCACGGCTCTGTACAAACAGACTGCTTTCTCCAACTTTACAACATGGTAAGGAAGAAGAAAAGGAAAAAAATACAAAGCAATATACTAAAGATGAAGATACCTCTGAAATATATTTGTGATAAATTTCAAACAAATAAAATATTTGTGTATTTTCCTTATATTACGTTGTGATTTGGCTTTCAAGCGCATTTTATTTAAACAAAAATATTTTTTCGTTGTTTCGTCAACTAATTGTTCATTGAATTATCTTTTTTAGTAGCAGAAATAGTAAATTATTACTTGAAAATATTTGCTTATTGTTATAATCGTAACATTATTCATGTCTTAGGAACAAAATAAAAAAAATATTTACAAATATTCTTTTGTTTTGTTTTTTTCTTTTAATGAACGAAACTAGACAAAAAACAGGCATGAAGTTATTTATTCCGATTAGTATGTTTTGTTTAATTACTGATACATTTATTAACCTTTCTACTAACGCTAACACGCTGGTTATTCGTTGGATGTTTACTTGCACACTGATGTTTATTTATAAAACATGCATTTATCTAAACATTAAAACAGAAGGGCAGAATAGTTACATCAAACATTTAGAGAAACCGGGGGGGCAGATAAACAGACTATAGTTAGACGAATACCTAGTCTAACTATATTTTACGTGTCTTACCCCCGCCTTGACGATGAAACCCTAGACAGGTCTTTTCTCTTTTAAGTGTCATTGGAAAAGATACGGAAATCTTCGTTCAGAAATCAAATGCTTTCCTCGACTCCAATTTCTGAAGCCATCTATTAAACTTAGGTGTCACCCAAAATTTTCCCTTAAAACAACAGCGGTATATTATTCGATATCTACCGAAATATTATATTACCTACATTCATACATGTTTTTGTTTGAGTTTATTTTGATCTAAATTTTCTGATGGTTTTCTTTAGAGACGTTTATTTACTAATTTTATAGGATGTTTTGCTTAGATCTCACATGAAATTAAAGAAAAGAATAAAAAACGAGAATGTATTTTACATTGATATAAACCTGCGAAATATTAAGCAAATTGGAAAACACATAGAAAAAATAAACCATTTAGCTAAATGTCACGTCCAGAATTGATCAATAAATCACGTATATCGAACTAGAGATTGAAACCTTCTTGATATAATCTTTTTCATTGTTTGTGTTTAATATGTAACGTTCAATTTGGAAACTTGTGGGCTATTCCATGTAGTGAGAAGAGGCTTTCTTTTGATCTTTCGGCTTACCTTTGCTTTGTATTCAATGAGTTACATATTACTTCGCTAATAAATGTTTTTGGATAAAATTCAAATAAAATGTTTCCCAAAATGCAAAACGTAAAACTTTTAAATACGGGTATTATTTTCCTACTATTACCTGAAAGCAACTCATAAAAACGGAGAAGCAGTCTATAGGTAAAATTAATTAAGTATATTTAAAGAACATTGGTCATTATTTGATTATTATAATGTAAGATTCTGCTAGATAAGGCTTTATGCACGCACTTTGAATTAATGTAGCTAAAATAAACTCATAATAAGCTAAATAAAATCAATTGTTAAAAATGTATACAGACGGGCTTTGTGGGGATTCCATAGCGGCATCTCTCATACCTAATTATTGATGCTAGATATTCGTAGACGGTCAACCTGGATGGAGTCATGAACGGCGTATTAGTAATAAAATATATTCTAATGTGAGACACTTATGCTTAAAATAAAAAGCAACTTATAATGAAGCAATAAGGATCTACTATTAATAATTATGGCTGTGACAACAGCATACTCTTATCATTGGTTTGACTCTCGAGTATATATCCGCCACAGTTAGACACAGCTGATCAACCAGGAATCACATCAATCTATATAAAAGTATATAAGATACCAATGGATACACACTCAAAAGTAAAAACAATAAAAACATATTATGCTATTATCATATCCCTATAAATAACTTGTATTTTATCATGCTTTAACAAGAAAATACCAAGCAGTATATTAATTTAATTCATGCTATTGTACTCTACAGATTGTAAAATTGCATACTGTTTTAAGGTAAGAGGGTTTACTTGAATCATTACTTGTCAAGCACTAGGCATTTTGCTGTGAGTACTCTCCCGGGTCTATAGTCTGTGACCACTCTTTGTAGACAAACACGCGTGTTAATACTTGAACTTTTATAACTCTAAATAATCTCTACTATTATATAAAAGGAACTGCGTTGTCAGTGTGTCTGTTTTTGAGTGTATGAATTCGTTCCCTATGAAGTCTGAAATAACTGGACCGACTTTTATGAAATTTCACACGGATGAACTTTATATATCCGACTGTGAACTTAAATAGATTTTTGTCAGAATGTATTCGATAAATAGCGATATTCGATAGTTGAAATATTAATCAAACGAAGGAAGGAACAGGGGACTTTTACCAAAAGTGAACACCTTATATAGCCTACCAACTGCATTTAAAAAGTGTTCTTACCGACAAAAGCCGAAAACACTAACACAGAAAATACCTAAAGACTCTGTCATATTATAGGGCAGCATTCGTAATGAACGTTCCTGTTTAGAGCAAATAAAGAATTATACTTGGCATTTGCATTTTAATCTTTTTTTCAAGCCGTCTATATATATAAAAGCGAAAATGCGTGTATGTATATATGCATGTATGTTTGTATGTATGTATGTGTGTTTGTGTGTCCGCTAAAAACTTTCGACAGACCGAACAAAAATTCACAAACTCGATATCATATTGAAGCTCCATCCTTCGCCGGAAAAATATTGAAAAATTGGCCAAAAACGTTAATATTTTACCCCAAGATCGACAAATTTCTACGGGTGGGGTCAACAAAAACCGTCCTCTCGTAACGACGACCGGTTCTACGCATGCGTCAGTTCATGTCATGACCTGACTTAGTTTAAATAGTTGAAGAACTGAATAAATCTCATATACGTCGCGTTAACTCAATTGGTTAGCGCGTTGGGTCATTGTGTAAACGTTTTGGGTTCGATTCGTTGTGTTAGATGTCTTTTTTTTTTCGATTTTTTAAATTTAAATATTGAACCATTGTTATTTAAGCCAGTTTCACGTAAAGATCGTTTTTCTGGGGTTTTGTTTTACTTCGCTTATTCTTACGTTTTCATTAACACCCTCACCCCCGATCGTACAAACACACACCCAAAAACATCCGGGTATCCACTGATTTTTTTAAATTTTAATATCGAAAGAGGCTTATTTAAGCAATTTTTAACAGGTTTGTTTTTTTTTGGGGGGGGGTAGTTTTAACGTTCGTTTTTCTGTTTTCTTTTTTGTTTTTTTCGATTTTTACATTTAACATCGTTCATTGGCCTTAAGTTAGTTTTTTGTGGTTTTTTTTTTACTTCGCTTTAATTTACCCGACTTTTACAAGCTTTTTTCGAGATATTTTTTGATCGCCGCGTAGCGAGGAAAACAAAAACTGGCTTCCAGCGCAAAACCTGGTCAAACATCACGCAACTTGACGTTGTCGCACCTGCTAATTTCGGTTTATAAACGTAAACTTAACACACTTATCAATTCATCTGTTCAGCTCGTCGAGATGGTTAAGTCGGAGGGTTTTTCTTACAACATTTCCTTCCCACTTCCGCGTCTAAGGTTCGTGGTTCAAGCCTACCTACACCTACAAACAACCGGGCAACGTTTTATTTTAACCGGTTTGTTTTAATCTACCCCCTCACCAACACACCTCCGCTAGTTATATATAAACATAATTTTATAACCTCCACAGTAGGTTCTCTAAAGACTGTAGACTACAAAGTATTGTAAAATACATCGCTGCGAGGAGGCATGTGAAGCTTCCCCACAGTGCACACCGATGGGTCAAGTTATTTGTTTGAAAATGAACGATTTCATCGATTTGGATGAAAATAAATATAGGAGGGGGCAATATTCCTTGTTCATAATAAAATACTGGGCAACGTAATTAGTGTTATATTATTTCATTAAATCAAGTTCTTTAATTAGGAGTTGTTTTTAACTAAATCATCCTTCCAGTGGTTTAAGCGCCCCTGTTTAGCAGGATGTTAATTATTATTATGTATTTTCACTAACGCACACAACTTGAGCTGATTAGAATATCTTTTATCTGAAAGAGATCTGGAGAATATTGCCATTCATCGTAAAATGTACGAAATTAATATTGGATCCATTTTCTTTTCTACGAATTGTTTCTGTCTAGACAATCACATTAAGAATATAATCATTTTTTAAATCATTTATTGTCTAACACATTCTTTTTTGTTTATCTTTATTATACTGGTTGTATTAACTGCGAGGGGCAGAGCCCTCGTGGAGCAAGAGCAAAGTGGCTGTACTTTATGCTCGGACGGTATATAAATAGGGTCTACTTAACAGATCTCTTTGACGTTGTGATAAACCCACACAAATATATATATATATATATATATATATATATATATATATATGGTTGGCACAAACTTTAAATATAAGGAATATAGTCAAATTCTTTCTATTCCAATGTATTAATATTTTTATTGCCAGAAACATGATCAGGATAGGTCGATGCCTCCGTTAAGTCTCGAAAGAAAAATAACACCCCTATAAGGGATGTTGCGTACGTAATTTGTAGCAACCACACCTCTCCTAGATTGGCACTGTTTTGAGACCAGTGGCAAGCAGAATTCCAGGCGACTGGAAATAATGGTGAGATAAGCAGAGAGCACATACATCATCTGAAAGTCCCAAATAGTAACCCATTTAGTACTGATCAGGTTCAATGTTGCTTAATTTCTGTGATCCAGCGGGAACTGGTGTCTTAACGTAATTATACCGTATATCATCATGTTTAAAGCCAGATTAACATACATATGTTTATATTCCTCGCTATATAACTTACTCCGAAGAAATTAATATTGCTCGGGCCCGAAAATTAATAGAGATTAGACCATTTTTGTTAGGATTCGAACTTTGGTGAGTGCAATGTAATTCTAGTTCTCAGCCGTTTTAGGAAGTCCGCCTTCCTAAGACTTGTTTTCTCTCTTGGAGAAGGTGTTTATTTATTGTAAATCGCCCTAATCAGGAAATCCCGACGGGGCTGCTCTGGCACTTCTTGCAGGTCAGAGTGTCTCCATTCTCAGCAGCGCTGACTACTTAATCTCACTTTCTGACCCTGTGTCATAGTTTTTGCAACGAGAGAGAACCAAATACCTGCTCTCGTACCACTTCTAAGGAAATATGTTTAGTAGGAAGATAAAAAAAATGAACTAAGTTAACCGTGGTTTGAACCATCAGTTTACACACGCATTAACATATGCACACCGGCAGGATACAACACGTTGTAAACTTAGTCCCAAAGAAGACCAAGAAAAAATTTACTCGACTCACTTTTTTCCATTGAAAAAATGACGTTTATTTCCAGGTATTTTCCCAAATAAAACATGATCTATCTGCTTCTCACAGATTGCTGCCATCGCAAACGTCCTTATCTGTATGTGTACATGTTCTTTTTATAGCCCTTTTTCTTTTTCCTTATCATGGCGTCACTTCGCACACGGCTGCAGTCGCCATGCACGTGACCGCGCTCTGTTACAACAGTTCAACAGTTCAAAGGGTAAGGAGGTAGATAATCTTAGTCCATCATTCCATAGAAAAATCAGTGAAGTTCAAATGTTGACACCGAGTTGTCTGGTGAGAGATTGTGTTTTATAAAATCATGTGTATGAAGTACAAAGCTTTTTTTATGTTAAGAATAGTAAATAGAATGTTTTTTTTCGGAACTGATTTATTGTGTTATTCTTTCTTTTTACTGTAACACTTTTATTTCCAGTTACTTCTGCTTTGCTTTAATTAAGTTTCAAGGAAATAACTAATGCAAAGAGCAGCGTAAATTAGTTTGGAAAAGTGAACTTGCTAAACTTTACTTTTGACGTCTTTCTCTTTGACATTAAGATCAAGTGAAGTGCATTATTCTCTTAGTGAAACCAAAAAACGAAATTTGAAAAAAAAGGGTTGTCGCATATATCTTCGGAAAATGTTAAATTCTTAAAATTCTAATCTTATGCCGGCAACAATTTATTCATAAAATATCATTTTTTTTATAGTGGAAACTCCTAAAAGATTATAATTGCGTACGTTTTTCTCTGACTACTAAACCATAGCTTGTTATATAAATCAGTTATTTTATGGTTCAATAACAACAGATACAAATAATTATTACATGTGGCATAAGCACGTTGACACGTTGATCCCAGTTAGATCACCGATGTTAAGCAAGATAAAGCATGGCTAGTATTAGATGAGGGACCATTTGTGATATCTGCGGTATGTATATATAAACCTGTTTAACATATCAGTTTTCCTTGGACATGACTAGTATCATGGGTGTTCCAAGGTCGAATCTATTTATATCCACAAAAAATCACTTTCACTTAGAATGTTGCCAACTTTTCGTATTTTTCTGTACTTGACGTCTTTCTAAAATATATTCGAGTTAGAAAAATACCGGAGAAATCGATGCCAACAGTAGAATCCTCTGATTCATACGATATGCTGTTGTTGTTGATGATGATGACAAATTATTCTACAGACTTCTAAAAATGACTAAAGTAAAACGAAAACAACGGCGAGCTCATCACCATTTTCCTCCCTAAGGATAGCTTCGTTAATAAAACACAACATTTGCTAAAATATACTTAAGTTGATGATATGCGTATGATTACTAGCTTTGTAATCTGACATTTTTCTTCTAATAATCAACTCATTGAGATTTGCTAGTCAAACAAGCACTTGTTTAGAAATTCAAACTCATTATACATCTTTCTAATTCAGTTTAAACAACTTAGACATAAAACATAATCTTCTTAAATAAGCAGTGCAGTTTTTTTTTTAAACATCACCAAGATATTTGTTAATGAATGTAAAAAAAAATACTAATATTGTTACCATATTTTATTTAGCTGAGATGTATGTTTTATTAGAATGGCGCCCGGCGTTACCCGGTGGTAAAATATGCTTTAATAAGATAATTTAATTTGTGCAAATTTCGTAATTAATAATGTATTGCTAATTTCTTAATGATCATTATATTGTAGTGATCATATAGTAGTTATTTCAAATGAAAAATATAAATCTAGTGCAATTGATTCTAAGTTTGTTTAATAGTAAAGGCCATTTTGCTAGTATATGTTTGATGCTTTGGATCCTCATAGCGGCGTTCAAATGTACACAGGATGGAGAGATGATAGGCTCATCGAATATGTAGCCAAACGTCAACTCAATCTAATAGCGAGAATTGGATGTGAAGTCAGATTGTTCCAACAGGAATATGCAGTGCGGAAATGTTCAAGGAAAATACCATAATTAGAGATGGCTTAAGACCGTTAATAAACTAAAGGACCAACAGAAAGCGACATCAACATCTAAGTAAAGAATATATTCTTTAATTCTAATTCTGTTGTTTAATTGTTCTATATTAAATCATAATATTAGGTGGCTAGGATGTGAGTGGAGTGGATGGCACAATGTAAGATATATTTGTGGTGTTATGATTTGTAATGGCATTGATAATAACTCATGGATTTTATTTCGTTGTTGTTTGTGAGACATTAAACTTCTTCTGAGAAGGTGGGGTAATGTAACATTACGATATTTTACAGCGTGATTGGAAAGAACATTTTACTTTATGTATTCTCAATTTTAAACGGAAAACCTGTCATTGTCAAATATTAGACGACTATAATCTTGTTTGCCGAGAATAAGAGTAAATAGGATTTGATTATAACCAGCGTAGTGCACCTGGATGTAAGGTCGATCTCTTGTGTACCAGAAATGTACATGACGTCACATGGGTAAATAAGGCGAGGGGGATAGAAGAAATGTAGGAAGTGTAAATTAGAAGTTTTGATTACAAGATTACCATCGCTCAGCCTGTACCGATCACATAGAAGCACACACATAACTCCTTACAACAAGTAGTTTCATGCCTTGTTTAGAGCGATTCCCTTAAGAACCACATATGAAGAAGACACGTTACAGATAACAATTTGTAAAATTTAATGTTTCTGTATTGATGATGTAAAATGTATAACTGCATGCATGCGACAAGGTAAAGAATTGGACACATAAATTGCAACAGTGTTGGAAGTTTGGAAGATATGGATATATCTTAATGCTAACTTTTATATTTCATCATAGAGATCTAATCGAAATGGTTATTTTTCCTAAAATCGAATTAAAAAAAAAACCTCTTTTATTCTATAGATGGAATTGTTTTCCATTATCCGACTGTGAAGCTAGTGCAAGCATTGAACGGTGCACTTCAAACATCTTCGTATCTCTTGTGCTGATCTCGTCCAACATGATTTTCGGCTAGTTCACTGTAGTTCGGTGCGTTGGAAATAGTTATGCCACTACATTACTTGATCAACACAAATATACAACAAATCATTTTGTTGTTCTGACTATAAATTATCTAAATGTATCTTGATTAATATGCTATTGTCTTTCTGTCTGGGTGAGGTAGGAATGTTAAAGAGCATCTCTCCCCTCTCTCTCTCTCTCTCTCTCTCTCTCTCTCTCTGTGGCTCTTTCATACTCTCTCTATTTTCTCTCTCTGTGTCTCTATTAGATAGTAGATCGAGAGAGAGAGGGAGAAGGTGGGAGGGCGTCAGAGAGATATTTTTGTAGTAAATCCACGTTGCAGGAAGTGACGTTTCATCTAACCAGATGCCATGTGATGCTACGTGGTAATGTTGGTGAAACGTTGAGTCTCTCAGAAAATGCCAAACCGAGCAGAAGTCTAAAATGGTTCTCTCCTATGTAAGGGGGGAGATGCGCGCCCCAGACGTGGGACGTGGTAGGTACCCACAGTGTAGACCATCGATGGTGACATCTGCAGATCATGCCTGGGAGAATAAAAGGTTGTAAACCCAACATCTGTCTTCATCTTGTGTATTCCGGCGAAAACAGCAAGAGAGCTTCACCCAGATGAAGACTCTCCCAGAGCAGCAGACTAAGTATGAATCTTCTTTAATTCAAACACATACATCCACAACAAGTGTCCTAACCACTAGACAAACGGTTTAAGGGATCTTGGGTCCCGTTCTCTCGTCTCTTAACACTTGTAAAATCTCTCTCATCGTCGTAAACTTCTTCTCTTCATTAGTAAAATAGACACGTCATCACCAGGGTACCAGTATCCCTCAAGTAAAGTGTCCAAGTCCAATCCTCTTCTTCTCCCTCCCTTATGTAACAGGAAGATGCTCTATTTATATTTTTTCTGGAATCAAGGTGGCATGTTTAAGGGGAGACAACAATTTAAATGTTCGTCTATAATCGCCTCTACAAAAGAGCAAAGTTGAACACAAATCGGTTTTTAATCGGAAAATTCAGCTCCTCCCTAATAATTACCCTTAATTGGCACAAAAATAAAAATGATCTCAGTTTAGAATTACTCCTACATTGGCCAATGACAGAATAGACTAATTGTAGTATCGGAACACATACTACGTTTTGATTAAAGCTAAACCCACCAGTTTTAGCAAATAACAAATAGGGTCCTGAACAGAAGTGTAAGTTCTAACGAACCAGAGGTCATCGCCTCTGCTTCAGACAAGGCCAAACTGTTTGCTAAGAATTTTGCAGCTAATTATACCCTATGCGTCGAAGAACATCAACTCCCTAACACAGAACACGCTAGGTAACATACACATATCTGTGCATGAGGTCGCCAAGCTAATCAAGAACCTTTATTCCAGTAAAGCTACTCCCGCTGACGGCATCCCAATTATAGTGTTAAAAAAGCTTCAACCAGAACTTGCTACCATACTTACGGAACTGTTTAAACGTTGCCTTAAAGAGAAGTGCTTTCCAACACCCTGGAAAACCTCATCAGTATGCTCTGTATTTAAGAACTCAGGTGATAAGTCATTTCCCTCTCAGTACATACCAATAAGTCTCATGTGTGTCATGCGTAAGTTGTTGGAATCCATGTGAAACAGAGAAATAGTCAACCACCTCAGCAGAAATAACCTTCTTAGAGACACGCAATATTGTTTCCGTTCTGCAAGATCTACCGCAGATGTGCTAACGGTTGTATCTCGTAGAATTAGTAAATCTTTTGACAAAGGCTTCCTTTCCAGGGCAATTGCTCATGACATATCAAAGGACTTCGAAAAGGTATGTCATAAAGGCCTACTTTACAAGATCTCCAGCTACGGTATAACTGGAAATATTCTCTCTATCATTAAATCATTTCTCTCTGATAGGCTCATAAGAGTAGTGGTTGATGGAGAAAAACCAGAGGTCCACAGTATTTATGCTAGAATCCCTCCAGGATCCATCCTGGGCCCAACTATCTTCCTGATCTACATCAATGATCTCCCTAAACACATACTCAAATTATTCGTTGACATCTATGCTGATGACACGACCATCTACGGCAACACATAAAAGGCCGTAAATGACAAAGTTCTCTCTGATTCTCTCTCCTCTGATCTCGAACGAGTGGCACAGTGGGGGAAGACGTGGCTGGTTTCCTTTAATGCATCTAAAACTAAACTCCTATCTTTACATCATCAACGCTCTGATCCCCATCTGCCATCAATTAAAATGGATGGCTCTCGTCTAGGAGAAGCCCCATGTTTTGACAAGCTTCTGGCTTGACCTTTACTCCTGATCTTAAATGGAACACGTACATCGAGTCTGTTTCCAAGATCCCTGCAAAGATGGTTAGATTCTTCTACCGCTCCAGAAGATATATCACTGCTGATGCAATTCTCTATCTATATAAAAGCCAAGTACGTCCAAGGATGGAATAATGTTGCCATATCTGGGCAGGAGCTGCTAAAAACAGCTTATCTTGCCTTGACAGAGTACAAAATAGACTCTTGGTTTAGTAGGGGATGCCCTTTTATCTTCTCTGCAACCTCTCACCCACAGAAGAGAGGTTGCAAGCCTATCTTTTATTTATCGTTATTTCCATGGGAGGTGCTCGTCTGAGCTCCAGTCTATGGTCTCCTCTCGCAAATCTTTTACGAAAAACACCCGTCTAGCTGAATCCACTTTCCCCCACTCTTTATCTATGCCTAAATCAAAACGTAGATTCCATGAACAAAGCTTCTTTCTTAGAACTGCACGCCTGTTGAACTCTGTTCCGTCTGCCTGCTTCCTACATAACTACAACTTGGATGTATTCAAGTCCAACGTAAACAAATTCCTGATGAACCGCTCCTTAAGTAGACACTTTATTAAATATCCACACTAGGGCACTGTACTTACAATAATCCTTATCCCTGAGTGGCTTCCGGCCTTGATAAGTTGTGGTCACCTTGTATAAAAAAACAAAAATCTATATAATATTTACCACTATGAACGTATCCGTATTTCCTGAACTAGAATTGTATGTACTTAACTAGATATTTAAATGATATTCTCGTTTTACTAATTCCCCACAATATTATATTTACCGATCATATTATTGATATTTCCATGTTAGATGCCCAATTAAATTTCAATCTATGATTGCCATTCTGTAAAACAGTCATAGCAAACCCCGTCTTACTGCCGCCACAGTAAATAATTTTCTATTCTTTTTTTTTATATGTCTTTCATTAAAGGAAACATTGATGAGAGATATCACGAGGCATATTTTAACATACTACAACTTAGTCGCTTTTAAGTTTAATGTAAACATTTTTTTTTATTGAACCGTCTTCTTAAAAATAAAACAATGTGCATTTGTATCCACTGTCTCGAATCTTCAAACTGCTGTATTATTGTCTGCATTCATAAGAGATAATCAATTATTATATAAACAATTAGGCATTGCACATGACAAATATTTAAATACTTCTTATATTGATTTGTCTCAAAGGGGTGGCAGATGGCATTTTGGCTTTTTGCGAAAAAAACAAACAAAACAGAGAACATTTCGCTGAACCAAAATGGCATGTTATTTGTAACGTTTAGATTCTTCAAAAAACTGGTCTCATCTTAAGTGTTATTTATACAACATTTCGGTTGATGCACTTCGACTTTCTTCATCTGTACATTATCGAACTCGGGAAATGTTGTTACAAACTAGGGAATCTTTCTGTCTTAATCGGAAATCTGCGCGAAATTTCCAATGGAAGCTTTCACTTAATCTCAGGTTGTAACACGCTTTTGTTCCGTCAACTATTCTTGTGTAGACGCCTTTACTAATTCATAAATGAATGTTGAGTACAACACGCCCAACGGATTGAATTAGCTAGAATTCGTAGGCGAGAGACTAACCTAATTTTACCAACTAGTTTATCCACAACGCCACGAGTGCTTGCAAAAGATGTAAGTAAAGAAACCCAGTGGTTTGACTGATCTAAAGTTTTGGAAATCACACTGATGATAAGAACAACAGTTTGAAAAACTCAAATATTACTTTTGTCAATCCTCATCTAAGAAATTCAGAAACAATGGACATATTTCTTATTCTCAATACTCATCCAAGAAAGTTAAAACCAATGAAAATATTAATTATAGGCAATGATCATCTAAGAAATTCAGAAACAATGGGGGAAATACGTATTGCCAATACTAATCCAAGAAATTCAAAAACAATGGAAATATTCCTTATTGTCAATACTTATCAGAAAAAAATGGAAATATTTCTTATTTTCAATACTCATCAAAGAAATTCAGAAATAATGGAAATATAACTTATTTTCAAGTTTAATCAAAGAATTTAAGAAATAATGGAAATATAACTTATTTTCAATTTTAGTCTAAGAAATTCGGAAACAATGGAATTATTACTTATCGTCAATCTTCATCTAAGAAATTCACAAAAATCAAAATATTTCTTATTTTCAATCCGCATCTAAAATATTCAGAAACAATGGAAGTATTACTTATTGTCAATCCTAAGCTATGAAATTCAGAAATAATGGAATTGCTACTTATTGTCAATCTTCATCTAAGATAATCAGAAACAATGGAAATATAACTCATTGTCTAAAAAATTCAGAAATAATGGAAGCATTACTTTTGTCAATTTTCATTTAATAAATTCGGAAAAATCGAAATGTTACATCCCTAAATAAAACCTGTCTAAATAATTTAAATGAGTTTAATTGCCTTGGGAGTGATTATTACTGACAAGTCTGTTTACACCCATTTTGTTTTTACTTTCCAATATTCCCTTTCGGAGAACTTGTCCTATACGCATATTAAAAGGTAATTATTTTAATATATATGGCCATAGATAGGACCAGACGAGTCTTTAGCGGTAAAGTTTTATAAACAATCCCGCTATTTACGTGTAAGCTAAGCTTCCATCTATAGCAAATAACTTCTCTTTATTCTAACCACATATTTAAATACATATTACATAAAAAGTAGTTTAGTTTGAACATATGCATAATAACCTACCTTTGTGTGACTATATCCGTGATGCGATGCATAGAATATGAGTTGTGAAATAGATTAGTATTTTACATGTTCTTTCATCTTTTTCATTATAAAAAATTGCTAATTTTGATTGTTATATTTTTTCTCTGCGTACAAACAAAATTCCAACCTCTTCAAGTATCATATTCACCTTACTTATGAAAAAATGTGTGGAACCAATGTGAACTAAAATCTAGAGAGGGCGCCTTTGGGCTGAGAGAAAATTACAATAAGACACTTGACAGTATGTTTCCATAAAATATAGATATATATATAGGAAAAGAGAGGGAGAGAAAATGAAGAGAGAGAAAAAATGAATTCGCAGTCAGTATATTATTAAATAAAGCCAAGCTAGTTAAATCCTTTGGCTGGGAAAACACAATATTTGCAGCACCTGAAGGTAGTTCTTCTCCCGTAAGGCTGTCCAGAAAACAAACAAATATGTCAGAAACAAAGAGAAATGGCTTCCCCTATCAATGATAACATATTTTTTTTATATTTATATGTTCCTTTTATTTTTATATTTATATTTTTCTTTCATTTTCATATTTATATTTCCGTTTGATTATTTTATTTATATTTTCCTTTCATTTCACAACACTACAGCAGTAGCCAGGGGACTAGCAAAATGATAAACAAAATGAAAAAAAGAAAAATAAAACTCCTTTACAAGGTCAGAAATTATTAATCTTCCGCCTCCAAAAAAGTTGGAAAAATTCTCATGAATAATACGTTCTTTATTGTATATTTTTTTATGATTCTGATTTGTTCGCTTACAGTCCGTACATTAATCATTATCATTTCTGATAAACACTAGTAGTTTTTCTCCCTGGAATCATAGTGCCAGTGTTATATATCTTCTTACTAACAAGTGTATGAATCATTATTAATCCATGCAAGCGTTGGAAAAGTGATATTCTTGCTCTGCTACGGATGTAAAACAACTTGACTGCCGATGTTGATTTATCAAAGGGCTTATTTAAGAAAGGGAAGAATGGTAACGAGAAAACATGAAAAAAACAAACAGTTTATATTCATACATTTATAGAAAAACACCATGAGAAAAAATGGAGAGAGACAGAGAAACACACAGAGAGACCAACAGAATAGAAAGTAAACATTAAAGCAGGTAAATCTTGCGGTAAATCTTGCGTTTCACAATTTGTTATTTGGTCTTCATCTTCTATGAGCGATGTTTCTGACAAAAAGGTATTGCTAATCTTTGTGTCGTTATATATATATATATATATATATATATATATATATATATATATATATATATATATATATCAAGGATTTATCGTTGAGTAGTTCTTGGGCTTGAAATATTTTTATTTTACTTTAAGCTCCTTACATAAACTGACTTCATGCTTGATTTGGAGCCGTTCCCAAGAAGAATAAACGCAGATGGTTTTATTGCAACAATTGTGTACCAACCACACTAGAAACGGCTATAGCTCTTGAAGTGTAACCATAAAAGTTGATAGAAAATATCCGTCCAAAAGTCATGTTTTTTCTGTCTCAACTAACCATTAAAAGTCACTGCTTGCCATTTAAACTCGTCTCTTGTTATGTAACACCTTTTATTGTAATTATTATTTCTTGTTTAGAATTTATACATAAACCGATGTTAGTTACATTCTACCTGATAAATAATGGTAGCTTTTCTGTGAATCTAATTCAAAGTTAGTTTCAATATCTCTCTCTTTAATCCCTTAATATTGTAACTCACATAGTGGTCTTTCAATAGTCGAATAAAAGCTAGTGATTTTCCCAGGGATGAAAACTCGTCTAACAACATCAAAATCGGACCCTCCAGATCGTTATGGACATGAAATATGTGCCTACATTAGAGATGGCTTTCTATGCAGTATAGATGTCTCACGATGACTCTATATGTGTTTCGGGTTCTACTTACTCACACCACTTTGCTTATATTTGGTCTCTAACGTCCCATAACTGCGAATTCACTATCTTTAAGTGCATATCTGAGAAAATTGACCAACGACTCGATACCAGTTAAAATAGACTTCGTTGTTTAGTGGGGGATGCCCTTTTCTCTACCCTGCAACCCCTCTCCCACAGAAGAGACGTTGCGAGCCTGTCCTTGTTTTATCGTTATTTTCATGGCAGGTGCTCGTCTGAGCTCCAATCCCTGGTCCCCCCTCGCCAAACTTTCACGAGAAACACCCGTCTAGCTGAATCCACTGTGAAAAATTTCCCCCACTCTATATCTGTGCCTAAACCAAAACGCGGATTTCATGAGCAAAGCTTCTTTCTTAGAACTGCACGCCTGTTGAACTCTGTTCCGTCTGCCTGCTTCCCTCCAGACTACAACTTGGATGTCTTCAAGTCTAATGTTAACAAATTCCTAATGAACCGCCCCCCTAATTAAACGTAATGTACTTGCAATAACCCTTATCCCTGAGTGGCTTCCGGGCCTTGATAAGTGGTGATCACTGTGTAAAAAAAAAAAAAAAAAAAAGATAAAAGCAAAATGTAAAAGTCCTTAGACGTACCTCTCCGTCTTACAGTATGTCGATACTCTATGGTGGACAAAGATAGCTTCCGTACATTCAATTAATATTTACCTGTGTATACTTTGTTTGAAAGAGCCGGTCTACTATAGTGTATCGTATAGTATATGATTAATTGTAGGTATAGACGATGTAATACCCTTAAACATTTTCCAGGAAAAAATCTAACAGGCAATTGTTGGTCACTGCGCACAGAACACACCTTTTTCGATTGTTTCCAACGCAATAAATGTACGGAGACTAAAGTCACTTGCAGGACTGCCACTGTCTACTGTAAAAAAAAGTTATAAGGAACGCGAGAACAATCTTTTGAAGCTTGGAAAATTGGCTTGCTTCTGCTTGATGTCACAAGAGGTCAAGGAAGAAAGGTTGGAATAACCTTTGAGGGTATGTGGTTGACATCCAATGAGAGCTGTAAGATAATGCATATAGCGTGGGGAGCGATAAATCGGAAATGGAATCATATGTGGCTCCATGACCCACCAGATGCAAGGCAAGAAGGGAGAGGGAGTACCTTACCTCGAGAAGAGGTTAATACGAGCATATAGAGTGTTGCTCACTTATTTTAAAGTGATTATTAGTTGAGTTCTGTCGAGAGCGAGTTAGCTCCGATGATGATGATTTTAATTGAATTACATATAAGTTGTGACGGGAGAATTCCGGTGATTGGATTTAGTTGAAAAAACGTTTGTAAAATAAAAAAATGAGAGTATTTTTTTATTACATTTTCACCCCATACAAGGCACATTGCCACTTTGGTGTAGGGGGCTACTATCAGTGGAAACATCTACTGTGGTACTATGTAGGGATTAGGGCAGCGAGATGTTGGTTCACGTTGCACTTGAACTTATGCATGTAAGTACAGTTGGAGAAGCAGTGACCTGGAATGGAATTCTAAAGTCTAGCAGTTCTGGGGAAGAAACTACTGAAGTAGAAATATCTTTTACATCTAGGGATCTCTACAGTGTGGGGGTGGGATTTTGCAGCTTGTCGGGTCTGTCGAGGGTGTTCACGTCGTGGGGGCACAAGTGCTTGCAGTTCTTCAGAGCATTCACCATTATAATACTTGTAGAACAGGCAGAGGGATGCAACGTTTCGTCGATGGGACAGACGCTGAAGTTTAGATGCCAGTTTAGGGCCTATCAGATTTGCGACTCTCATTGAACCTAGTCAAGGAGCGAGAGACTAGTAGCCGATGCACCGGCCCAAATATGACAGCAATACTCCATACATGGGCGAATAGTGGCCTTATAGAGGTACAGGATACTTTCGGGTGTTAGAAGTTTTCTAGCACGGTAGAGAGAGCCCACCTTCCTCGAAGCGGCCCTGGCAATGCCCTCGATGTAATTGTTCCAACTCATGTTTCCTGTGAACGTTAGGCCAAGTAGCTTGAGAGCCGTACTCTCAGATAAAGAGTCGTTGGCCATTGCTATAGGTGGTAGAGAAGGTTTCTTGTAATTATTGAATGAAACCAGTTTTGTCTTGGTGGCATTGAACGTTACCATCCATTTTTGTCCCCATTCCACTACTGATTGGAGGTCATCCTCTAGTGTTTCTGCCATTACTTTAGATATATGTTCATTTGTTTTCCTGTCGTGCCTGCTATAGAGTGTGGTGTCATCAGCATATATACCCATCTCAGAGGCAATTTTGTCAGGGAGGTCATTTATGAATATCAGGAACAGCAGAGGTCCAAGGATAGATCCCTGGGGCACTCCCGCATTTATATCATATTGTTTAGATGTACGACTGTCGAGGACAACCTGGATTTTTCTCTTATCTAAGAAGGATTTAATTATGTTAAGTATTCTACCAGTGATACCGTAAGATCTAATCTTCCTGAGGAGCCCCTCATGCCATACCCTGTCAAAAGCCTTAGATATATCTAGAGCTACCGCTCTGCCCTCTCCCGCTTTGTCCAGTGAATGGTATATGCGTTCAGAGATTACAGTGAGGATGTCTGCCGTGGAACGGGCTTGTCTAAATCCATATTGATGGTCGGTCAGAAGTTTAGCATCTGTAAGGTGCTGGACTAGAGCATGGTTAATTAAGGTCTCAAATATTTTGGCAAAAAGTGGGAGGAGGCTAATAGGGCGATAATTTAGTGGGTCAGTTCTTTCGCCAGAATTCTTGAATACTGGTACCACAGAAGCAGTTTTCCAGCAGCTCGAAAAGCAAGATTCATTAAGGCATTTGTTGTAGAGTTTCGAGAGAACTAAAGCTACTTCGGCTGGCCACTTTTTTAATAGCATAGCTTGGATGAGGTCGCGTCCACATGCTTTGGAAGTGTCAAGGTTTTTTGTGATAGCATGCACCTGAGCTGGGGTGATTATCAGATCGTCTAGCGTGGCGTCGGTCCGCATAGGAAATTTAGGTAGGGGGTGCTTTAGAGGGTCCAGTGTGGAGTTTGAGGCAAACCGACTGGCAAGCATGTTAGCCTTCTCGGTTGCTGAGAAAAGAACCTCGTGATTGTTGGTTAGTGAGGGAATTGTTGATTGCCCATTATTTACTACACTGTTGTAGATTTTCCAGAAGTCACAAATTCCTAGTTTTTGTGCTTCGATGCGTTTTTTAGTGGTTTCCGTAAATTTCCTCTTAGCTATCGCTATTTCTTTCTTTACGTTACTTCTAGCTTCTATGTACGTCTGTCTGTTTTAACTGGACTTATGTCGGTTAAAACTGCGGAATGCATGCTGCCTTTGAGCAATGGCAGTTGTGCAAGTCGAAGTAAACCATTGGGGAGAGTGGGGCTTGCTATAGAATTTCTGCATGGGAACATGCGCTTCGATTGCAATTTTGAACCATTCAGTGGTCTCGGTTGCACACTGTTAAGCAGGAAGAGAAAAATATTTCCCCATGGGGCGTCTCTGATAAGATCTCTGATAGCTTCCCAGTCAGCCTTTTTATAATATCTCGTTGTTTTGAGCACTGGGTCTAGGGTTTAGGGCGATTTCAACCATTATCACTGCATGATCACCGTTCCCAAGTGGGCTGTCGGCTTTCGTTACACAATCATCAGGAAATGTGGTCAGAACAGATCTAATAGTGATACGTGTTGTTCTTCCTGATCAGGGAAGCGGGTTGGAAAAGTAACAATTTGCGATAGGTTTTGAGATACAGAGAAGCTATGAGTTGCGCTGCCTGCTGCATCTGTGTAAGTAGAGAATCCAAGCCAGTTTTTGTGATGGACATTAAAGTCGCCAAATACATGTACGTGGGCGCAAGTGTCGAAGGAGAGTGCTGTGTCTATGCTGTCAGATACTTTGTTTATTATGGTGCAGTCTTGGGTTGAGGGAGAGCGGTAGAGAAAGTAAAAGTAGCTAATGGTGTGTTGCATGATTAGTCTAAAGCACATAAAGGCTTGATCATCCGTTTCTAGGTTTGTTTCTCTAGTCAAGGGAAGAGTATTACGAATGTAAACTCCAAGTCCGTGCATATGTCTGTCAGAGTCCTTACGGCAGAGTGGGAGATATCCAGGCATGTTAAAGTAGTTAGAGGGGATGGAGGAGTGTAGGTTAGTCTCACTTAATGCTAAGATATCTGGGGTATTTGTTAGGATAAATGCTTCAACATCAGCTAAATTAGTTCTAAGCCCACGGATATTTGTGAATGCAAGCCTCAAGGGAGGAGTCAAGTTGGATTTGTTTGACCCTAAGCCTGGTTTAAGCTTATTTTTAGATTGTACTGTCATCATGTTTTTTAACGAGTTTCAGTTGGGTTAGGGGAAGCAGAACAGGAGGTTATGCAGAATATCACACATGCATCACAAGTAGACCATCAGCTGACCCTCCATCAACCCTTAGGTGACTCATTTGTAAAAGAAAAAAAAATCCAGGATATTCGGGTGATTTACTCTTCATATAATTAAATCACAGATACCCGCTCGTTATCAAATTTTCCATCTTTGTTTCCAGTAAATAAATTCACAACAAGCAACGGGGATCACTGTAAGGCCTTAGAACAAAGTTTATCCCCGTTTTTATATGAAGATAATGGGGGAGGCGAGTTAACATTTCTGCTGCCTTTTTTTTAAATACCATAAAAATAAAACCAAAACAAAACAACAAAAGTAAAATAAAATTCTTCATTGCAACAAGTCTCTCAAAATTTCAAAACAGGTTTTCTTTAGGCTTTGGCCTTTAATCCATCCAGGTTAAAATTGAGTTCTTTTGAATATGTAGTCTTCAATCTGATCACTTCAACTCTCAGACGTCGGTCACTTACAAGATTTGATGAATTTAGAGACGCATTTTCTGTTTTAAAAAAAAATCAGGCAATATACATAGTCGAAATATCTCCTGAAGCACAGCACCTATCTATATACCAGCATCGAATACTTCACAAAGATTCTGAAGCTAATGAACATTTTAATACCCGGCCAAGCTTTTTTATTATTGATAACCATCATATAGGAGTCATTCTGTTTATCTTGCCATAAACAATGATGATACAACCAATCTGTGAATATCAGTCTCGAGATGAGTATAAATTGGCATATACAAGTTTTGAATTATTTAACGTCTCTCGTAGAGACTCACTATCTGTGTGAGAAAAGAACTCAAGGCAGTCTATGTAGTCTGAATATCTCCTGAAGCATAGTGGCTATCAAAATACCACAATCAACTGCTCTACTAAGGGAAGAGCTTCTGAAGCTGATTAACATTTTGGTCAAGGTGCTATTTATTGATAACCATCATATAGGAGACATTCTTTTATATTGCAATAAACAATGATGATAAAACCAAACATGTGAAGTCCATTCTCCGGATTAGTACATGTGGCATCTGAATGACAAAAAATATTACGATCTGAATGTGTTCCGAACCAGCGAAAGACATGGAACTTGTACTTAATTTGAACATTATTAATGACTTGTTTGCTCTGAAGCTAACTTCACCTTTAAAGAGGTTTCAATATGTATTATTCTACATATATCACACGATATAATAGGCTGGGGAAGACTAGGAATACCGTAACTAAATATTACACCAAGTAAATTTTAACTCATCATCGTTCACTTTTTGTCAGCAATGTTCTTTATCTGTTTGTTTTGCGTATACATATTTTCAATTATTGTGCTAGTTCTTTCTGCAGCTTTGTGAATTTCGTAAACCAGAATCAGTACATTTCAAAGCGGCCAGGTGCTTTCCGGTTAAACTTTTTCAGCTTGTCTTGGAGTGTGTGTGTCAATTTAAGTATTTTGTCAGTTCTTGAATTTCCTGTAAACTATTATTGACATTGAATGTTTCTGCTTGGATATTATCTATATATTAATACGCTCATTCGTTTCTACTGTTATTATCCTGCAATTTTGTAAATAAAAGCTAAAATGCTAATAAATATTTGATCAATTAAACAAAAAATGTATCGCTGTAGAGAAAATATAGCTAAATACTAATTGGATTAGGAAAACTCATGCCAGATTCTCATGGCATAAAAGCACCCTGGCGAACCAACAAAAAATGAAAATAATATGACGGTTTTAACTTTTTTTTAAACGTACTATTTCACAATAAAACAGTCTAATTTACAGATAAAATATTGGGCTTAAATTAGTATGCATGTGTTAAGGTGTATTTATATAATTTTTTAGCCCTAACTTTTTGTGTTAAATTGAACAAATAAATTCCTTTATACACTCTCGGAATATAAACGAAACTATTTGGTGGATTTATTAAAAAAAATTTCTTTATCTCTTTTATTTTATATATTAAAAGAAAAAGAAAGAAAACTAACTGAGAAAAATATTTTTGTTCCTATCCAAGTAGTAGGTGAGCCGGTTTTCGCCACATAAAAACCGACCTTGTGTCTAACTCTGCCATATTAGGGAGGCAAGTAACTAAGAGTTATTGCACTGTAAATAAATACAATTAAAAGGAAAAAAGTACTGTAATGTTTTGCATCTATGTTACTTCGCAATTTTTTAGTATTTACAGGTTTAATATCATTTTTACGATATTTTTATTAAAATCTTAGGTAAAGGTACACCATATTTACAAAACAACCCCTTCCGCATCTAACTATTTTAGGTTGGAGGGTTAAACATATAATTAGACATCAAACATTAAATAAATCCTTATTTGATAATTACACATTAAAATAATTATTCGTTTTTTTGTGTGACCTTAATAAAGACCTGTCATAAATTCTTATTTTTTAAAAAAGTTTACCTAATTTCAACTGATAAGAATCATTGCACAGTAAATAAATGTAATTAAAAGAAAAAAAACATGTAGGTGTTTGTGTTTCTACGTTACTGTGCTATTCTTTATAGCATTTACAAGCAAAATGTAATTTTTACCATATTCTTGATTAATGATTTAAATTACTGACACACTAAAAATAATTAAATTAACAGATGTTTTCTTATTTTGAATAACTTATTCAAGTGAATACTCAACTTTTTAAAACTTTATTACTAAAGTAAAAAAATCGGTAATTTAAAATTTAAGGTAGAGCAGATAATTACACTCTACAAATTAAATCAATCCACAAAATGTTTATATGGTGATTAAAACTTAAAAATGATAATTATTATTTGTTTATTGGGCGGATGTTAAGAAATTTGATCCCCATCTTTAAATTTCACAATTTTTATACTTTAATTTTTACAGACTTAACTTAAAAATTAAAATTTAGAAAAAAGTAATAAAATAGTGTTATGACTTTTTTCGCCGGGGATCAATTTCTAATGATAACGTTTTAAGAAGACGGACTTTGTGACAATCAGAAAGGAAAAATATTGCGATTCCCTCACACGACAGTTGTTTATTTCAGTCTAAAAACAAATGGTTAAGACTTTTTTTTTTACATTTTCGTTCGAACTGGATGACTACATTTATAAGTTTTCGAGTATGCAGGTAAATGAATATCATAGCAATGTCCTATTTTTGCGTCGGAAAAACTTTTCAAAAATATTCAATTAAAACGAAACTGTATAAAAAATGCTTTTTGGGTTATAATTAAAAATATCTGAATATTCAACAGGTCTAACGTTACTGTAATTTACAGTGGCGCATTTTTCGTAAAATTTTTGAAAGGTCAATTATTTGAGTGGGAATTTTCATCAAGGGTGGATTCTTTCAAGCGAGACGACACGGATAAAAATAGTAGGTGAGAGAGAGAGAGAGAGAGAGAGATGGGGATGGAAGAGTCTAAGAAAGTTCCCTGCATAACATTTTTTCAGACGGGAATAAACACCGGTCGCGTGTGAGTTGCAATATTTTTCTCGATGATGGTCACGAAGTACGTGTTCAATTTAGTAGATCGCTATAATTGAAACCTTATCCCCGATAATAAAAGTCATTTTTTTTTAAATTATATTTTTTAATCTGAAAGTTAAGTTTTTATTTGATGAGATAAACCTGCAAAAAATATAAAAAGCGCAAATTGTCGAATGTAAATTGGAGGTCAATTTCCTAAACGTCTGCCGTTTATTGTGTGATGTTAATGATGAACTCGTAATCAATATTTATTCAAATTTGTTTTTTTTTTAATTTAAGTTTAACGTATTTAAAACTGCTATAAATTATTTCATGTAATTTTCAAATTAGTACAAATTCTACAAGCATGTCCGGTAAAAACAATAATTAACTAGTAAATGTAATGTCGAAATATTTAAAATCATAGGGTGCTTTTGTGGATGAAGGATATTATAAATCTACACATTCCTGGTGAAAACATTATTACGTGTTTGCTTTTGATGCTGTAATTAGTGCGTACTTTAAGACATTTCATGTAAAACTATTATTACCTTCTTAAGTGTCATGTCAAAATAAGTCAAATCATAAAGTGTTTTGTTGATTAAGGATCTTTTAACCTACGCATTTCAAATGAAATCATTATACCTACTTACATATCAGGTTAGAATTAATATACATTCAGAGGCATTTCAGGTAAAAACATCATTACCCACTAATTATTTATGTCAAAAATAGTAAAATCATTGGATGGGTTTGCCAATTATGGATCTTTTAAACCTACGCATTTTAAGTGAAAATATTACTCCATGCTTATATGTTATGTTGAAATTAGTGAACATTCCAACGCATTTCAGGTGAACATATTAACTACTTAAATTTTTTGTCCACATAAGTAAAATTATATGGTATTTTTGTGGATTATGAATTTTATAAATGTACGCATTTCAGGTGAAAACATTATTACCTACTTATATGTCATGTTGAGATTAATATAAATTAAAACGCATTCCATATGTAAACATTATTACTTCCTTAAGTGTCATGTAAAAATAAGTTTAATAATAGGGTGCTTTTGTTTATTAAGAATCTTTAAACCTACGCATTTCATGTGAAAAAATCATTACCTACTTAAGTGCATGTAAAAATATTTACACGCATAAGCGCATTTGTTGATGAGAGATCTTTTAAGCTTATGCATTTCAGGTGAAAACTATATTATAGACTTACATGCCATGTTGAAAGTATTACAAAACAACTACTAAAAAGCAGTTTTCTGTAAATACAGAAAACCAGACATATTCGTTACATCCACGCGTATTCCAAGGGGCCCTTGAATAGTAAAAAAAAGTGTTTATCAGAACTTACATAAAAGAGAAATGTCAATCACAGGTCAGAAAAAGATCGGCTTGAAAAATATGCGCCAAATGCCTGTGATAAATGAGTGGGTGAATAACAAATAATTTGCTGAGTTCATTAGTAAACTCGGTCTTAAAGCAGGAAGTAACACCGATTTTATACAAAGGCATCACGAATCCTTATGCGGATGAAATGCAGAAACATCTGTGTAGCTTAATGGCCAATTATTTTTTTCAATATATATACATACATATATATATATGTATATACATATATATATATATATATATATATATATATATATATGGATTTAATGAGATTATAAAGTGTGCTAAATAAGATGAGCAATATATACTGTAATCGACATAATTAAATTTACATGATCGCGACATAAGCCATGCTATTGACTTGGACAAAAGATGATGATGATCATCATCATCACCATCATCATCATCATCATCATCATCATCACCACCACCTACATCATCATGAGCAGAACCACCACCACCACCACCATTATTATCATTTATTATGTTCTCTTAACCAAGTTATCATTAGTTACCGCACACTAATAATAATAAGTCGTGTCCCCTGGTGTCCGAGCAACCGTAGATATCCCCAGATTTTCAGTCACCCATGCCTTTCGAAAACGTTGAAGTTTATTCTTTATTCTAGCAATAGTGATTTCCGTTAATTTCTTGTTGATATTGAATTATTATGTAAACTGAATACCGATAATCATCCTTAGATTCTTAGTTGTCTACTGCATTTTGAGAGAATAACGCCATGTATAGGAATGCTACCCATCATTGGTATTTTTAGTTCTTATGTGTGTAATATATTTTCCATATTTTGTTCTATTTTTATTTCTAACTGTTTGCAATTTATCTGTTTACCGTGTTATATTGATTGACTTTTTGCAATTCAGGAATTTTCGTGCTTGTTCAGTTTGATGGAATTTTCAACAAGGGCATTTCAGGTACAAAAAAATAAACATTATCTCGTGCTTATCTGTTATCTCAAAATTAGTATGGATTCCAAACATTATGAAAAATAATTCAGAAGAAAATGAGCGGCAGACCGTCGTTTTGAATTTTTTGATGGATGAAGCAATGAAGAAAAGTCAGTTTGTCATAAAAAAATTTGAGATACCGTCTACATCCTTTCAAACTGTAATAGAATGGTTATGTGTTTTCGGCCAAGATCACGCTATGACCACCATTAATGTGTTTAGAAAGGAGCCAGACATAATTCCAATCTCATATTATACTTTGACTGCAGAAATTTCTCCTCTGGACTAAAGTATCGCAGATTTGTATAACAGATGTTGCCTACTAATTTATTAAGTTTAGACTCTTAGCTACTATATCATGTAATTTTTAACACACTTTAGACGCATTAACTCGTTTTAATTAAATGCTACCTTGCACCCTTGGAGGACCACTATCACAATAAAAAATCTCTAGAGGGAAGAACCCCAATTTTCGTTATTTAGTCCACCAATATTATACTAGTTGACATCAGGGCCAATTCTACATTGTCTACGATGCTTATATTGTACCTATCGTAACTGGTTATTACCTACATACATATAACATGATCTATCCATTTCCACATCCAAAAATAAGAAATACTCCTTTCTCAAATTTCAACCAATTTCATTGGCTAATAACTTACCATTCGCATATTGTTGAATCCCCTTTTAAAATAAAAAAGAACCTTCCAGAAATTATACAACATGGCGTCGATTTCTACAGAAGAAGATCGTGCTAAAAAATAAGTAAATACAAAATATTAACAGATTGGCGTAGTTCTCTACATATTACAATCTTTCTGAGAAAAAAAAAACAAACAAAATGATACATATCAACCCATTGGCACTGCTAAAAAAACAAAAGCAATCAAACAGATTAACCGATTGATGGTACACTTTAAATAAAAAATCGTGCCGAACAAAAATAAAGAACATTGAAAAAAGAAAAAAAATTAAGCATATTAACCGATTGTCGTAGCATACTACTGATTACAATCGTGCTGAAAAAAAATCAATATAAAAATATTAACCGATTGGCGGTTGCAAAAACATAACAAAATGAAACATATTAACCAATTGTTGTCGTACTTTTATCCCTGCCTATTCGCATATTTCGAAATCTACTTCTAAAATAAAAAAAAACACAATGCTTCAGAAATTATACAATATTGCATCGCTTTCTACAGGAGAAGGTTGTGCTTAAGTCTGACTAAATTAATCATTTTAACCTATTGTCGCAACTATGTACATATTGCAATCGTGCTAAAAATGCATAAATAAAAATATACATAATAACCGATTTGTCATCGCTAAAACAAAACAACAAAATTAAATATATTCACTGATTGGTATCGCTAAAACAAAAACAAAATTAAACATATTACCCGATTATCGTCGCATTTTACAGATTACAATAGCGCTGAAAAAAAACGGAATTAAACACATTACTTGATTTACGTTGCTAAAACAAATTAAACATATAAACTGATTGTCGTCGCTATCTCCTGATAAAAATCGTCTTACATAACAAAATTAAACATATTAACGGATTAACGTCGCTTTATACAGAAGCCAATACATTTGCCCTTTGTTGTGGGTAAATTTGTACATTAGCTCAACCTATGTGCAGGGAATATGCGCCTGCATTAAAGATGGCTTCCCGTGTAGAAGAGATATCTTCAGAGAAGACCCTAATTTACATTATATGTGCTTCCTGGTTGCACTTGCTTACACCACCGCATTCATATTTGCTCTTTATCTCTCCCACAACAGCGAGGTTACTGTCCTTAAGAGTATATCTTAGAAAATTGACCTCATCCTGTCTGCTCATCCTTCGGCTACCTTTCACATTTGCAGTGACTTCAATGTCCATAATGTAAAATGGTTGACCCACTACAATAAGACAGATTATGAGGGGAGGTTTTGTCATGAGTTTGCCACTGCCTACTACCTCACTCAGATTGTTAACAACCCTCCCGTGTGCCCGATACTACTGATCAGTATGCAAGCCTTCTAGACCTTTTTCTCACAACTTCCCCTTAGCTATGTTCATCTTCCGTCCTATCTCCCCTGGGATCCTCCGATCACACAGTTGTATCAGTTAAGATAAAAATGAAATGTAATAAGTCTTCAGATATACCTCTCCACCGTACTGTATATCGATACTCTATGGCTGACTGGGATAGCTTCCGTACATTCATATCTGATCTACCTCTGCATTCCATGTTTAATAAGGATGTGTCCTCTATAGTATCAGATCTTACTGAATGGTTAATTGTAGGCATAGGCCGATTCATTCAATCCAAAATGTTCCAACAAAATCCTAACAGCCAGCCATGGTTCTCCCCAGACTGTGCCGCTGCTATTACGCACAGAAATCACTTTTTTCATAGCTACCAACGTAATAGATGTACTGAGACAAAAGCTGCCTTCAGGACTGCCAGCAACCACTGTAAAAGAGTAATACAAATGCAAGAGTGCTATATGCTCAGTCCGTCAAATCCAAACTAGCTGAGCAGCGGCTTGGTTCCCACCAGTTCTGGCAAATAGCAAACAGGATCCTGAACAGAAGCGTGCGTTCCAGGTCAACCATCACCAATTGACTTGAGGTCATCTCATCAGCATCACACAAGGCCAAATTATTCACCAGGAACTTTGCAGCTAATTCTACCCTCTGCGACGAAGGCCATCAACTCCCCGTATTTCCTCCTACAACAAACAACACCCTAGCCAACATACATATACCTGTGCACGGGGTCGCCAAACTAATAAAGCACCTTGATTCCAGTAAATCAACTGGCCCAGACGGCATTCCAATTCTAGTGTTGAAAAAGCTTCGACCAGAACTTGCCCCATACTTACAAAACTGTTTAAGCGTTGCCTTAAGGAGAAGTGCTTCCAAACACCCTGGAAAACCTACTCAGTATGCCCTGTATTTAAGAACTCAGGTGATAAATCACCCCCCTTCGCAGTACAGACCAATACGTCTCTTGTGTGTTATGAGTAAGTTGGTAAAATCCATATTAAATAAAGAACTAGTCAACCACCTCAACAGAAATAACCTCTTTATTGACATGCTATATGGTTTCCGTTCTGCTAGATCTACAGCTGATCTGCTAACAGTTATATCCCTTAGGATTAGTGAATCTATCGATCAAGGTTTCCTTTCCAGGGCAATTGCTCTTGACATATCGAAGGCCTTCGATAAGGTATGGGGTAAGGGCCTACTTCACAAGATTTCCAGCTACGGAATAACTGGAAATGTTTTCTCAATAATTCAATAATGTCTCTCTGATAGGTTCATAAGAGTAATGGTTGATGGGCAGAATTCTGAGGCCCACCGTATTAATGCTAGAGTACCCCAGGGGTCCATTTGTGACCAAACTCTCTTCATGATCTACATCAATGATCTCCCAAAACACGTACTAAATTTATTCGTTGACATCTATTCTGGTGACACGACACTCTACGGCAACACATCAAAGGCCGTAAATGACAAAACCCTTTCTGATTCCCTTTCCTCTGATCTCGAGCGCGTCGTTCATTGGGGGAAGAGATGGCTGGTTACCTTTAATGCATCTAAAACGAAGCTCCTAAATGTATATCATCAACGCTCGGTTCCTCATCTAGCATCAATTGAAATGGATGGCTCTTGTCTTGGGGAGGCTTCATGTTTTGACAAACTCCTGGGTTTGACTTTTACTCCTGATCTGAAATGGAACATGTATATAAAGTCTGATGCCCGGGCCGCTGGGAAAATCGTAGGATCCTTCTACCGCTCCAGAAGATATCTCACTACTGATGCAATTCTCTATCTGTATAAAAGCCAAGTACCTCCAAAGATGGAGTACTGCTGCCACATCTGGGCTGGAGCTTCAAAAAACAGCCTATTCTGCCTTGAGAAAGTACAAAATAGACTTCGTGGCTTAGTGGGGGATGCGCTCTTCTCTTCCCTGCAACATCTCTCTCACAGAACAGACGTTGCGAGCTTGTCTTTATTTTATTGTTTTTTACATGGCAAGTGCTCGTTCGAACTCCAATCTCTGGTCCCCTCGCCAATCATTCATGATAAACACCCGTCTAGCTAAAACCACTGTCAAAAATTTCCCCCACTCATTATCGATACCTAAATCAAAACGTAGATTCCATGAACATAGCTTTTTTTCTGAGAAGTGCACGCCTGTAGAATTCTCTTCCGTTTGTCTGTTTCCCACCTTACTACAACTTGGACGTCTTCAAGTCCAACATAAACAAATTCCTGATTAATCGCCCCCTTAAGTAAGACGCTTTATCAAATCTCCAATACCAACTATTACTACGATATTATCCCATCGATTATTGTACACAAAATAACCCTTATCTCCGAGTGGCTTACGGCCTTGATAAGTCGTGATCCCCATGTAAAAAAAAAACAGTTTTTATGTATGTTTCTCTTCCATGAACCTCTTTATCAAAAAAGAGACTTTGCGAGTCCATGTCTACTTTATCATTTATTTCAGTGAAAATGCTCAACTGAGCTGTAATCTATGACCCCATTGAAAAACACTCACTAAATTCACACTTGGCTAGCGACAAGCACTCCCAACAACTTCCCCCAATATCTATTCCTTTATCTAAACGCAAATTCAATAAACAAAGTTTCTTTCCCAAAATTATCCATCTGTTAATCTATGTCATACTTAAGGGAGACACGTTGTTAAAGTTGCCAACGTCTCCAAGTGAAAATATTTCTCTGGAACTCACTGGATTGAATTTGGTACACCCATGTTATCAGTTCGTGCTTTTAACTGCTGGATCATCGTAGCATCATCACTGTTGCATTTACATCTGCTGATGAGGTGATGGTGATTAGAGTCAGCTTAGTTTAATGGAAATATATGATAATCTGTTCACTGTCATTCATTTCGTAATAAGAGATAATCTATGCTTGTTTTACTCGTAAGCTATTCTCTTCAACTCCTGTTTCTGATTCCTCCTTGTAAAACATTTACTACAAGCACTTGTCGTACAACTTGATGTTCAAAGAAATTGTGCTTTCTTCTGCTGTGTATCTAAAATCAAACATATATATATATATATATATATATATATATATATATACGAGCAAACAGTTAATAAAACATGTTAAAACACTTTGAAATGAGTTAAAAACATATTTAATCTGAAAAGGAAACACTAGATAAGTGGATAGTCGTTAATCCGCGGAGTTTGGAGGAAATACTTTCCTTCTCACCAGAGGGTAGGAATTAGCAAAATGCGGGATCGGATTTTGCATGCAAAAGTATTTGATGAAACAACGAGTAAGTTACTTGAAAACAAAAAAAAAGTAGAGCAGAGGGAATATGGTGAAGAAAAAGGTGATTACACATGGATGGATAGTCTGGTGGAATCCAAATATATAACTTCAAGAAAGTTGATTGAATTAAATCTGCACAAGTATATATATATATATATATATATATATATATATATATATATATATATATTTCTTTTTGCAATACTTTTCTATCTTTACATAATTTCTTTTTGCAATACTTTTTTTATCTTTAGAACATATTTCCACTGGCTACTTCCCTGCAAACTACAATATGATCCTCTTCAAGCCCAATATCACGGAATACTTGTAAAACTGGTTTCTTTATTACTCACCGTTTTCCCATTTTTTCCTAAATTTAAATCCTTTTATATTATTGTTCATAATCTAATAGAACATAACATTGTGTTCTCTACTTGATTGATTTTAAGCTCTAGTAACTATTGATCAGTTATATACTATTACAAAGTAATGGCGTATTTGGAGTCGGTTAGTTCGTACATAAATAGAAACGTACGATTGTCTTACAAAAAAGGAATAGGCAGAATACTTATTACTAAGGCAGTGGGTTTTAATGATGGCAAATCATAAACCCATTGATGATTACACACAATAGTTTAATCATTTGTCAAGACTGATTTGTATTTTAGTCAGATTTTTTTAAAAACTCGATTCATGTTTTATCAATTAACTAAAAAACTAGAATAATAATATATATAACAACACATTTTAGAATTCTTTTAGAAACGATACGATTGTTTTTTTTTTTGGATAATTCTCAATATGTATATATTAGATGGAAATGAATTAGTTTTGCATAAAAAACACAATTCATCCAATGATAAAAGATAGGCAACGATTGAAATTGAAATAGACAACCACTTTGCCGACACCGCTCTAAGAAAAGTATGAAAAATAAATAAACATTTAATGGCCGTACACTTTTTAGATAAGTATTGGTATTTTTTATTGAGATTATTCAGACTATTGTTCTCATCTTTCATGTTCCATCAACCGAAACATAAGAATAACGCTGAAAATTAGAACATAAAAATAAAAATGTTTTATGATTAAAAATAGTTGTTTGTATAAGGGATGGTAAATCAGAATTTAAAAAATATATAATTCTTGCAAGTATGGGAATCGGTGTAAAAATCGCTATTAAAATTTGAAAAATGTGCATCTTTTCCGATTTCCAAAACGATTTTTTAAAATTTGTATTTGTTTTTTCTTAACTTAATTTCCTTTTGCTGATTCTACTGATAAATAATAATAGCAGTAAAACGAACATCGATAGAGCACCTCTTACAGATGTATTTATTACGTTTGCGATAACATATCCTATCATATTAAATGCTTATAAAAATAAAATCGCAACAACTTTATTGCTAGGTATGTAGAGCTGTATAAAAGATAAGAATGGTTAATTGTATCGGAATTAAAAAAAATAGAGAAGGATTAGTAATTGAATCGGAATTTGGAAAAAATATACGAATCCTCGCATAACTAATTAGAATTAAAATTAATCATATTTTCATCTACAGTAAGGATGACAGGAGGATGAAATCTGACATATGTAGTTACTTCGCTTTTTTTAAACTACTGTATTCAATTGCATTTTCTTAATGAGATTTTTTCGTTGTTTACCCATATTTCCAGATTTTCATTAGAAATGATTAATATATCTTCTGTTTGATTGTAATGTCTGCTGAGGTTTTCATCAAGGTCATTTTATTTTCCATTTTTTTTTATTGGAAAAGATATCTAGTTGGCTGCCTGTCCTCCCACGGGTAGAGTTATTCCACCTCATCTTGAGATCAGATGACCCTGGGCTTTGCTAGATGATTTAACATGAGAGATAATTTCTCTGTCAGTGGAGTCACTTTCAAGCCAAACGAGAGAAAGCCTGTAATGATCCTAAATTGATAATCTCCTATCTTTGACGCGAAGGAAAAGGTGAGAGAAGCCCCATATTTGAATGAGATGTTGATGTAATTTGATTCATCTTGCTGATTACAAATCCGCATTCTTCACTGACGTCAGAATTTACATCATCAGGCACGTTGCAACCGTTCGAATGTATAAAAATTTTATTTGTAAACAGCATAAAGGTGACGGTAAAGATAATATTTTATATTATAGCCATAGTAGAACTGTAAGAAAAAAAAACTAAAATAGAATTTCAATTTGCTGAAGAAAGAAAAATAAAAAACGCAATAGTAATGTCTTTAAGCTTTTTCCACACAAAACAAGGTACACTAACCAGAACCATCAATCAATCAATGTTATATATATATATATATATATATATATATATATATATATACATATATATATATATATACATATATATATATATATATATATATATATATATATATATATATATATATAATGGGTTAAGAAATTCCAACGAAGAAAGATGTATATTTAAATCAGGGAGTGGTCACCAATAATGTTTAGTTTTTTACATTATTTTATCATTCCTTGTCTTGGTTTTTCATTGAGAATTATGTTTGGATCATTGTAATAATGTTTTTAAATCATTGAAATCGTTTTTACGCGTTTCAGACGTTCTGTAAACGCGTAAAAACGATTTCAATGATTTAAAAACATTATTACAATGATCCAAACATAATTCTCAATGAAAAACCAAGACACGGAATAATAAAATACATATTGTTTGTGACTACCCCCTTATTTAAATATATATATATATATATATATATATATATATATATATATATATATATATATAAATATATATATATATTCATACATATATATGTACATGCATATATTCATATATATATTTATATTATATATATATATATATATATATATATAGTCGAACCCGGATATAAGAGACACGCTGTGAGAGAAACCGGGTAATTTTTCCATTTTCCCCGGTTCCGTAGACATTTTAAAGAAAAGGAAATTTTTAACAGAAATATTTGTGAAAACTCATCGAAAATATATTTTTGTCTATGTTTCTTATGTCTATAACTGTAAAATTAACTTCTGGGTGTGTACATATTTACCTAAACAAAATAGACCAAACCTCGTGTATGAGAGACCCCCGATTATAAGAGGCTATATATATATATATATATGTATATATATGTATATATATATATATCCAACATTCATATATAGACTAAGAAGAATTTTGGAAATATTGTCAGATAAAACTTTGTGCTATTATATAAACTTGTTGCTAAATTGAGTGAGAATATATGATATGTTGGTGCGATCGTCTATATCATATGTTCAAATATTCTTTAATATAAAATAGCATATGTGTAACAGTAGCCATATACATATTGATCTTATAAACACACACACGCATACATATACACATACACACACACACACACACATATATATATATATATATATATATATATATATATATATATATATATATATTTATCTGAGTAGCAGAACAATAGCATATTACCGAAAGCGATTGCTTACACCTTTTGGCTTTTTATTTTCTATTGCATGATGATCCAAAAAGATTTGTCCATTTATTATATAATTCTTTAGGCGCCTGTTGTTCAAGTGACATGGAAAAGGCAACAGGGCATTCTATGCAGCAGAGGATAACTAATATAGAAGTGTATATTGGAAGGACATATGTTGTCAAAATACAAGAACAATATCAGAGTAATTTTTCAAAGACAAATCCTGTAAATCAACTCATAATGAAGACAATCCTAGACAAATTATAAAGTGTTGAAATATTTTTGACATTCACTGGGTTATGCTCCATCGAAGTTAGGAGATTCTATTTATAAATGCTGCTGATATGAACTGGCGAATACAAATTAATTCCCGATACCAACTATCACAAACCAGAGTTGCTACAGAAAAAAAACTTTTAACATTCAAGCACATAATGTGTTTGAGTAGACATAAAAAAGATATTTTGTCCTTTTGCTGCAAAATTATAAAGTCCAGAATCTGTACAGAACAGATGGCCACGGAGAATCCCTCGTCTCTAGCCCATGTATTGAATAACTTCTCATCGGAGACTAATCTGAAATTTAACATTGTTTCCAATCCAAGATATTTTGGATCGCTGGAAGACTTTGCTTCGATAGATAAGAATTAAAATTTGAATCGTGACAAGTATATTTTTCAGGATATTTACGAATTCAAAATATGCACAAGGTAATTATGGCACAACCTGAAAACACAAACGAGTGAATTTATTGAAAAGAATGCAACTGTCCTGGCGGAATAAATACAGAAGTTTATCTCAGTTAAGACAATGCTCTTAAACGACAGCTGCAAAGAATTGAGCATTATTTATCTAAAGAAAAATGATCTCTTTATATACTGAACTGGCATCTCTAAAACGTCTGGAAGCCGGATCGATTACAAATTTGGCTATAAAGGCTTCAAACACAGTACATTAATTAAAAACGTCTGGCGAAGTTGTAAGCGACGGCCTGTTAATCTCTATGGTCCTTAAAGGGTTCCCGAGTGGTTTTAAGCCGTTTACTACCGTGATACCTCAAAAAGAAAAACAACATAACTTTTAGTCGGTTCAAGTTAGAACTTACGAGTTACGAGGTAACTTTCTATGATTAAAGAAAAAAATGAATCTGTAAACATCATGGAATTTAAAAAAAACTTCAAAAAGATAAGTTAAGTTATGCCCATCACTCGAATAAAACCTGCAACTTTTCTTAAAACAGTTTTTTTTCCTTACAAAAGGACGAACATAATTTTCTTTTATTGAGGGCGATCCAGTCACAAGTGTTACTTATGTAGATACAAGTATTTTTAAGAGGACTCCATTAAATATTTGTGAGGATTCGTTAGCGAACATACATTTTATTTGATTATAAGTATCACACTTGAACAAACAGTAACAACTTTCTTGTCCATTGAGCTAGCTAACAACAGTCAAGGAAACGATATCGTTTTAAGAAAGGCGATGCTAAATTTCGCTAAGAGGAATAAAGGTTAACTTTGTTTCTGTATTCTGGAAACGCTATTCTATTCCTGAGATTTAAACAAAATATATTTTCTGTACAAGCCGTCACTAAACAAGGTACAATTATAAAATTAAGCCCCCAATAAACAAGAAAATGGTGTACCAAACTGGAACTGCATTCGATATTATGTAAAATTGAAATTACATTATTTAAACAGCATAGTCCAATAAAGAAGAGCTTCTCATTATTTACGTACATTGCATAAAATTCTTGGTCACTCAAATATCTCAGATATAAAAAGGTTGTGGTTGACGGAATGAAAATAAAAGCATCCAAAAGGTTGACAAACTTTATGCACAATAAAAATGGCAAATCACCAAAACAAGATTCCAGACAAAATGCAGCGAGAATCAGTGGTACATTATGACTTGAACGGCTCCTTGGAAATTATGGGCAGAAAAAAAAATTCAAGTATGCATCAAATTTTGTAGACAATTATTTCGATTTAAAAATGATTAATTTCTTAAAGAACACATCTGTAAAGTATATTCGCTCCGACAATTGTACAGAATTTACTAATAAAGACGGTGGAATTTTATTAATAAACCATCGTATCGGCCTTGAGAAAGCGGTCCCTAATAAACCTCACAAATAGGGAACTGCTCAAAGATCATAACAAACACTTTTGAAATAAGAAGAATAAAAACTCCCCAAAAACCTTTGGGCCTATGCATTTATGACTGCTGCATATATACACAACCGGCCTTTAAAAAACTTATCCAAAGCACCATATGAAGCTTTCTATGGTAAGAAGCCGATTTTAAGAAGAATGCATGTATTTGGTTCAACTTGCTTTGAAGTTTTAGATAAAAATCAAATTGAATATCAAAACGGGTCGCGCTATTTTCCTTGCGTACAATAAAAATAGCCTTGCCTACTTAGTATTTTTCAAGAGAAAATTAAAATCCAAAGAATCCGATGTGTGATATTTACAGACTCGTTTCATTTCAAAGACGAAAATTCATTATATTTTTTTTTACATCGGGGTCACCACTTATCAAGGCCCGAAGACCACTCAGGGATATGGGTTATTGCGTGTACAGTAATCAATGCGATAGGATTGTAGTAATCATTAGTATTGGGGGGGGTGATAGAGTGTCTTACATAAGGGGGCGGATTGTCAGGAGCTTGTTTATGTTGGACTTGAAGACGTCCAAGTTGTAGTCAGATGGGAAACAGGCAAGCGGCAGATAGTTCCACTGGCGTGCAGTTCTAAGAAAGAAGCTTTGCTCATGGAATCTACGTTTGGATTTAGGCACAGATAAAGAGTGGCGAAAAATATCGATACTAGTTTCAGCTAGACGGGTGTTTCTCGTGAAAGATTGGCGAGAGGGGGGGGGCGAGGGATTGAAGCTCAGACGATCACCTGCCATGGAAATAACGATAAAACAAAGACAGGCTCGCAACGTTTCTTCTGTGGGAGAGAGGTTGCAGGGAAGAGAAAAGGGCATCCCCCACTAAACCACGAAGTCTATTTTGTACTCTGCCAAAGCAGGATAGGCTGTTTTTAGTAGCTCCTGCCCAGACGTGGATGCAGTACTCCATCCTTGGACGTACTTTGCTTTTATACAGATAGAGAATTGCATTAGTAGTGAGATATCTTCTGGAGCGGTAGAAGGATCCCACCATTTTCCCAGACTCCCTGGTAACAGATTTGATGTAAGTGTTCCATTTCAGATCAGGAGTAAAGATCAACCACATAAGCTTGTCAAAACAAGGAGCCTTCCCAAGACGAGAGCCATCCATTTCAATTGATGCCGGATGGGTATCAGAGCGATGATGATGTAAAGATAGAAGCTTGGTTTTGGATGCATTAAAAGTGACCAGCCACTTCTTCTCCCATTGTACCATGCGCTCAAGATCAGAGGAGATAGAATTAGAGAGAACTTGGTCATTTACGTCGTTTGATGTGTGCCCATAGATGGCACTATCTATGGTCGTGTCATCAGCATATATGTCAACGAATGATTTAATATGTTTTTTTGGGAGATCATTGATGTAGATCAAGAAGAGAGTTGGGCCCAGGATGGAGCCCTGTGGGGTCCAGCATTTATAATATTGGCCTCTGATTTCTGCCCATCAACCACTTCTCTTATGAACCTATCAGAGAGAAATTATTTAATGATTAAGAAAACATTTCCAGAAATACCGGAGCTGGAAATCTTGTGAAGTAGTCCCTTATGCCATACCTTATCGGAGGCCTTCGATATTTCAAGATTATTTGTCCTGGAAGGGAAACCATTGTCGAGAGATTCACTAATCCTAAGTGATATTACCGTTAGCACATCTAGTGTAGATCTTTCAGAGCGGAAACCATATTGTGTGTCACTAAGAAGGGTGTTCTTGTTCAGGTGCTTGACTAGTTGTTTATTTAATATGGATTTCAACAACATACTCATGACACACATGAGACTTATTGGTCTGTACTGAGAGGGAGATGACTTTTCACCTGAATTCTTTAATACAGGGCATACTGATGAGGTTTTACAGGTTATTTGAAAGCCCTCTCCCTTAAGGCAACGCTTAAACAGTTTTGCAAGTATGAGTGAAAGTTCTGGTTTAAGCTGTTTCAGAACTATAACGGGAATGCCATCAGGGCTAGTTGCTTTACTGGAATCAAGGTTCTATATAAGCTTGGCCACCTAATGCACATATATCTGTATGTAGCAAAGCGTGTTGTCTGTCATAGGAGGAAATACAGGGATTTGATAGTCATTGTCGCATAGAGTATAATTAGCTGCAAAGTTCTTGGCAAATAGGCTGGTCTTGTCTGATGCTGACGAGATGACTTCAGGTCCATTGATGATAGTTGGGATAGAACGCACGCTTCTGTTCATGACCCTGTTTGCTATTTGCCAGAACTGATGGGAACCAATCCGCTGCTCAGCTGCTTTGGGTTTGACGGACTGAGCATTTAGCTCTCTTGCATGTTTTATTACCCTTTTACAGTGGTTGCTGGCAGTCCTGAAAGCAGCTTTAGTCTCAGTACATCCTATTACGTTGGTAGCTATGAAAAAATGTGATTTCTGTGCGCAATAGCAACAGCACATTCAGGGAAGAACCATGGCTGGCTTGTAGTTTTTTGCTGGAATTTTTTGGATTATATTAATCGGTCTATGCCTACAATTAATCATTGGGTCAGGTCTGATACTATAGAGGGCACATCCTTTTAAAACATGGAATGCAGAGATAGGTCAGATATGAATGTACGGAAGCTATCCCAGTCAGCCATAGAGTATCGATATACAGTACGGTGGAGCGGCACGTCTGAAGACTTATTGCATTTCATTTTTATTTTAACTGCTACAACAGAGTGGTCAGAGGATCCCAAAGGAGATTGAACGGAACATGAACATAGCTCAGGTGAAGTTGTGAGGAAAAGGTCTAGAAGGCTTGCATATAGACCGGGTGTATCGGGCACACGGGTGGGTTGTGAACAATCTGAGTGATGTCATAGGCAATCATGACAAACCCTCCCTTCGTCATTGGTTTTATTTGAGTGGTTAGCCATTTCTCATTATGGATATTGAAGTCACCGCAAATGTTAATATTAGCCGAAGCATGAGCAGACAGGAGGTGGTCAATTTTATCAGATATGCTCTTAAAGATAGTAACCCCAGGTAGAGGGCAAATATAAATGCGGTGGTGTAAGCCAATGCAATCCGGAAGCACATATAAGGAAAATTAAGGTCTTCTCTGGAGATATCCCTACCACATGGAAAGCCATATTTGATGTAGGCACATATTCCATGCCCATGATGATCTTGGGGATCAGATTTAGATGTTAAGTTGGAGTATCCCTTAATTATGAATTCGTATTGAGAAGTGGTTGGCCCTATGCCAGTTTCACTTTAAAAGAATATGTCCGGTTTCGTCTATTGTAATTGTGTTTCAACCTTTGGAAGGTTGGAACGAATACCCCTAATGTTGGAGAAGGATACCTGGTAGTAGGGGTCTACGTTGGTGGATGGGGTTCAAGGTTTATTTGTGTTTCGTTTTTGGATAGTTTGTTTTAGTCATGATTGAGGTTTTGGGGTTTGTGAAACAGGTCAGTAGACTTGGTTGGAGCATGACAGAGTGGGGAAAAAGACAATATTTTTTTTGTGGCACATGATAAGGTAAAAGCCGTAACAATTACCCACTAGTATGGTATCGATAGGCCCTACCAGAAACTACTGTATGGTCCAGAATCCATTCACTAAATGGCAATACAGCAGCCCCGGTACTTTGCACCTGCTGATAGGACAGCCTCCTTAGTGGTTAAACCAGGTTCGGAGGGAAGCAGGCAGACGGCACATAGTTCCACAGGCGTGCAGTTCTAAGAAAGAAGCTTTGTTCATGGAATCCGCGTTTTGATTTAGGCACAGATATAGAGCGGGGGAAATTTTTCACAGTGGATTCAGCTAGACGGGTGTTTTTCGTGAAAGATTGGCGAGGGGGGACCAGAGATTGGAGTTCAGACGAGCATCTGCCATGGAAATAACGATAAAACAAGGACAGGCTCGCAACGTCTCTTCTGTGGGAGAGAGGTTGCAGGGTAGAGAAAAGGGCATCGCCCACTAAGCCACGAAGTCTATTTTGTAATCTGCCAAGGCAGGATAGGCTGTTTTTAGCAGCTCCTGCCCAGATATGGCAACAGTATTCCATCCTTGGACGTACTTGGCTTTTATATAGATAGAGAATCGCATCAGTAGTGAGATATCTTCTCGAGCGGTAGAAGGATCCCATCATCTTTCCAGCGATCTTGGAAACAGACTTGATGTACGTGTTCCATTTTAGATCAGGAGTAAAGGCCAAACCCAGAAGCTTGTCAAAACACGGAGCCTCACCCAGACGAGAGCCATCCATCACAATTGATGCCAGCTGGGGATCAGAGCGTCGATGATGTAAGGATAGGAGTTTGGTTTTGGATGCATTAAAGGTAACCGGCCACATCTTCCCACACTGAACCACGCGCTCGAGATAAAGGAGAGAGAATCAGAGAGAACTTTGTCATTTACAGCCTTTGATGTGTTGCCGTAGATGGTTGTGTCATCAGCATAGATGTCAACGAATGATTTAAGTATGTGTTTAGGGAGGTCATTGATGTAGATCAGGAAGAGAGTTGGGCCAAGGATTGACCCCTGGGGAACTCCAACATTTATATTGCAGGCCTCTGATTTTTGTCCATCGACCACTACTCTTATGAGCCTATCGGAGAGAAATGATTTAATGATTGAGAAAACATTTCCCGTTATACCGTAGCTGGAAATCTTGTGAAGTAGACCCTTATGCCATACCTTGTCAAAGGCCTTTGATATGTCAAGAGCAATTGTCCTAGACAGGAAACCTTTGTCAAGAGATTCACTTATCCTGTGGGATATAACCGTCAGCACATCTGCGGTAGATCTTGCAGAGCGGAAACCATATTGTGTGTCACTAAGAAGGTTATTCCTGCTGAGGTTGTTGACTATTTCTCTATTTAATATGGATTCCAGCAACTTACTCATAACACACAGGAGACTTATAGGTCTGTATTAAGAGGGAGATGACTTATCACCTGAATTCTTAAATATAGGGCAAACTGAACAGGTCTTCCAGGGAGTCGGAAAGCACTTCTCCTTAAGGAAGCGCTTAAATAGGTTCGTAAGTATGGGAGCAAGTTCTGGTTGAAGCTTTGTTAACACTATAATTGGGATGCCATCAGGGCCAGTTGCTTTACTGGAATCTGGGTTGTTTATTAGTTTGGCGACCTCCTGCACGGATATTTCTATGTTACCTAGCTTGTTCTGTGTTATAGGAGGAAATATGGGGAGTTCATGGCCTTCGTCGCATAGGGTAGAATTAGCTGCAAAGTTATTTGAAAATAGTTTGGCCTTGTCTGACGCTGACGAGATGACCTCTGGTCCATTGATAATGGTTGGTATAGAACGTACACTTCTGTTCATGATTTTATTTGTTATTTGCCAAAACTGGTGGGATCCAAGCCGCTGATCAGCTACCTTGGATTAAACAGACTGGGCATATAGCTCTCTTGCATTTTTTATTACTCTTTTACAGTGGTTGCTGGCAGACCTGAAAGCAGCTTTAGTTTCAGTGCATCTATTACGTTGGTAGCTATGGAAAAAGTGATTTCTGTCCGCGATAGCAGCAGCACATTCTGGGGAGAACCATGGCTGGCTGTTAGGTTTTATTTCAAATTTTTTAGATGGTATGAATTGGTCTATGCCTACAATTAACCATTCGGTCAGATCTGATACTATATAGGACACATCCTTTTTAAACATGGAGTGCAGAGGTTAATCAGATGTGAATGTACGGAAGCTATCCCAGTCAGCCATAGAGTATCGGTATACAGTACGGTGAAGGGGTACGTCTGGGGGCTTCTTACATTTCGTTTTTATCTTAACTGATAAGACGGAGTGGTCGGAGGATCCTAGAGGAGAATGAGCAGAACATGAACATAGCTCAGGGGAAGTTGAGAGAAAAAGGTCTAAGAGGCTTGCATATTGACCGGGTGTATCGGGCACACGGGTGGGTTCGCGAACAATCTGAGTGAGGTCATAAGCAATGGCAAAATCATGACAAAACCTTCCCTCGTCATCTGTCTTATTTGAATGGGTCAGCTATTCCACGTTATGGACGTTGAAATCACTACATATGTGGATGTTAGCCGAGGGATGTGAAGACAGTATGTGGTCAATTTTCTCAGATATGCTCTTAAAGATAGTAACTCCACTGTTGTGGGGCCTATAGAGGGCAAATATAAATGCAGTGGTGTTAGCAAGTGCAACCCTGAAGCACATATAGGGTAAATTAGGATCTTCTCTAGAGATATCTCTGCCACACGGGAAGCCATCCTTAATGTAGGCACATATTCCATGCCCATGGCGATCTTGGGGGTCAGATTTAGCTGTTAAATTTGAGTATCCGTTAATTATGAACTCGTCTAAGGTAGTGGTCGGTCCTATTCCAATTTCACTTAGAAATAATATGTCCGGTTACGTCTCCTGTAATTGGGTTTCAACCTTTGGAAGGTTGGAATGTAGACCCCTGATGTTGGAAAAGGAGACCTGGTAGTAGGGGTCTACGTTGAAAGATGGGGTTCTAGGTATAATCGAGTTTTATTCTGGATATATTTCATGTTGAGGTTTGGGGATTTGTGGAATAGGTCAGCATACTTGGTTAGAGCAGTACAGAGAGGGAAAGTAAGAGAGAAAAAGACAGGAATTTTTTTTTGTAGCACACGAAAAGGTAAAGCCGTAACAATTACCCACTAGTATAGCATCGAGAGGCCCCACCAGAGACTACTGCATGGTCCAGATCCACTCACCAAATGGCAATACAGCAGTCCCAGTACTTTTCGCCTGCTGATATGACAGCCTCCTTAGTGGTTAATCCAAGGTTCGGGTCCCTGACTATCAGGCGGATAACGTCAGCCCAGACAAATGTTTACCTCCAGCACCCTTACTAGTGACATGGCCACAAGGACAGACAGAGACAGAAAAATTTCCGACATCTCAGACTACAGGTCACCAAGTACTACCGACCTTTAAGCAGCTTTTTCTTCACACTTTGTCAGAAAAATCACTCATTGAATGAGGACTGAATGACAAAATAGGAGAAGCGAGAGTTACTGGAGCTGCCGATAACACATCCACTGTATTATCTACTCTCCACTAAAAAAAAGTGGGGGGATGGGGACAAGTGACTTATCTGTATCTAAGTAGTAAGTCCGGTACTTAGTTAACAATTCACGACACTTTTGATGATAATGCCCTCCATATAAATGGGTGGAAGTGTCGTTATCTATCGAGTTTAAATCATTAGAGTTTCATCTTATAAATTAATTAAAATCCAATAATTAACTATTATTAATTTGTAAAGTCGGCTTAATATTACTTTACATTCGAGTTTAGATAATTATTCAAGGTTTTACTTTAGGAGGTTCGTTTTCATGAGTAACTGTTTCTTGGCACTGTATTATATTTCGAATGTACTTGAACATAAGGCTAACTATATGAGATGGTTTTATTTGCCAGCAAGAAGAAGGCATTTACAATACATGCAAGCTTGCAGTAAAAGTATATATTAAGTATACTACTTAAATAAATTCCTAACATTATCTATTCTATTAGAATAATTTCCGGCATTTTTTTTCTTTTATCGTTAGTTGCCGGCATTTTGTTTTTTTTTTATTGTTTAACTTTGTAGAATGAGGGGGGCGGATAATACAGACAAAATACATAAATAAAACACGAAACAAACACGTTTAAAAACAAGCTAACATAAACAAAATACATTTTGGATTAGTTTAAAAAATACTTAACGTTGTTGCGCTAGAAGACTCCGTTCTCATTTTGTCAACTGGTTGATGACATATATCTTTCTAGAGTGAAAGAAGATTTCTACTTCAGGATAACTTGGTCGAGTGCCTATCTACTTATAGTATAAAAGTCGTTACGGTCGGATATGAAAATATTTAATTTACATTTTTTTGTTAAGAAAAAAAAAAGTTCTAACTTTTTTTTTTTTTTTTATAAAGTCCTAACATGATCTATATTATTAGAATAATTTCCGGCATTTTTTTTCTTTTATCGTTAGTTGCCGGCATTTTTTTTTTTATTGTTTAACCTTTAACATAAACGAAAATTGAGCTGTACTGGTAATAATGATAGAATATAGGAAATAAAATATGCGATACCAAACTAGCAATGACCACATAATCGAAAATTGAGCTGTACTTGTGATAATGATAGAATATACGAAATAAAATGTGCGATACCAAACTAGCAATTACCACATAATCGAGAATTTAGTTATACTTGTAATGATGATAGAATATAGGAAATACAATATTCCACACCAAAACGTTGCATTTATCGCGTTATTAATAATTTACCTGTGTTTGTCATAAGGCGGTAGATCTGCAAGAAAAAAATGCTACACGAAACACGCATTTAGCATATTATGAACAATTGGGCTGTGCTCGAAATACTGATGTTATATGGATAATTATGTAGCTCACACAAACTTGTTTTGAGCACATTATGAACTACTGAGCTGTGCTTAAAATAATATTATATGGAAAGCAAAGTAGGTTACACAAAACCGACATGTCTGTTAGACAAGACTGTGGAAAAATGCATTGTAAATTTTCTGTTTTATAATAATCGCTTATGTATCACGAATAATCACATCTTTTAAAACAATTTTATGATGTAAGTTTTCTACCTGGGTTTTAAGACTATGTTTCAATAGCCTCTCGATTCTTTTATTAGTTTAGTCTGTGTTTTGTTATAAAATATATGGCATCTATATTGCCATCATAATTTTTTTTAAGTATATAGTTTAATATATATATATATATATATATATATATATATATATATATATATATATATATATATATATATATATATACGAGAGATGTTCCAAACATAACGCCCCCTATTTTACCACCTGCATGGATGAGAGAGGATTGCTAAGTGCATTACTATGATGACCGATCTTATGCATTCATGACTTTAAAGGGGCATCTAATTGTTGCAGTCTATGGAGGGAAATTGTAATGTTTCCTGTCTTGAAAATAATTATTACTTTACCACAAACAAGTATATCCTTTTGGCTTATGATATATTTCGATCTGACATTTAATTATATATACTGATTATTTAATAATGTAATTCATACTAAGTAATAGAATATGGCTTTTCAGTAATAGACGCTACTTTACCACAAATCGTGACACATTTGTGGACTACCGGGAATTTCATTTTCAGAAAGACGTTTGTTGTGCCCTTAATTTGTTATTGATTTTTATACATGCGGATTGTAGGGAATTATGCGTATTTAATATATATGTATATATATATATATATATATATATATATATATATATATACGCATATAAATATATATATATATATATATATATATATATAAATATATACACTATCTCAAAAACAGTACATTTAGACGCAAGTTTAGTTTGTAATGTTGGGATTATTAGGCTCCCGAAAAAAGCCACAGTAAATTGGAGCAGATATTATTATTGGCTCAGTCTATAAATAGTATTTGTAATTTGGATGATTTTATCTATAGTCTGTGGGAATCGGTAAAAATTGCAGAGAACTAAGCTTAACGAGGATTAGCACATCTCTAAGATGCTATACATCATTTATTCGAATAGAGATCCTTTGATTCACTTATTTAATATAAGTATTAATACCTCAAGTATCATGTTTCATCTTCACCAGTAACTGATCACAGATAAAGCCAGCAAATGTTTGTACCGACATCTCTCTTATCAATGACACTTAAACGGGAAGAATACAAGAATAAGTAATTGCAAAATTATATGATTACCTTGAAATAAATGAAATGTAGAAATAGATTAATCCAGAAGGTAAGGAACAGATTAGCACGTTTGTCTAAGTACAAAGATGTGAGCTTGTGTGGTGAGGAATCCGATAAGGCTGCTAATGAGAAAGTTATAGGATGACTCAATTAGAGAGAAAAATAAATTGCATTTGAATACGCTCATTAGCAGGACCTAATAGGTTAATGGTGGTTGTAAAGCCTTTGTAGAATGGTAGCTTGTCTTCAATAAGGAACATGGCTCCGATTGGATTCATTTTAGACGGCATTGTTCAGTGCTGGGAAGTACAGGTCGCAGCGTAAAGTCAAGTGACCTCTATTATGATTGCTCGAATAAGGAAGACACATCTTGCAACAGAGTTAGAAAATTCCTTTATTTCACAGATTTCTATTATGTAAATTGTACGTGTCTTTATCTGTGTTCAAACGTATTCAAGGTCGAAATCGTATTTAGCGAAATATAAATGAATAAATATTTAGCGAAATACGAATAAATAAAAAAAAAATATCTAAATATATCTTATATTAAGAAGAAAGAATTAAAATGGATATATATATATAATAATGTTATATATATATATATATATATATATATATATATATATATATGTATATATATATATATATAAATATACAAGAAATAAATGTTACCATAGTAAATAAAAGTTACTTTTATGGTGGAAACGTTCATTGGTTTGTATTTTTAAGTAGTTTGTAATTTTTTTCTATTTACGTTCCGGTTTTAAAAAAAAATCAAAAGAGCAGCGACGTTTTCAATTTGAAGGAGGGCCACTTGAGCATTTTGTGTTAACAATTTAGGAGAGTTCCGTCACCGTAAGGAATATTTATAAGCATATTTTAATTTTTTGCGTTATTTTGTGCTTGAGGATTATTCGATTATGGCATGTGTAGTTTATATAAAAAATTCATTCAAGTAGTTATCGCCTCAGATTTCGTTTCAATTTCAGTTCGCTGAAATTATATAAAGTAAAGAGTATTAAAAACTATTTCAAAACAAAAAATCATTAACTGAACTTTTATTGACTATGGTAACATTTATTTCTTGTATATTTATTTTTTCGGGTTGTTATTTGTTGGCTTTTCTGCTAAACACTCTTACTAAATAATATCGACGAAATATCGAAAAGCAAACAAACAAAAATAGTTTTGAAAAAATAATTAAGCTTTACTTACTTTAGTAAAATAATCCGAAACAGCAAAATGGGATATTACAAAAGTAAACACGTAATTACTTTAGTTTTTTAAAGCAAAGAATCGATATAAATATGAATAAGAAGAAAATGGCGCCCTTTTCAAGCAGAACAGCTTCGTTTCAGTTTTACAGTATTGAATGATGTAGTATTGACCGTCAGATTCAGGGTTGTTCTATTGTAATGTAAGGAACACGCAAAAAGGGTTGTAATCAACTGAATTCCTTCTAGTACACTGACAAAAGAAAGCTTAAACAGATACATAAATAAAAATAAAACGGTTATGTAAATGCTTTTAAAAAGACACGTAATCACGTGAGCAGGATTTTTTCCTTCTTTTGACACGATAACAAATAACGTTCTCATATTTTATTATTTATCTATTCATCTATTTTATAAAGAGTGCCACATGCAAGTGGAGAAGGAAAAAAACAGAGTTATGCAAAATTTGTGTCGAGAATTGTCTAATCTTACGACTTTTTCTGGCTTTCACTTTAATAAGAAAGTGAATTTCTGAGGTGAATTTATTCGACACAATATGATTCAACTAAAAAAATTAAGGCTAACGTGAATTAGGATTAAAGTTAAGGTGTTATTGTGTATCTTCACCCGTTTAAAAAAAAACTTGTTAAACTTTGTGACATATTTACAGTTATATACGGAGGTCAGGCGCGAACGAACCCCCAATAAATTTATTATACCATATTTCTTCAAACTGAAACATAATTATCAAATTATACTTACGCAAATATATATGAAAAGACTTTGTTTAAGTTAGTGCCACATTTCCATGGAGAACAGGCGCGAACGCATACCCCACACTTTTATTATACCATCTCTATAAGTTGAAACATATTTTTCAAATTATTCTCATGTCCATCTATATCAAACACCCTTGTAAACGTTTTTTTTCATTATTTATTTCCATACTTTGGGGGCCAGGCGCGAACACAGACCCCACAATTTTTATGAACCACGGTTCTGCCATATCAAACATACCTATTCCTTATCCTCGGTACATCTTCTATCATCATATGTAATCAGTTTTTTTTTCAAATAAGCAACCATATAGGAGCTTATTCGTTACCAGACACACACACACACACACACACACACACACACACGGACGTTCAGCTTTATATTATATATATATATATATATATATATATATATATATATATATATATATATATATATATATATATATATTGGTTAATATTTTTGTCGGGTTTCAAGAAAAAACTGCTTTGTGATAGTTTCCCTAAACCGGTGTGCTATTTATGTTACGGGGATAAAATTTTGTTATGTGTTCTTCCTGAACATAGGCTGAGAGGTTGTTAGAACAATCTAATTACGATAAAGTTAATGACTCATTACCGTTTTTAGATGTTCTCATTGAATGATCCGGGATGCGTTTATATAGAAAACCCACATTTACAGCGCAATGCATTAGCTGGGGTTCGTTCTAAAATCAGAAAATTAAATCTAATTGAAAATATGTGCATCGGGCTTTGTTGATCGGCCTTAGTACTAAAGTAGATGCCAAACTGAAAAACATAGCTGAGATCCTTTTGGAAATTGGCTATAATTTACACGTAATTGAAAAATGCGTGAGGGATATAATACTGACGTTTAAAAGTCGGAGCCATTGTGTGCCCTAATAAATGTCCCATATATGTGAAACTCCCGTGGATTGGTGTCAAAAGCCAGGAGTTTTCGCATAAAATTGCTACAGCCATTTCACGTTGCTATTTTGTAACAAAGGTTCGGGCGGTGTTTGAGACGATCAATTCTTCCCCTCTTTTCGAAAGGACGGTATCCCTACCACTCAATATGGTATGTTTGTTTATCATTTTTACGGTCGGTGTGAAGTTGACTACGTGGGGTATACAATTCAACGTTTGGAGGTTAGAATTTCCCAATACCCCCTTCGATACGTAGGCACAAAAAAGGCCAACATCCAGGCTATTACCAGCTCATTACTCGGGCATTGGTAAGCATTTATTTCAGTGCCAAATTTGCACTGACGAACATGCGGATGAAACTTTCCCGGTTTTTACACAGAACACTCAGAAATTCACTTAAAAATTCTGGAGGTTGTATCCATTACTTTGCGCCAACCATCTTTGTGTAAGCAAAGAGAGTAATAATTGAGACCTTATGCGTATTTTCGGAGGTTGTTTTTTTTCCTTTTTTCTCTATTTCCTATACAATTTATTTCCCTTTTTTACCCTCACTATTAATTTATGGCCTTTTGACCACGTTTATAAACGATATTTCCTTCCCCGTTGCCAACGTTTATCTTGAAAAGAGTTGGCTTAAAGACGTCTCGAGATTATTTTATTTCTGCCCCACCGCGTATTTATACTTTTTATCTAATTCATGCTTAAGAGAAGTATACTTTAGAAGTGTAGTTTGGTCTTCTTTTTGAAAGTTTCTTTTTAATGGTTTATGTTTAAACTATAGAAAAAACGTAAATCCTCAGTGTTCTTCAAAAGTCTTATAAAGTCATGTGCTCATAAAAATCATTTTATATATTGGAGGAAAAAATACAATAAAAGTATTATAAAGAAATAAAATGAAATCATTCGATTGAAGGCTAAGATTACTTCAGTTCAATCCAAGATATTTTTTCCGATCTTTTTTGCTTAATCACGTCTAACCAAGTTATATTTCCAGGTGGCGTTTGGAGTTTAAATCGAGAAATTCGGTAAATTACGAACCAATTTGTTTAAAAGATTCAATTCTACATTTATCTGTAGTTTTGTTTTCTACCAAAAGCAAATATCGCCGGCTGTGGAATTTTGTATGGTCGAATTTGTCATTCCTTGACAAAATACGATTTTCTAGTTCTGTTTCCGCTGGTGATATTTTACACAAAGAAAAACTTACTTTGAAAACTCCAAGCTGTCTGATATTTCCTATTAATAAAATGTTCGGTTCGGGTCAGACGTGCGAACGGAATATATTTTTCTAAATATTCATCGGCTGACACCGAAAAGTTGTCCTCTCACGTGGCCTTGATTTTGGCATACCTCCTTCATAACAAGGAGGAGGTATTTGCGGAATTTGAAATGCTATATCAACAGTTGAAGCAACACGTGCCCTCTTCGTCGCAGAATATATTCTGGTAAAAAGCACGTCTTGTTGATCTTGCGCCGTTTCGTTAGTATTCATATTGACTCGAACTCTTTTATGTTGAAATCTTTGAAATCCAATAAAAACATTTATATTACAAAACCAGACAAAGTTTCTGGAGTCGTTATTCTTTACCAAAATGTCTATATCGAGAAAATGATGGTGGTACTTGGCGAACGTCATTATAAATGATAGGACTCTCAATACAGAAACCAAACTTCAATCTCGCTTTCTTAGACTTTATAAAAGTGGAGTGCTTTCCAAAGAAACTTATGATCGAATTCGTCCGTGGGTTCGAAACGTCCCAGGATGTAGGGTTTACTCAAAGTCCATAAGGAAAATATTCCTATGCGACCTATTCTTTCAATATTGGGTTCCGCAGAACATGAATTGAGTAAATGGTTAGCAGATACCTTTAAAAATCTCCTGAAAATATATACTGGATTCTGCATTCCTGATCCTTTTCGGTTTTCAGAATTTATTCGTGATGTAAAGTGTTAATCAAAAACTGGATATTTTTGTTCTTATGACATATCCAGTTTGTTAATCAATGTGCCTTTAGATGGGACTATCTGGATTTGTTCAGGTGGTCTTTATCGTGCTTCCCTTAACTACACCCTCCTTTCCTGAGCATATATTTCTTGAGCTCATAGGTATAGCTACAAAGTCGGTTGAATTTACATTTGATGAGAACATGTATCGTCAAGTTGATGGGGTAGGAATGGGAAGTCCCTTGCGTCCTACATTGGCTAATATTTTTGTTGGATTTACAACGAAACTGCTTTTTGATCGTTTTCCTAAACCGGTTTGCAATTTCCGTTACGTGGATGACCTTTTTTTATGTGTTCTTTCTGTGCGAAAGCTGAGCCGTTGTTTGAACAATCAAACTTACTTCACCCTGCATTGATGTTTACTATGAAGGGTGAAGTTAATGACTCATTAACGTTTTTTAGATGTTCTCATTGAAAGACCCGGTGGAAGGTTTACTATCAGCATATATAGAAAACCCACATTTACAGCGCAATATATTAGCTGGGCTTCGTTCTCCCCTAAAATCAGAAAATTAAATCTGATTGAAACTTTAGTGCATCGGGCTTTGTTGATCTGTTCTAGTACTAGCTAGATGTGGAACTCAAAAACATAACTGATATCCTTTTGGCTAATGGTTACCCTTTACACGTAATTCAAAAATATATAAGGGATAAAATCTTGACGTTTAAATGTGGAACATTTGTTGACCCTCAAATATATCCCATGTATGTAAAACTCCCGTGGATTGGTGCCAAAATCCAGGAGTTTTCGAATCAAATTACTACAGTTATATCAATATGGTTGGAAGCTTCCAGTACCATCTAGATTGAATTTTTTCACATGAGAAAACAAGTCTTTCTTCCACTACTCAACGTCACAGGTTTGACATTAACACCCAACCTTATCGATCCACCTTGTTATATGGAAGTAGGCGGGGAATGTGTTTATACTTTTTATTAGGCATGTCGTCTGATTGTAACTGGATTGCAATCAGCATCTGTGATTGTCTGAATTTGACGAGAAAAAAGCCTGCTATCATCCACAATAACCCGGCTTACTCTACTACTCAATTCAGGATAATCTTTTGAATGTAAACCAATAGAGTTTGCTTTTCCATAATCGTCACTGTTCTTCAGAAAGTTGCATACCACAGTTTTACTGCGATTTACCTTAGCTGCGATCGCCTGCTCTAAAGAATCTTGCTAATAGAAATCTAAAATTCAAGCTGCTCAAGTTGGTAAGTTTGCTTGCTATAGGCACAATGACACATTTACACAGTGATTGCTAATCTTTAACTAAACTAAAAAAAGACAATTTATACACCTGGGCTTATGATTTGAATCAAATGTAAAATGTCTTACTTTATAAAAATGTAAAACAACAATTTATACACCTGGGCTTATGATTTGAATCTAATATAAAATGCATTATTTTATAAAAATGTAAATTTCAGAATTAAATGTTTGGAATGTAGCATTTTTCGCCCATAAATTTTTATGTTGTGTTCTGTGAAACTTTAAATGGAAGGAGTATAAACTCTATCCTAAAAGTTTTTTAAAAGATGTTCAAGTTGTCTAAATTTTTTTACCAGCAGTGTATAAATATGTGTTTGAATGATTTCTACTTACCTTCAACGTCTCTCATCTATTCTTTAAATGTGACAATAGTAACGAAGTCTTCTATTTAGCACATATCTCTTTATCTTTCATGAGGTCATCTTACTATACGTTCATTATACGTTAGTGTGCCTTTTAAACTTACACAATACATTCCTTCTTTCATGGCATTAAAAATGGAAAATAATGAAAGAAAGATCACTATCATATTTGATTTTACATATTTTATTACAAAGTAACATTTATTTTATCACTTTAGAAATCTATTTCTATTATGAGGACTTACATCTCCACGCATAATTGATTCTACTAACTATTAGATAAACCATGTTAATACCATTGTGGTAGGAAAATATCGCGACTTAATACATACTAACTGTTGGAAATAATAACAACCTTCCTCTTTTGTGCAGTATATTCTTATTACCGAAAATCGTTTTTCGAGATTTTTTTTGTATGTGTCTTCGTAAGGGCCACCGCAGTTTCTAAACTAACTTATTTCCTAACAGACCTTTATTGAACTTCATTTCTCTCAACAAACTGCCCCTGCTTCCTTAACTGTTCTAAATTTTCAAACCGAGTAATTTTCATCCAGAATCATCATCATCATCATCATCATCATCATCATCATCATCATCATCATCATCATCATCATCGTCGTCGTCGTCGTCGTCATCGTCATCGTCTTCTTCTTCTTCATCGTCATTACATTTATGTCTGTTTTCTATTCTAACATGTGTTGGACGATTTTAAGGAATTGATTTCCAAAGCAACCTATTACTTGCCATGCTGTTATTCACCCCTCTTCCTCTCAAATCCATCATCACTTCTTGTTTTTATTTTACTTAACTTTCAACGTGACTATGCCAATGAAATCTTCTGCTATGTCCACATGTACAGAATAAACTTATTTCACCAGCATACCCTGCGATGAAAAATTAACAGATATTTTTTATACAGTATTCTTTACAAAATAACAAATAAAAACGATGTGCATTGAATAAGATTGTTAAAAAGAGATATCCAAAATACTGTAGAAAAAAAGAAGAAATTATCAGTCAGGTTTAATTAATACGGCAAAAGATCCCGATTTCTTAATCAGTCTTTTGTTTGTTTTACAGCTTTCTTTGCACTAAAATACTTCCTATCATGGACTTCAAATGACAAATGTCAAACACTGGAAACATTGAAAAAAAAATAAACTGGATAACTTCAGATTTTTTCTGAAATGTTAGAAAAAATAAAATGGCTGAAGTTGCTCTGGATATGTAAGCGCTCGGAAGAAAAACGAAACTTTGTATTTGGAAATGGAATGCGAAATGTATTGTACGGAAACGAGAATAAAAAAAGGAGAAGTTGATATACGTCAGTCCGACTGTCAAGTATATATATACCGTGTGCATAATACCTAGAAGCATATTTACACGATCTCTATAGGAAGAGGAAAAGTTCATCAGTGTCATTAAGGTTGGGACAGCGACAAGGATTAAAGTAAGACACCGAAGAATACATATACTAATTCACAATATTACAGAATAAAGGGATCGTTCGAAAACTATCCATCCTATTTTTTTTTAAACACAGAGTTGAAAAACTACAATGGCGAACGTGATACCAATAAATGAGTTACATTCTGTACTCTGAAAATCATAATTCTTATTCTCAAAGCACTTTTGCCAACGATGAAGGACCTATATGCTCTCATTTAAAGGTCAGTGCTTCCCAAAATGATACATTCTTCACGGGTGCAATAAAAGTGTTGTAAGGTCCGAACAAATAGAATTCTGCCCATGCTATATCGGGTCTATTTAATGGGTGAGACAGCACCGTCTACCTAAACTGTGTCACATATTCTGTGGTCTTCAAACCTGTGTGTGGCCTGGCATTGTTGTGTTACAAACTAAATCCTTCTATTTCCCCTGGCTTTGCATAGACCTTCAGCTTAAAAAAAAAACTCATCATCTGATTTAGGTATTTAAACTCCTACTAGAGTTTTACAACCATGTTTCATGCCTGCTCTTCAGACAGTATGATCTAAAAAAATATGGAAATTAATATCAGTTATGTTATTATTCGTTCGTCCTTCGAAGTCGAAGATGACCATGACATCAGTGAGTAAAAGTAGTGTTTTTGTGCTTCCGGAGATGACCTGTAAGGCTGATCCGGGCATGGAAGGCTCTCTAACAAGTCGGACAGTGGTGAGCAGGTGTTGTGGGGACAGAGCTTGTTACTCTTGCTTTGCAGGTTGCACGCTTCTGTACTGCTTTGAGGGTTCTTCTCTCTTCAGCTGTTTCAGCTCCTTTGTTGATGAGGTGACGCCAGTGATGTCTGTCTGATGCAAGCGATTCCAAGTACTCGGTACTGATGTTGAAGTCTTTGAGGGAGAGTTTGAGGTTGTCCTTAAAGCGTTTTCTCGATGCTCCGACTGAATGCTTGCCTTGGCACAGCTCGCCATACAGGAGGTGTTTTGGGATTCTTTCATCTGGCATGCGGGAGACGTGACCTGCCCATCTCAGTTGGGTCTTTCGAATGGTAGTAGTTATGCTGCGAAGAGTATAACTTTTCAGGACCTTTTTGTCTTACCATCTGATATGGAAAAGATTTCATAGACATCTGAGGTCGAAATGGTAGACCAGATTTCTGAGTCATAGAGCAATGTGGTGAGAACAACTGATCTGTAAACGTTTAGCTTTGTGTTAATGCTGATTCCTCTCCTTTCCCAGACTTTGCTTCTGAATCACCCGAATGCGGCTCTTGCCTTGGCGATTCTGTTGTTGATTTTGAGATTGATTGTGGATTTCCCAGTAGAGTGCTACCAGAATAGGTGAAGGTCTCAACCGCTTGAAGGTTCTGTCCCTTGACTGAGATACTTAGCTCATGATACAGATTTCTGGGAGCTGGTTGGAACATAATTTCGGTCTTCCTGATGCTAATTGTGAGGCCGAAGTTGCCACAGGCTGCGGAGAATTTCTTCATATGGCCTTGCATTTCTCGCTCGTTGCTGGCATTGAGGGCACAGTCACCAGCAAAAAGAAAGTCACTCAGCACTGCTTTCTTCACCTTTGTCACAGCCTGCAGTCTCCTTAGGTTAAACAGCTTTCCATCGTTTCTGAATTTAATGTTGATGCCTGGTGACTGGGCGCTGAAAGCGTCAAATAGCATTACATAAATCATCAAACTCTCGACGCAGTATGATCTAAAAAAATATGGAGATTAATATGAGTCATGTAACATGCAATCAAATTACATCTTAAACGCTCCTCCATCTATAATACTATTTAATGCCTAAGATATCTTGACGTGCTATGGATTTGATGCAGTAGATGTCATTCTATTATGCTACATGTTAGAGACCGTACGGCGATGACAAGTACATCACCTAGCATACATTTTGATAAAGATCACATTTAGGAAATTCAATCTGCAAACAATTTGGTCACTGGGATGGATGACGTAAAATTGACAACAGGTCAAACGATGGACGCAACAGAGTTGAAAAATTATTAATGATGTACCTTTTTTCGGAGCTGATGCAAAAAACATTTTCACCTTGTCTCTCCATGGAAGCCTTTCAAAGGAGACACTCCAATAATTTAAGAAAATGTGTAATCTAGGTCAAATATTACCGCGATGTCTGTCCGCGTGCATGTATCATTTCAGTAAGTTAGGAAATTGATTAAGATGTAAAAATATTAAATAGAAAAACATTAGTCTTATTCTGTCCTGTACGAATTCACTTCAAATAAAACTATGAAGACTTTCAGCGAAGTTTCATTAATGAAAAGAAAAACTTTCTCCATTAAAACCAATAAGTAAAGCGACGACGACAATAAGTAACAAAGACAGAGGAGAAAATGAAAAGAATACCTAAGAACACATTGCACATAGGTATGAATGAGTTTTATTTTGCTATTAATATATATATATATATATATATATATATATATATATATATATTTATAACATAAAATGGGAAAACCATCTAAGATGAAAAGCGCCTAAACTGTTTATAATCTCAACAATACCAAGTTCATGATGAAGCAAAGTTGAAGAGGTTCTTTCGTCGCGACTACAGCTGTACGCCCACCTAATCAATAACAGTTACAACCATTATATAATAACTTAATCGCCATTCGCAAAATGCAATATAGCTTGATGATTTTATATTGTTTTTTCTTACAGTGGCGAGCAAAACGTACCTTTCAAATTCACGAAGGAAACGAGAGTGACACAATAAAATAATACACAAACATATATTGTTATTACACGTGACAGTACAATTGCGACAACCGTAAAATAAGCTGAAGAACAAACGTAAATTAGACACTTCAGTCTACAAAATTCAATGAAAACAATACTGTAAATAGGACTCGAAAAGCTACCAAACGCTTCGATCGACACGACGGGACATGGCCTGAAGAATTTGTCAACACAACCCTCGATACAATCCTCCCAAACAATTCAGTCAACATGATTGGACGTGATCTTGAACTAATTCATCGGATCTGACATGATATTGAACAAATTCGTCGAGAAGATTCGACACGACCCTTACGACTCCGTCACCATGATACAACACAATGCGAACAATCCCGCTAATTCGACCCGACATGGTGATTATTCGGATTATTTGGATTCTATAGAATACAGTTCTCCTTTGTCGTGTTTATTTTTTCAAAATGTTTCAGTTGGTTCAACTTCCGACATTCTTCAATTGCATCTCATTGAACTTGTGAATCTTTCTCTCGGACTCGAGGGTAGCTAGCTGTAATTTCGTCAGTCACAGCTGGGTGAAAGTTCTAAGTAATTCGCAATTATATATCGAACGTCACCAGCACTGAGCCTCGAACATCGTACCCTAAATGAGAGTAATTTGCAAGTGAATGTTCCTATGTACTTTATCATCTATATTACGAGTTCGTGAAAGATTCACGAGGTCGAAAAGGTACACCTTAAGAATGAGATTATATCGACCGAAATGCTGTGAAAATAACATTCAAGATTAGCACAACAGTCGGAAGAATCAAAATAATAGAATTAATGTTTCTATTGCTGGTACTAGCGATAATATTTTCTTTTAATTTTAAACTAGCGATGAAACAAAATCTTAATCCCAAAAGTCCATCTATACGTTCCATAATAAAGCGATGGAGTGTGTCGTCAGTGATGTTTTGGAGCGGATCATGGGAAGGTTTTGGGTCTCACAACATCAGATATTCCTCCCCGCACATGACCCGACCAGTGGTGATCGGTCTCTAGTCCACTCTCCATAAGTGCGCTTTCAGACACTGTTTAAATTGCGGCTGTACTCCACACAACGTCTTCCTGACTTCTCATATTGGCTGGATATTGATGGCCCGTGTTTTAGTATACGAATATTTTAATGACAATGGAAGAAATAAAATGAAGACCACCTAAGAAGATAACAACCTTCAAGCTAAACCTTGAAAATTTACCACATGAATTATAGTTTAATAAATAATTAAAGTCTATTGAAAAAGAAAATAACTATATACACCTGAGAAATATGTACTGTGCAAGAATAAAAAAAAATAAGTGTAAATATGCGACTAAATACAAGTAGAATAAACAATTAAATCAAAATATGCGAGGGTAAACAAAAACAACATCTAGATGTATTTAAATAAAATCGCTGGGAAAAGTAAAAGAATGAACGGGTAGAAATAGTAAAAAAAAATGGGACTAAAGCAAGCGAATGAGAAAAGAATAAAATTATCGAATGAACAAATAAGTGAAAAGGTTCACATTTTATAAATGAGTAAAACTGAATGACGAAGTTAATGGAAGAATAAAATAACTAAATACAAATAAGAATTAAATGTACTGTGCGATTAAGAATTAATGACGACATGTACACCTGCGTGTAAATACAAGTAGGATAAAAATAAATTAACTTTCGAAACGTTCTAAGGTGACCTAAAAAAAAACCTGAAGTATTTAAACAAAATAACTTCGAAAAGCCAAGAGACGAAAGAAATGGAAATGGTAACAAATCCTGGAGCCATAGCTACCGGAAGAATATATATAATGCTGTCGAAAATACGAAATTTTAAAACAAACACCAGAAGAAGAGATTGGTCTCGTCTCATCATTAACTCTCACTTTCGCTAAATATCAAATCGATTGTAATCAAATAAGCAGCTAACGGAAAATACTAGCATTTAGTAGTATATTTATTTGATGTTTCAATCCTTTAACGGGATAGTTACAGGATTCAGCATTCGTACCCTGTCCCGGTTAAACACATTATGAATACCGCAGTATTTGTTAGCCGGAATGTTATGAAACAACAACAATTATACACTAGAAAGTTTCGCAAAAAGAATGAATACACTCGCATTTACGTCTTTTGAACTAGTGTTATAGATCCTTGCTTATATATATATATATATATATATATATATATATATATATATATATATATATATATATATATATATATATATATATCAGCAGTTCCGCCCGCCTTTGCACGGGCCCTATGTACCGTTCGTCATAAGGTTATGCGCATGTGTATATATTAAAAAGTGTGAATATGTAAAGTAATGCATTTATATATAATAGTCTTTCTTAACTACAATAGAGAATAGATAGACAGGCATTTTCACTTTTACAGATAGATAGATATATTGATAGATAGATTGGATGCAATATATAGTAATGATTTAAAAAAGTACAAAAAGGGCTCATGCGCCATCACCGAGAAACGACACCAAAACGTTAAGCTCACTATTTAGTTTGCGTCCGCCGTAAATGGCTGGGCTATAAAAACGTGTTTATTGCAAGACTGAATACATAGCTATTATGTTATGCATTTGTAATGCCAGCGTTCGACCTTCACCTAGCAATATTGTTTTCTAATTTTCACATTTTGCCCTTATCATGTAACATCCGTCCCTTCCATATTTCACAAAAAAAATGTATGCATTTTTAAATTTAGTACATTTTTTTTTATTTTTACATCTACACAACAACACGGCTAGAAAGATCAGGCTAAAAAACAAAAAAAAAATCTTTTTCAGTCAGCCCTCCACGGCCGACTTCACAATTATGTATTTTTATAAGATCAGAACCTTTCTGATCTTCTTGGCATTTACTTTTTTGGGGGTGTAGGGTCTTTATCTATGATTCACATCAGCTACTTTCCAGCCACCCATATGCCGCAGACTAGAGGTTTCCACCTCCCTCGAAATGGACGACTCCGTTCGTCCCAAAATGTCCTGATCGCTTCTTTCTGCATGGTTAGTCTTATCAAGTATGGCTTTGTTTTTTATTCTATAACAATCTTATACGGGACATACCAAAGCTCACATACTTAAATCTTTGTAGTTGGCTTCAGAAGTTTAAGACATACCTTTTTTTTCTCTCATACGGATTCACTCGGATTTCCTTGCTTGGATTCTTGAAACTTCGACGAGGATTTAGAAATATTACCCCTAACTAACTATCACCCTTTGTTCCCAACACCTTAATTTCGCACTAAATTCTATCTAATTTCCCGATTTATTTTGTGTTTTTTCTTTTCTCTCACCAGAGCTTCCAAGATCCATCAGATATATCCCACATTCATGCGTCTCTAAAAAATACAAGGTTATATCTTTCTTACGTAATCTACGACATTTTTGCCTGTCTCTTCATTCTTTCATTCTTTCATTCTTCATTAAGCTATATGTGATGGCCTCGGCACTACCTATCATCGGTTTACTGGTCCCCTTAAGAATTTTTGTATTCTTTCCAACGCCTGTTTATTAATTAAGCCAAGTCTTGCCACTTGCTTGGAGTCGTTACGTGCAACCAGCTTATTATAAGCACTTAATTAACACAGGTTCCCAAATTTTTCGAATAGGGGCACATGTTGTGCTTATCAATCACTACCAAGTAACTTTTCTTGGAGATAAATTATAGGATCTCTAAAAAAACAACAACAAAACCAAATGCTAAAAAGAACATCTTTCTTACGGCTTATCACATCTAAAAACTCTCTAAATACCCGTTTACGTAATTTTTTTGGGACCACTCTTAAAAGTCTAACTGATTTTTAAGCCAACCATCTGTCTTAATCTTATTTTCTACTAGATCATTTTAATTCTAATGTATATATCTAATAATGGCTTTGAATTCCTGTCGCAAAAAATACATTTACATACATTTAAGACATTTTGCAATATAAAAACATTAAAAAAATACGTTACATTATACATTTCAAAGTCCGTTAACACAAATAAATTGTCCCTTTTTTTTCAAAGACAAACAATTAAAACGCACATAAAAAAAACTGCAAAGTTCAATCGTTTCACATTTCTGCAGCTTACTTTTTGACAATACCGTATTTTATTCTTTTTTTTAATAACAAAGTTTTTAAAATACATCCGGCGTTGACACAATTGTTACAATGATTGACAGTTGAACTTTAAACAAACTGCTTTGGCCCGCATTTACAAAACATTTCTGACACACATTTATTATGTCGTGCTACATATATATATATATATATATATATATATATATATATATATATATATATATATATTTCTTTTTTTTAGCAAAAGAATTGATTTCAATGAATTATGCACGGTGACTTATTTTTACTACTATTTATTGTTTCCATTCATTACGACGGAATTATTTTACGGCATATCGGCCTGTTCTCTTTTTTAAAAATATTTCTTGTATCTTTTGTTCTTTTGTGTGTTCATTTTTTCTTCTATTTTTCAATACTACGTATGTGTGAATGCTTCTCTTTTTTAAATTATTGTTTTATTTCGTTTTGAATTTATTTTTCTTTTTCGCATTCTGTGATCGTCCAGTAAACGATGTGTTTTTTCCGGAGTAACGCCAGTTTCTTTTTTATTTAACCACCCTTGCATGAGTGGACTAATCACGCACACAAATTTCATATATGTTTAATTTTACTATTATTATTAAAGATAAGTGTAATTTTCTTAGGAGAGTTCATGTATGTGATCATGTTGTAAGAAGAGATGGGAGATATAGAAACATTAACAAGAGATTATATAAAGAGAGAGTGCACATATAAATAAACTTTGAGAGGCGATTCGCTATCTAGATAGATAGACCGATAGTTGAGAGGTAAGCATTTATGCCAATGGATTGGCAGGTTGGCATTTATGCTTTGACAGTTTGTATGAATTGGAGTGTTTGTATAACATAAATATACACATTTACTTTCTAACACATATATTTTTTAGATGATGAATTTCAAATAGTTTGTACACATAAATAGACAATACCTTTTTCATGTAATGATGGACACAGGAGACGGCAGTTATAAAAACATGTTCAACATTTATTCTTCCATTGACCGGCTGGTGGCTTTGCGTTCAGAAATTCAAAGTTTCACATATTAAGTTTCAAAGTGGCCGTCTCGCTTCTATCGTCTGTCGTTCTCAAACTCCCTCTGAGTTTCTCACTAACTAACTAACTAACTCTCACTTCCTATATTGAGAAATCCATGCATGTCTGGCCAACGTGACCGCAATTCACGTGCCATCAACATGCGCGACCTGCACGTTTCCGACATTCTGATTTCCCAATAACCCATTTTTTTCTTTTGTTGTTTTCACAAAGGAATTCAACCTGCATATCTAATCCATTTAACCCATATTTCATTATCCACATTCTTTTAACAATGAATAGTTTATTTATTATTTACTTCATCAGAATTGACAATTTACTGGACATTCCATTTAAACCTATTGTTCTTTAAGACTTATTTCCAGGGTTCGATTTCTGCTTTCTCTCATTTTATTTTCATTTTAAGTAGATCTCTCAATTTTTTACTTACATGAAAAGGGGGCATCCCTTATCATGTAACACACGCATGTTCCTTAATAAAAGGAATCAACCTGCGACGATTTAAACGCCTCCAACTTTTCTACAGTTTGAACTTTCAATCTTGTGACTTTCAATTTTTCAGCTATGATATTGTTTTTGAAAAGAAATTATTCCCCACACAATGCAACCTTAATAGTGGATGTAATATCATGATCGGAATGCCAACCTGAAATGTTCAGAACGATATCCATATCTGCATTAAACGATAGAAAAAGTGCGTAACTCTAGGTTTTCTACTAGATACAGAGAGTCAACTGCGTCAAGTTTCGTTGCTCTACTGCTAAAAGGTGTGAGTAAGGGATATTACTTATTGAATGATTCTCATAAACTGTACTGCAAGTGTTTACCCATTATCTGTATATTTATGATCCCATGATCTTAGACATGTATTGCTATCAAATAATACACAGGAATTAACTATTCTTTTCTTTACTTAGCAGGAAAAATAGTTGAACTATAACACCACATCTATGTTCATGCGTATCATACCATTTTCCCCGCAAGTCGATAGAAAGATGTTCTATAATGGCCTGTTTACTTCCTGAAGCGGTGTGTTGGTTTCACTTTAACTCGTGACGTCATAGCCACACTGCCATTATGGAAGCCTGCAAAACTGATCCGAAAGCCTTCGGAATCGACCTATACAAATGAAAGACCTTGGTCTCTACCCGTCTTGCCTGGAGATATGCTAGGCAGCCAGTTTTTTATTTTGACTGAAAGGAACACTTGTCAAATAGAATCGGAGAAGTTTGATTGAAAAATAAAGCCCTTTATCTCGGAAGATTAATTGAACGATGGAAACAGATCTGAGGATGACAACATAATCTTTACAGATTGAATGTTACCAACACAGAATTTTATAAACGATAAAAAATATTAATAACGAAATCACATTCAAACTCTGATATTCCAGTTTTATAAAAATAGCTTCTATGATTTACAGTTTTTTTAATAACTGTTATAAATGATGCACAGTGTACAGCAAAATATGTAGGATACTGGACATGAAAACCTCTCATACCTGCATGTTAACACCTTTAAACGTTGCCGAACATCTCGCAGTTAAGTTGTTTGGTAAAAAATAACCCTTTAAAAAAAATTGGGATAATTACTCTGAGTAAGATCATGCCACACAGTGAATGTTGTATTTTGCTGAGCGTGCTCAGTTAGGTAAATCGGAACAAGATTTTAACAGAATTGGATGATTATTGGTTCCTCCAAACAAAATAAATTTAAGCTTCATGTACAAATCAACTAGTGAACATTATGCTTATGGGGTTTGCTCCGAAAACATTTTTTAAATGTGCATGTCTTGCTTCACTAAAATAAAACCATTATTTCAGAAATGCATTTTTGAGATGAGGGTTGATTGTATATGTTTTTTAACGGACTATTTTTCTAAGATTGAGTGTTATTCGTGCAAAGTTTCGATCGGTGTAGCCTTCGACCTTCGTAAGGCTTCTTGGTCGTTATCTTGGAAAAGAAAGAAGCACAGTTACTGGCTTCGTAGATAGTTTCGTATTCTTGTGTCTTTATATTTGTAATTTTCTTTTTCAAACAATTTTTTCACACATACGAAACCACGTTAAAAATACAAAAAAAACATATAAGTCAATAACTGTTTTTCTATTTTTATTTCTTAGATAATGGCAAGAGTTTCTGGCGAAGGTTTAAAGCTACATCGACGGAGACATTGCGCAAATAACACACAAGATAATAACAATAGTCTGATCAAACCAAATAATAATCAAAACAAGTATTCGTCCGTGCACAGAGTACTTTTGCGACACTCACCAACTTTTAACCTTTCCCTCTTGAAATCAGAATTTCGTAATGTCTACCAAGCCACACCCGTTATCGCGTCGGCACAATATTGCATATCCTTGCTAGTTTTACATGTACTTTCACGGTATTAGGGCCGATAAAATTACGATATATGTACACATTCAATGTAATATACCCAGTCCACATAACTAGCAGGAAAGTCAAGCCCCCTTCCAGTGTAGATGTCCGAATATGGAAGAAGAGTTTATACAAAAAAAGCTTATTTTCTCGGACTGCTAGCCTTTGGAAATCCGACAATGCTACTTGTTTCGCATGGAGAAACATTACATTTGAATAAAAGGATGGATATTTAATGTAACTGTTAAATACAGGTTTAGCTCAGAAGAAGATAAAATCTAGAAACTATAGAAATCGGTGCACACTAAGAAACTTTGATAGTATGGCCATGTTGAAAGATTTGATTTGAATTTTAGATGTAGAATAGTTGAAATAGCAGAGTCTATTAACAGCAAAAGGCCAAATGTAGGAATTATAGGGGTGGAATTGAAATAAAGAGGTTATATTGGATAGAGAGTGGTTTGATTGGTAGCCAATTGACATAAACCATTCGAGACGTACGATATAATACGGATGTTTACTCGATGTTTGTGTTGTTATTGTTGCTGTATTGTCTATTTACTTGCCCCCCCCCCCGCGACAAGGAAAAAGTAAGCTCGGTTTTTAATGTAGGGATGATCCAGATTTCCCAAACCTTCCGGCCTTGATTGAAAAAAAATGCTTCAGTCTAGAAGGTTTCTTCTTCAGTGACGGAGTACAGAATAGACTAATTTTGTATCGAAACAGTTGCTTTGTCGTTGCTGTTGCGGTTTTGTTGTTGTTTATTTGTTGTTGCTGTTGTTTTGATGTTGTTGTTGTTGTTGTTGTTGTTGGTGGTGGTGGTGGTGGTGCTGGTGGTGGGGGTGGTGGTGGCGGTGATGATGATTTCGATTCATGCACAATACAACGAACTACAGATGTATATCCGATGCCAATTCTACATTTTCAGTGTATTTTTTTTTCTTTTGGCTTAAGAATGCAGTTTCATATTATTTCTATTTCCTTCGTCTTGAATTTGAAAGACTTAGCAAAGGAAAACGCAAGCTGAAGTTGAAGCTTTCTCATGCATGACTAAAGAAAAGACTGGCAGGTAATGTCATGCCCTTCCATCTGATGAATAAGATATTCATTGAGAAATTCCCTCGATACTGCCAAAAGCTCAGTGTGGGGTGCACATCGTGATACAAAAATATCTTTCTATCGCGTTTATTTCTCACCTTCTAAGGAGCAGGAGGGGGTTGCTCGGGATAATGCTATGCTTTTCAGCGTGGAACTTAAATTTCTCTTCGAGATTTCATCATGCGCTTCATGCCACGGCTTTGTTGCTTTTGAAACGTAAGCAACTAAAACTGTCTTCCGCCCGATGGGACAGGAACAATTCCTACAATTGTGTGACAGCTAAATGTGGATGTCCATCATGTGATCTTTTCTTTAACTCTCCATATATTTTCCTTTCCCGTTTTCTTCCCCTTTCCCCTCTCTCTCTCCCTGTCTCTGATTCTCTCTCTCTCCTTACATTTAAAAACATTACTTGGCTTGCGATCTAAACTTCAGCAATCAGAATTACTCCATCAATTTTTGTTCTACAGACTTTAATTTTAAACATGCCGTGTGAACATGCGAAACAAATCTGATTTGGTTTTTAGCCGGTAAAAATAGCTGCCAATGGGACGAATATTTTAAGAAATAGGAACTTAGTAGCCGTAACTCAACATAAACTGCTTTTCTACGCATGCGTAAATATACATGAATAGGTAAAACAACATCATTTTTGTTTAATATTTTGCATGAGTACTGACGTGATTCAGAGGGTAACAAATAAGGTTGGAAAGCTATGTTTTGGTTAGGATTCCAGCTGATGACCCCCAAGCCAGACCGCCGTAAATACTGTACGCCTTTTCACTAAAAATTACGTGACTTGCTAACGCCACAGGTGACCTCTTACAGTCAGTGACATACAATACTGGTTACGATAAATGATCATTATTTAATTCTACCGGTTTCGCCGTGTCGGCACACACAACGCCGAGTTAAACACAAAATCGAATGCACACAACATCAAGTACACTTAACATCGTCTTATCATCAACGATTACCCTGTGAAATCGGAGTATAGGAAATTCCCATATGCATAAAAGAATAACTGACGAAACAAAAATATACTAACTAAGGGAACGGATAATGAGTAAACGTTGGTAAAATGATGGGTAAAATTATTACAAACTTGCCCGGATTCGAACATGGAATCTTCTGATCCGTAGTCAGATCTATTATTAATCGAGCCACAAGACCTGCTGAAATATGTTGTGGCAACTGTATACACACAGTGCTTAATTCCATTGACAGGGGCAGGTAACTTTTTCGACGATTGCAGGAAACAGCCCCCAAACCCTTATTTTGGTTTTTTTTTGTGACTCAGCGTTGTTAATTAAGAACCATATTAAGATAAGGGCAATCTAGGGTCTTACACCCCCTTTTTTTTTTAAAGAAAATAAAAGAATTTTTAAATTCGGTGCATTGGTTCGCAAGTTGTATTGCTATATATATATATATATATATATATATATATATATATATATATATATATATATATATATATGTGTGTGTGTGTGTGTGTGTGTGTGTGTGTGTGTGTGTGTGCGCACATCAATAAACACATAAATATTTAGAATTTTAGTAAGAGTGTAGATTTCAGTTCGTAACGAAACAGCTACAGAAGTCATAAAAATGGTCCAAACGTGAGTGTATTTCATTTTTCCAAAATATACAATTATTTTAAATTTAGACATCTGCTATTAAAAAGAAAGTATTTTGGGGCCAGGGAAATATTTCGAAGTTTTATTTTCGATTAGTGTATTTAATTACTAATTAAAACATGGCTTTGGTTTAGTTAAACATGTAATCTTTTTAAATAGATACTACATGACATTTTTACAACTCCTTTTTTCTTGATAATACAGTAAACAATGTTGGATACATCTTTTAACTGTATATGTTCTTATGATGATCAAAAAGTGTTAACTATTAGTCAGAAAGTTAAGAACATGTTTTAGCTTGTAAAAATGTTACACAAGTATGTTTTAACAAAGGTTTGCTTTGTTCATAATAAAACTTGTCATAATATTATTCATAAATTTTGGAATAACCTTTACTTTTCTATATTAGTGCCACACGTTCGTCAGTGGTTCCTGGACCTAAAGTATAACTGATATCACGAGCTGCCCCGACAGCTTTGCGGCCTAGTTTGAACTATCGTGCTGATTTAAATTCTGTCCATGCTGTCGAAAAGCTTGCAAAAATAGTTGAAGAGATTGGGAACGGTAACAAATAACATGATTTGATAAAGCGAAAAAAGCACTTCAAAATGCCACATAACAATGATATATATATATATATATATATATATATATATATATATATATATATATATATATATCAATGAAGTAATTCAGAAATAATATATAAATAACATATGTGATAAAATGATATTGTTTTTGCAGCAACCGGATATAATAAATGTACTTGTCATGAAACGATGATGTCAAAAATTACGTAAATTTATCAAGCAGATTTTATATGAGAATAAATTTAAATTTACGATTTTTAGTAAAACAAAGTTTTAATTATTTTCCCTATAAAAAATCCCTGTACTCAAATGCATTTCTTCCGTGACTATCGTAAGGGTCTATTTACGAAAGCCATGGCTGTTCGTTCTTGAATTTTTATATATTCTAAAAAAAACATGGCGGCGCTCCGCTTCTGTCTCGCTCGTTAATGTATTACAACACAGCTTGTATTATGCATAAATACACTATTATTTTAGAATCCATTTAAAATTAATGATCCGAGATAATTTGCTAAAAGCTTGGTTTAAAAAGTTATATTTACCCAAGTGTTTATATTATTTCATTAATTTAAAAAAAATTTCATTAAAAATTATTATTAAACGTGTTTTTTGTTATTGTTTGTTTATTCCTTAATTACATAGTTCAATTTTTACAGTGTTTGATTGTTTCATAATACTGATGAGGAATAGTCGCCGTGCTGCTTCGGTTGTTTGGAGACTTGGGTAAAAAGTACCAATCAAGCATCTGTGCTTGAAAATCACCTCAACAGGTGAGGGGCTAGGAACTGGCCTAGTACCTGTCTGACTGATGTATATCGCCTTCGCTGTCAACTTTCCCAGACCTTGCAACTCGCTTTTTCTGATGGGAAACGTTTATATCTTGTTGCATGAAGCATTCCTACAGAGGAATTCTGATTGAAATACTTAGAGAACTTTTGCTATGATAAAGTGCCCCTTCTTTATGGGGTGTTAAGTGTCCCTTCTTTATGGGGTGTTAAGTGGACATCTCATCTTTCTGATCTTGTGATACATCATGCAGAAGAAGACCCCGTGTAAATCTATATACATATAAAGTAGTAGTGTCCGATAATGAGAAGACCTGACATGGTGATAGTACCCCAATCTAGGGATGGTGCACACAATTTTCATGGTTAAGGTCAAAGGAAAAGGTCATAGTCTATGTATATATGTTCTACATCACACACCCTTGTATTGATCATGACCAAACATGGCGTGACCACCTAGCGATGGTGCATAATTTTTTCAAGGGCAACCTCAAATGGTAAGGTTTCGAATTTCCTTGTGAGTTTACATGTGCAGTTCTTACTTTTGCTTTTTAATTTTTATTGAATAATTTTCAGTTTCAGTACAAATAAAAACGCGTTCCTTTACTTTATTTTTAATGCATGTATTAAATAACTGATGAATTAATTTTTGTCTTTTAAATCGATGAAACAAAAAACGTTTATTTACAGAATGTTTTCGCTAAAGGTACACACAGTTATTCACTTTTGAAATATTTCAAATATTTTCTTTTGTTAAATTAATATTGCATACCGTCAGCTCCAGTATAAATCGTGTTTCTTATATTTCTCTTTGTCAAAGCACATTTAAAATATTTTTAATAATAGTTTTGTAAAACTCTTTTATTCCATATCGGTAATCTGATTATTAGAAAACCCCTGTTTGCTAGGACCTCAGGCCGGACATTTTTCTAAGTGAGTGTCTTGTTATTCCGAAAGTCACTGCCCATGTGTTGTATATATATATATATATATATATATATATATATATATATATATATATATATATATATATATGTATATATATATATGTATATATATGTGTGTGGGTAGTTTTTTTTTATTTATATCTATTAGAAGAGTCAAGTGAAATTTGAAAATAAAATAAGATACACATTGAACAAGTATGAAGCCAAATAACTGCAATGCGATTTTTTAATAAAATAAACGTGTGTTTATTTCTTTGGAAATATATTTCGGAGATATACTCCTTTGTCAAT
>NC_136498.1:54755645-54770645 GCF_053919585.1 Euprymna scolopes
AGGCATGAGATAATAATGTTATTTTCTAACTTATTTCTGAATTTATTTTTATCTTTTTGCCTAATTCACACTCTCCTCTCTCTCTATCCATCTATTGCTGTCATTTATAGATGTTCTGATATATATATATATATATATATAGAAAGAGAGAGAGAGAGTGAGAGAGAGAGACTCATTAGATAATATATATAGATGCACTACATAATATATACCGATCCATAATTGAATATATATATAGAGAGAGATAGATCCAATAGATAATATATGCATATAGATTAATCTATCTATATCTTTTTAAAAGTGTGAGTATCCGTCTGTCTGTATGTCTGTCTCTCTGTGTACATTTTCCTACACAATAACTCTGTCAATATTCAGTCTACAGGCTCGAAATTTGATATACAGAGTACTGAGATTAGGAAAATTCTTTGTAATTGGTTTTCAGCAAGATATTTGGCTGTTAAGGGGTCAAAGTTCAACGATTTTACTTTTGAAAACTCTAGCCAACTCCATCGTCAAGTTTGTGTCTAAACACTTGAAAATTTAATATAGGTTCCTTGCGTATGGATCCTTTTTTTTTATTCAATTTTCACCCCAAACAAGGCACAGTGTCACTTTGAAGCAAGGGGCTACTATCAGGGACTTAATTAGCGAGGCTATTATGAAGAGAGATGAGTAGAAAGATGTTTGTTAGCATTATTCTTGAACTTCTGCATATAATTGCAGTTGGGAAAGCAGAATCCCGGAAGGGAGCTCCAAAGACCCGCAGTTCTGGGGAAGAAACTACTAGAGTAAAAGGCCTTCTGTCACCTAGGGATCTCTACTGTAAAGGGATGAGACTTAGTAGCTTGTCGGGTTTGTCGGGGGTAGTTACCTCGGGGAGGCACAAGTGTTTCTAACTTAATAAATAAGATTTGAGCCCAAAACAATAAATGTTAAAAGGTCCTAATAGGGATCAAAGTTAAAAAATATTTAACCGCTTCGGTCTCTACCAAATTACTCAGCAATGTCTGGTCTAAACGTTTGAAATTTATCATAAAGTTTTTTTTTCAGATATAGGGCAAGCATTTTAATCGGTTTCGGCCGAAATTTTTAGTTACCAATATATAAAGGTGTGTATGTATGTTTGCATTACTACCTAAAACTTTCGACAGAGGTGACGTATTTTTATGAGATCAGTATCGTTTTGAAGTTCGACCTTTCAGACGAGAAATATCGAAAAATTGGCTAATAACATTAATATATACATCTGGGCACTTTTCTACGGAGAGGGGGGGGGGGCGTTTGATTCGCTGATTTTTCCGGAAGTCATCGTCTCTTTTCAATTTTCTACCCTTATTAAAATATACGTCACTCCGGTTTAGCAGTGGTCGTAACAGCAAAAGCGTCAGTTTTTCCGCGTGTTTTTTCCTCCTTTGCCGTACCCGTTCGAGCCTGCCTTTCTACTACCACTATTTTCTGTTTCTCAACATACACCTCCACACACCCGGGTAACGCCGGGCACCCATGCTAATATATATATATATATATATATATATATATATATATATATATATATATATATATACTAGCAGAAATACCCAACGTTGCCGGTATTAAAAATAACTTAATTTCTTTTTAAAAAAAATAGGGAAAATTTGAAGTAAATAAAAACAGAAAGAAACTAACATATGTGCATGCGAGTATTATATTCAAAAGTCTAATGTCAGTGAGTCAAATGGGGTAATCATTATGTAAATTTGCCACGATCTTAAAAAGTAAAGTTTTCAAATCCAATTATTCTTTACATAAGTAAGCTCTCAGGTAAACGATTCGCGCATGCAAAGTAGTGAAACAATATACAAACCGATTAATATCCAATGACTTCAAAGCACGAATTTTCAAGCAGTCTTTTCTTTTCGAATGACAGTTGATTGCAACGCTCCACATATATATATATATATATATATATATATATATATATATATATATATATATATATATAATTTTCAAGTCTCAAGTTAAAAAATTCGTTCAGTATATACGTTGAGAAATGTCCTCACACATATTCTGATATATATATATATATATATATATATATATATATATATATATACATATATATATATATATATATATATATCAAATCGTATATAAATGAGAGAAGTTAATGTTTCAAATCTCAAGATGTTAACAATCTTATCGGTTATTCTCTCAAGTAGCTGTAACATGCACAATTCTTGACAGCGCCTGTTTCTTAGTGTAAAATTCATTCATTTAATTATTATATCATTGCCCCTGTAAATATTTAGTTCTACTACCTAGTCATCGCCGAGAGGAAATCTTCACTTTTAACAAATATGGGGTTACATCCATCGAAACTGGATCGAAGCACATAGGCACACTATAAGCTTTTCCTTTTCCGATCATAAATTATAACTGTTTCCGAGCCATACTAAACCACTTCTAATTGGCTGAGAACGGACATTCTCACATACGGGAATTTTTATAGTTCCTACATGAAAAGACACTTAAAAATGTTGTAAAATGGTGTCGCAACAATAGTACCATAAAAAAAAAAAATAATAAAATGCATACATATTAACCGCTCATACACTGACACTTAAATACTGGTAAACTTAATAAAAACAAACGTGCACAAGCAATAACAAATATATACATAACGTCTTGTTCTCCTTTGCTTGCACACCCGGAGCAATCTAAAAATGTAAAAATCAAAAATGGTTCGGAAATGTGTCCATGCACAAAATATGTACCCTTTATTTTTAACGTAAATTTTATTGGCTACAAAAACACTTATTTGTTTAATATTTGTGCGTTTACAATACATTTGGTATATGTTAATTTGTTTTTTTTATTCACTTTTTTTTTGGGGGGGAAGTGATTTTTTTACATTAGCTCCACCTCCACAATTGTCGGTAAAATGACGACTTTTATAAATTTTCGACAATGCTACTTAAGCACATCTCATTAAAAGTTTGCAGAGAAAAGTAGTTTTCGAGATATAAAAACAACTGCTTGATACAATATAATTCACTAGACCCTAAAGGGTGTACGACTGCGCGATAAACAAACCTACTTCTTACCTACCTACATTGCCACCTCAATATTATTTTGCATTTGCGAATGTCTATGCTGACAACGAATATAACGTTTACATTTGGAAAAAGTATGTTTAGACACGACACAACATAAAGGGATGCCTACTCTGAAAGCTTTTCTTAACTTGAGCAGGTGTCGAGTGTTATCCAAAAGCAGTTCTCAACATGAAGAGGTTGGGATGTTTACTCCAAAATAATTGAGAGGTTCGTAGTGTCTATTTTGAAAGCCGCTCTTTACATAGGGAGGTTTCGTGGATCAATTTCGAAAGCCGATCTAAACATCAGGAGGTTGCTGGTGTCTATTCTGAAAGCTGTTCTTTATATGGAGACGTTGTGGCGTTTATTCCGAAATCCGTTCTTAACATGACATTACTAAAGGAAGTGAAAAAATCAGTCGTAATTATCTTGTTTTACACGCGAAAACGTTGGGCATACAACTGGAATTAATTTGATAATAATTGTGCAAAAATTGCAGAAAACAGGAAGACTTGAACAAGAAACGGGTACAGCTAGGACGGATCCCACTTTCGATCACTCCAACAGTTAATGTACAGTGAGAATCTCTAATTTTGTAAAACTTCTGTGTTTACTTTATATTATTATTCTAGTGGAAAAGTTTTCGTAATTTCAGTAATTTATAATGTTTTACGCATTCCCGTACTTGCTTTTGCTGGAATCAAGCAATAACTACAGGTTATAGTTCCAAACCAGCACTCATCGCCAGAGGAAACCAGATTATTTCCTTTTAACAACGACTGCCAGTGTCCGAAATTGTACATGGATAACACCACCAACAATTATATTTTTACGAGGGGAGTGTACGAATTCCACTCGCCAGCGCCAGTGTATGGATCCTGCTAGTATTTAATCATAATGTTTTGTGATGGAAATCCTTGCATGGCGAATTGTAGTAAGCCCGATTGCTTTGACTAAACTTGAGTTTTTTATCAGGGAATATGAACTTGAGTTCAAGGTTTAAGAGTTTAACTGTGTGAGAAATTAATGATTTAAATTTATCTAATACATATGCACTAGTGATTTTACCAATTTAGCCAATCAAAGTGAATTCAGTTTTGACGCTAAGGAAGTTAATTTGCTTAAAGAAACAGCCATCTATATGTCCATTACCTTACTATAAGATGTGAAGTGACGGCTTTTGTTAGTTGAGAGTTGGAGAATTGAATTAAGTTGAATTTAACTGCCCCTCCAGCAAGGCAACCCCCCCGCCCTCTAAAGGGAAGAGAGGAAACAGGGACAATATGTCGTCGAAGAAAACTTTTTTCTCTGAGCGAACTGTTAACACGTGCTGCAGTGTACAAAAAAGGAGAAATCGCATATATGTTTTATATTTGTAAAATAGCAAATATTGTAACCAAGAGTTTATTTAACTATTACTCTTTACATAAAAATGAATTAGGAATGGACTTAATTCGTTCTATGGCTACTAAAATTAGCGATTCAAATAATAAACGAATGCTATATATCTATTTCTTTGAGGAGACAAAAAAGTACTGCAAACGTAACGCCGGCCCAACATATGACCGCTTCATTTATATTTTCTCTGGGGACTTTGAATGCTTCACTGTGTTATTTTTTCTCCAATATTTTTCATTATTTTTCTTTTGTTATATTTTTCTATTTTATCTTACGGACCACTTATGAAGCAAAGAATAACAGGAATCGCGCACCAACCCCATCCCCGTCATCGTATAGGCGATCAAGACAACGCAAATAAACTTTCTTGGGCATTCCAAAATCGGAACCACATAGGACTAAACTGATGGTTCGGCGAATACGTAGGTATTTTTCCCGTTACATCCGTGCTTTTGTGCCAAGGGTATGACCCTTCGGAACTCAATAATAGCTCTTTACCTGTTACGTTTCAGCACCGTTTAATCTGGGTACGATCTGGTCTTCATCCTGTTGCACTTTTCTATCACTCATTCCTCTTTCTGTGTTTCCCTTCATATATATATATATATATATATATATATATATATATATATATATATATATATATATATTTTTAGTCATGGACATACAGTCCTGTTTCGTTGTATCACAACTCATCAGTGCCGCTACACTAACACCTATCCCAAGCCGAGGATCGAACCTAGAACCGTCGTAATGACAGTCGGCAGTTCTACCCTCTGACCACGGAAGCGGTGCCCGCAACAAATCTGTCCGAATGTCTATTTAAATAAACATCCGTCCGCCAATCGTAAAGTGCTCAAACGTTCGTTTGTAAACAAACCGCGAGCTTCGCATTTTTTCAGCCAAATTAAGTAGCGAGTGAGATTATTTACGATAGTGCTCGACCTAAAGAGGGGGGCTTTATAATATATATATATATATATAAATTTTCTTTGCCCATTTTTATTTCAGTCTTTTTAATATGTATTTATCAATCTCTCCGTCTTCATTTATCAGTCGATCTATCTATACAGTTATATATTTCCCTATATATCTCTTTTTTCTTTCTATATAATTATATTTTACCTATCATTCTATCTACGTATCTATCTAGATATTTTGCTGTCTTTCTTACTTTCTTATATATATATATATATATATATATATATATATATATATATATATATATATATATATATAGATTGCGTACACAGCTACCTTTTCTAATCTACTGTTCCTTCATTTTCTCTCTAACTCTCTACTCATTTATCTATCAGCTGCTCTGTCTAGCTATATAACTATTCATCTCTCCATATGCCTATTTCACCCACAGTGTTTATCTATTTCTGCCTCTCTAGTTATGTATGTATCTATCTATCCTTTCTCACTCTCAATTTATATATATATACATATATATGTATGCATATATATATATATATATATATATATATATATATATATATATATATATCAATTAATTTTTGTATATTTCTCATACGTTTTTTTTTTTGTTCTAGTGTTATTTTTTAAAATGTTTCCACCGCAACCTGAATGCTCTTGAATGAATGCATCCTTTTCTCCCATTTAATGAGTCATAAATATCCTAGCAAGGGCTTGATAACAACTTTAAAATATTTATCTTTCTCCACAAAACTTTCAAAACACAGCTAAATATAAATAAATTAATAACAGCAACAAAAATAATTAATCTTTGCGAATACACTTATTTATCGTTTGGCTGTTTACCGAATAATATCATATTTAGAATGCCGATAATAATGGAAGGTTGGAATGTTATTAAGGTTGAATTGTCAATTTAAGAAATGGTCCGCGAGAAGAGATTATGCTTATCTACTGCAAGAAAATTCTACGTAATCTGACATTTGTTTGTTTACAGTTAATAAAAGATGTTCAATCGCTTCTGTAAACATTATAAAAGTATGCACACCTTTGTTTAAATTACAAAATGTATATATATATATATATATATATAATCTTTAGAAATTACATATCCATATATATATATATATATATATATATATATATATATATATATATATATATATATATATACTTCTCTGGAAATTACATGAATTATACACAGTGCTGGATAAATTACAATAAGTATACACGTCTCTATAAAACATGTTAAAAAGATATACACATCTTTGTTAGAATTACAACAGTAAACACGATTTCTTAAGAATTAGAAAATGTAAATACAACTCGGTTAAAATTTAAAAAGTATACACACTTTTGTTAAAATTATAAAACATCAACCCATCTGTTACAATAACAGAAACAATACACCCCTACAATTACAAATATTTACACATATGTGATAAAATTACAAATACTATACCACATTTGATAAAATTACAAAAAGTAAAACCATGTTTGTTAAAATTACAATACATATTCATACCTATGTTTAAATTACATAAATTATACACGCTTCTACTTAAACTAAAAACAGTATACACATCTACTAACATAGATGACAAAAAAGTATCCACATATCTGTTAAAATTACGTGCCTTTAATGCAAAACAATGAGACAGAGATGAGTTATTTCAAGACTTTTGCATTGATATATGATTTGCCAAATGTAAAATTCCATAGAAAAATAAACTTCAATCGTTAAGTGTAAAAATAAACACCGGAAACTAAGAAAAAATAATGTTTTGTGTAAGTGTGTACACCCGATTAGAAATGAAAGTTTGTCTATATTAGATATTTTTAGCACTTCTTAAACCAAGATTCAACATTTTCACCTAAGAATATCAGGTCCGTGTTTTGCGTCTATCCATATGAATGTGTTTTTTTTGTTCTTTTTTTTTTACATTTTCACCCCAAACAAGGCACATTGCCACTTTGGTGTAGGGGGCTACTATCAGGGGAAACATCTACTGGGGCACTATGTAGGGATTAGGGCAGCGAGATGTTGGTTCACGTTGCACTTGAACTTATGCATGTCAGTACAGTTGGGGAAGCAGTGACCTGGAATGGAATTCCAAAGTCTAGCAGTTCTGGGGAAGAAACTACTGGAGTAGAAAGATCTTTTACATCTAGGGATCTCTACAGTGTGGGGGTGGGATTTTGCAGCTTGTCGGGTCTGTCGAGGGTGTTCACGTCGTGGGGGCACAAGTGCTTGCAGTTCTTCAGAGCATTCACCATTATAATACTTGTAGAACAGGCAGAGAGATGCAACGTTTCGACGATGGGACAGAGGCTGAAGTTTTGACGCCAGTTTAGGGCCTATCAGATTTGCGACTCTCTTTTGAACCCTGTCAAGGAGCGAGAGACTAGTAGCCGATGCACCGGCCCAAATATGACAGCAATACTCCATACATGGGCGAATAGTGGCCTTATAGAGGTACAGGATACTTTCGGGTGTTAGAAGTTTTCTAGCACGGTAGAGAGAGCCCACCTTCCTCGCAGCGGCCCTGGCAATGCCCTCGATGTAATTGTTCCAGCTCATGTTTCCTGTGAACGTTAGGCCAAGGATCTTGAAAGACGTACTCTCAGCTAAAGAGTTGTTGGCCATTGCTATAGGTGGTAGAGAAGGTTTCTTGTAATTATTGAATGAAACCAGTTTTGTCTTGGTGGCATTGAACGTTACCATCCATTTTTGTCCCCATTCCACTACTGATTTGAGGTCATCCTCTAGTGTTTCTGCCATTACTTTAGATATATGTTCATTTGTTTTCCTGTCGTGCCTGCTATAGAGTGTGGTGTCATCAGCATATATACCCATCTCAGAGGCAATTTTATCGGGGAGGTAATTTATGAATATCAGGAACAGCAGAGGACCAAGGATAGATCCCTGGGGCAGTCCGGCATTTATATTATATTGTTTAGACGTCGACCGTCGAGGACAACCTGGATTTTTCTCTTATCTAAGAAGGATTTAATTATGTTAAGTATTCTACCAGTGATACCGTAATATCTAATCTTCCTGAGGAGACCCTCATGCCATACCCTGTCAAAAGCCTTAGATATATCTAAAGCTACCGCTCTGCCCTCTCCCGCTTTGCCCAGTGAATGGTATATGCGTTCAGAGATTACAGTGAGGATGTCTGCCGTGGAACGGGCTTGTCTAAATCCATATTGATGGTCGGTCAGAAGTTTAGCATCTGTAAGGTGCTGGACTAGAGCATGGTTAATTAAGGTCTCAAATATTTTGGCAAAAAGTGGGAGGAGGCTAATAGGGCGATAATTTAATGGGTTAGTTCTTTCGCCAGAATTCTTGAATACTGGTACCACAGAAGCAGTTTTCCAGCAGCTCGGGAAGCAAGATTCATTAAGGCATTTGTTGTAGAGTTTGGAGAGAACTAAAGCTACTTCGGCTGAGCACTTTTTTAATAGCACAGCTGGGATGAGGTCGGGTCCACATGCTTTGGAAGTGTCAAGGTTTTTTATGATAGCATGCACCTGAGCAGGGGTGATTTCCAGATCGTCTAGCTTGGCGTCTGTCCGCATAGGAAAGTCAGGTAGGGGTGGTTTAAAGGGTCCAGTGTAGAGTTGGAGGCAAACCGACTGGCAAGCATGTTAGCCTTCTCGGTTGCTGAGCAAAGAACCTCGTGATTGTTGGTTAGTGGGGGAATCGTTGATTGCCCATTATTTACTACACTGTTGTAGATTTTCCAGAAGTCACAAGTTCCTAATTTTTGTGCTTCGATGCGTTTTTTAGTGGTTTCCGTAAATTCCCTCTTAGCTGTCGCTATTTCTTTCTTAACGTTACTTCTAGCTTCTATGTACTTTTGTCTGTTTGAACTGGACTTATGTCGGTTAAACCTTCGGAATGCATGCTGCCTTTGAGCAATGGCAGTTGCGCAAGTCGAAGTAAACCATTGGGGAGAGTGGGGCTTGCTATAGAATTTCCGCATGGGAACATGCGCTTTGATTGCAGTTTTGAACCATTCAGTGGTCTCAGTTGCACACTATTCAGCAGGAAGAGAAAAAATATTTCCCCATGGGGCGTCTCTGATAAGATCTCTGATAGCTTCCCAGTCAGCCTTTTTATAATATCTCGTTGTTTTGAGCACTGGCTCTTCAGTTTTGGGTCTAGAGTTTAGGGCGATTTCAACCATTATTACCGCATGACCAGCGTTCCCAAGTGGGCTGTCGGCTTTCGTTACACAATCATCAGGAATTGTGGTAAAAAACAGATCTAATAGTGATGCGTGTTGTTCTTCCTGATCAGGGAAGCGGGTTGGAAAAGTAACAATTTGCGATAGGGTGTGAGATACAGAGAAGCTATGAGTTGCGCTGCCTGCTGCATCTGTATAAGTAGAGAATCCAAGCCAGTTTTTGTGATGGACATTAAAGTCACCAAATACATGTACTTGGGCGCTAGTGTCGAAAGAGAGTGCTGTGTCTATGCTGTCAGATACTTTGTTTATTATGGTGCAGTCTTGGGTCGAACGAGAGCGGTAGAGAAAGTAAAAGTAGCTAATGTTGTTTTGCATGATTAGTCTAAAGCACATAAAGGCTTGATCATCCGTTTCTAGGTTTGTTTCTCTAGTCAGGGGAAGGGTATTACGAATGTAAACTCCAAGTCCGTGCATATGTCTGTCAGAGTCCTTACGGCAGAGTGGGAGATATCCAGGCATGTTAAAGTAGTTAGAGGGGATGGAGGAGTGTAGGTTAGTCTCACTTAGTGCTAAGATATCCGGGGTAATTGTTAGGAGAAATGCTTCAACATCAGCTAAATTAGTTCTAAGCCCACGGATATTTGTGAATGCAAGCCTCAAGGGAGGAGGCAAGTTGGATTTGTTTGACCCTAAGCCTGGTTTAAGCTTATTTTTAGATTGTACTGTCATCATGTTTTTTAACGAGTTTCAGTTGGGTTAGGGGAAGCCGAACAGGAGGTTATGCAGAATATCACACATGCATCACAAGCAGACCATCAGCTGACCCTCCATCAACTAGGACTGTGGCCTCAGGAAAGCCCACCGGGGATGAGTGCAGGGTCCCTTTCCATGCGCGCCATGGCACTGCAAACATCCCGATAATATTCAACTGTTGATGGAGCAGCCGCTCTAAGCGCTACCAAAGAGTTAGGGCTCCTGTACTACCAGTCGGAAACAGCAGCCAGTAACTGTCAATCGTGTACCCTCAACCCATCAGAGGAAGGTCAACCCAATCTAATTGCTCAGGCATATGTGGTACTCAAGCATTCTCAAATGCCCAGCTTTAGGGGTGGGGTGTGTCGGGAGTGGGGAAACGGCGTTCATTGCCCTAGACAAGAAACAAGGTTTGCTTAGAGAAGCTTCTATACATATTTAATATTGTTTATATACTGTGTTGATATTTTTATGAGTATATGTGAATGTGTCTATTTTCTGATTGATGTATTATATACTTAGTTTTCCGAGTATTGTATTTATATTTGAAGTAAATGTAATCGTCTAGTGATGAGTGTATCAACAGGACATATTACATTTATAACAGAAGACCCTTACAATTTTAGGATATAGTACTCTTTTGCCAGGTTCACCTCGGCCGATAGCGAAACATACACGCCCCATCTCTGGTCCCATTATATATATATATATATATATATATATATATATATATATATATATATATATATATATATATATATATATATATATATATATATATATATAGTAGAGATTTAGAAGGCTGTCACAATGCGAGGAATGAATTATAGTCGTTGTTGGTAAGAGAATACGAGAACAAGTGGCGATTTACAAATCAATAAGTACATACATATATTTTATATATACATATATTTATTCAGTTGTGTCTTACTTATTATGTCTGCGACATATTTCATTATTAATTTCGGAAAATATCCCTTTTACAATGGTAGGCGTAACAGATCGATTCAAAGCGTGCTAGATGATGGAGCGGAAGTTGGGTAGCTATGTGGGTCATCAGAGCAAATGTGAGTAGGGGATTTTTATGGTCTGATTAGGTAATTAACATGTTGATAATTTTATTTATTTCTATTTATCTGTCTCCTTTTTTTTTGGTTTATAACTTGTTGCTTTAGCGTGAGCTTTTTTAAATTGTGTATGTTCTCTATTTTGTCGTCTTTATCATTATTACTATTATTTTTTTCTGCTGATGTGTGCGGTGTCTATGTTTATCTGGGAAACGTAAGTTGCTAGTGGGCTGTGTCCGGTCAACTATTAAAGGATAGAGTAGATGTGGGATTTGAGAGAGGAGGGGAAGTGGGGTGCGGGGTGATGCGCTCTCGGTCGGCAGCTGGGTGTTTAGGTTAATGTTGCCAGGAGCAGGAAGATAGCTAGCGGGGAATTGGGATGACATTCCTTTGGAGTTGTTAATTTATTTATTTCTATAAGATTATAAGTGGTGGTAGTTTTTTATTTATTTAATTGGTTTGCGTTACTTCAGCTAGCTATAAATTAATGTTATTTTTTTGTTTTAAATATATACTGCTGTTTTATTTATTAAATTTCTTTTAATATATTATTGTTTATTTTATTTGATTTTATTTATTTATTTATTTATTTTTTATTAATTTATATGGGAGGGGCTTGTAGTAATGCCCTATCTGGAATGTGAGTCGGGCTGTGAGCTGTGTGCAGTGGTGTATCTGTTCTAATGTATTATGATTGTAATGGTAAGTCTTAGGTGAGAGCCGTATGTAAAGTTATATAATGAATGAAGGTCCGAGCTCCAGTCTGTTGTTGAGTTCTGGCCGTAATTTGGATATTAGTAATGGTTCTTTTATGCGAAGATTCCCAATATTGCGTTCTGTGGTTAAAATATCGACTTTAATAGATGTATTAGTGTTTCTGCAGGTGTTGAGGGGTTTGCGGAATGATGATGCTTGTGTGTGTGTGTGTGTTTTCCTTGACTCTTATGTGTAGAGGTCTCTTGGTGCTACCCACGTAGAATTTTCCACATGCAGAGCATTCTAGTCTGTATACTACGTGTGTACAGTGGCAGATTGTTGCGGGTATGCGGGGTAATTTGTTAAGGTGCATGGTTGTGGGTCCTCGCTGTGCCTGCGTTTAGAGGGTTTCTGTTTAAGTGATGACGCAGAGTGGGCTAGTTGCATATTGAGACCCTCTCTTCTGATTGCCCTGCGGATAGCCCTTGTGATATTGTCGCTGAGATGGGGCATTTTAAGGAAGCAAGTATTAGTGGGGAAGCTTTTTACACAATTTCTTGTGTTCCAAAGGTGTTTAATGACAGTGCGGGGGTATCCGTTTATCTCCAGGACCTGGTGGAACCGTTTTGTGCACTCTGTCTTGTCTTTTGACTTGCTGCATTTGCTTTGGATGCGGGTTATCTCATTCCTAACATCTCCGATGATGACCTTAGTAGGGAGGGCAGACTTGTCGTGTATAAATATAAACTTGCCTCTGTCATTTTCGTTTGTTTATACATGCGTGTTTAGCATAATGTTCTAATACATGAGCATAATTATGCAGAAACTAATATGCAGACAGACATTGGTAATCATTTACTCAGATGAAGGTGCGATCCTTAAAGAACTCAAACTTACAGGACGATAACATCACAGTTCCATTTAAGGAAATCAATCTTCAGATAATATTTCAAATGAAATGTGCGATATATATATATATATATATATATATATATATATATATATATATATATATATAGTAAGTTATAAAAAATGTATATGGGGTTTAAGCAATTTACGCATAAAAATATTATGAATATTGATTAATGTGATTAAATGAAGTAGACACACACATACACACACACACATATATATATATATATATATATATATATATATATATATATATATATATATATATAAGTCAAAGTGCCTCTGTGTGTGTGTTTGTCTGTGTGCATTCCTCTACACAATAACTGTCAATTTTCAGTCTCGGACTCGAAATTTGATACACAGGGTATTGAGATTTAGGGGCCATTTTTGTAATCCCTTTTCGGACAGAGATCTGGCTGTTAATGGGTTAAATGCAACGATCTGACCTTTGAGAACTCTACCAAATCCTCCGCCATTTTTCACCGATATTTTCGAAAGTCATCCCCTCTTTTCGATTGTCTTGCCTTAATTTAAAACTACGTCACTTCTGCTTTGGTGCTGGTCGTAACAACAAAGACATCACGTTTTCTCCGTTCTTTTTCTCCTTCGAGGTACAGGTTCGAGCCTGCCTTCCTACTACCACTATTGTTTTACTCAGCACACAAATCCGAACACCCGGGCAACGCCAGCCACTCACGCTAGTATATATATATATATATATATATATATATATATATATATATATATATATATATATATATATATATATATATTGAGGATAAACATTAATAATTGTTAATTATGAATCAGTTTCAAAGTTTCAAAACGGAATGACAAACAAAATGAAGTTGAGTTAACATCGTTTCGGAAACGATATTCATTTTATTATTATTGACAAATCATATTGGCAATAAATGAGGATGAATATTTTTTTTTTAACATTGTCTCCTCATTAGCATAAATAGGATCGGGATAAGATAAGACACCAAAATGAACTAGCATTTTTGTAATAAGTAAGGTAAATAGTGAGAAAGGTACGCACATTTTTATGTAAATTTCGTTTTAACAATGAAAAGAATATTTAAATAGGATGAATATTATTTTTATTGGAATTCGTTGAGATGAGTATTATTTAATGATTTTATTTATTGCGGACTATTATTTCATTTTTGTCTTAGTTGTTTAACGATGTTTCGGCCAACTATTCCTCTGGCCTTCGTCAGTTTGTAACCTCAACTGATAGGGACTGAATCTCCTGACTGTATTCACTGTATTTATGACAATAACTACGGAAGGCAGTAATTGCAGTGAATGCAGTAAGGGCATTTAAAGTTTCATTCTGTCGCGGTAACAACCTTACGAAGGCCAGAGGAATAGTTGGCCCAAACGTCGTGAAACAACCAAGAAAGTTGAGGATAATTTTCCGCAATAAATAAAATTAGGATGAATATTATGCAATAAATTCAAATTGGAAAGTTAGATTTTGAGGAAAGATTTATATCTAGAAAGGAAATTATATTTTGAAGAAAAATGTTTTAAGTACCTTCATGTTTTAGGGGATGCCAATAATTGCGTTTAAGTGTGTCGCTATATAAACAGGCTAAATAATAATAGTGCATAAAGTAAGACACAAAATAAACTTGCATTTGTGTAATAAGGATAGAAACACAAGAAATAATTATGTAATTTTGTTATTGATAAGGCGCATAAGCCCGAGGAGTCCTAGAGTGGATGAAACGCGGAATATTCAGTGTAGCTTAATCGCCATATATATTTTATAAATTACTATATATATATATATATATATATATATATATATATATATATATATTAGTATATATATATTAGTATATATATATATTAGTATATATATATATTAGTATATATATATATATTAGTATATATATATATATATATATATTAGTATATATAAAACTATAGTGATTAAATGAATTTCAAAAACTC
>NC_136498.1:54773145-54945645 GCF_053919585.1 Euprymna scolopes
AAAAAGCAAAAAAATTCTGCAAGTCCTGGAACAGAACTCAGTCAAAAAAGCAACCTTGAATTTGTAATCCGCTATTCAACCTGCAAGTTACTAGGAATCATCCCGAGAAGTGAAATATTGTGTGGAAATTGATGACGTACATAAAAATGAATTTCTTTAGTTTCTCCTTTGTTCGATTTTATGTATATCTAATTAGTAAACTCAATTTTAGTCCATATGCTATTTAATCGTTTGTAAGCGTCATTCCACCCACTCATCTGCTCCACAACAACATGCAATCAACACATTCGTAACTTAATCACTCAGTATAGTGTTACTTGCCTGTTAGATTCATATGAAAATCTCAAAAGATCATTGACAGATTGTATAATAAAAAACACTTTAATTTTTATATTACTAATTTGAATTAAGGAGCATTAAGATTTCCAAATTATAAACGTTATGTTTCTGAATTTTTGATAAAGTTTGACGGAACGAAAGCATGCCAGGTCCTTGTATAAAATGACGGATTTTGTTCGTAATTCCATGCAGATTATTGAGTTGGACTGTAAGATTCCTAAGTTCAACATGATGCACCTGCTGAAATTCAGAAATTACATCAATTGAAACGTTGGAATAACTGCATTCAAGGTGAAAGCATTAGTCTGAATCATCCAAATAAAACGAGAAAGAACAAAAACTTTGAAGTTTCGAAAAATATAAAATAAAAAAAAAACAAATGTATAAAATCGATATAGATGTGAAACAACGTGCTTCCTGTATTAGGTATTAAAATAAGCAACGCAAGAGAAATCACAGATGCCCAACACGAAAAACAAAACTCCGAGATATTTTGGAGATATTATTGGGATCAGGATATGTGTTTGACACGATTGCGGCAACGACTGAACGCTAAGACCCAAATCTAAATAGCCTACTGGGGCTCATTTGTCATCGGTTTATGTAAATTCATCTGTATTTGGTCTGTGTCACGGCCCGCATTTTACCCCACTGGTAACTGTTTTGTGCAGTTCCTAACTAAGACTGACCGTAAACTGCCTCCACCTATCGAAAACTTTCCCAAAGTTAACTGCCACTGCTAAAACTATCTGTAAAAGAAACTGAAATATATGATATGTATATATTAATTACTGTTCACCTCAGCAAGATATGAAGTAGGTCAGAATGTGTGGATGTCCAAGCAACGCTTCTAAATGAGGGGCACTCTTGCCTAGCAAAAGTTATATCAGCAATCCTCAGAATGGGGGCACCAGGAAACACGCAATAAACTTGACCCAGCCGGAAGTTGGGATGTAAGGCCTGTCCGACAGGTACTGGGCCAGTTCATGGTTTCGATGTTTTGTCCCAACCAGGTGCTATATCTTGATTAGCAATTTTCTTTTTGCTGCCATTATGTACAACTTCTTCGACATTATATTCCTACTAAACTCATGTCCTATAACGTTTGTCTTGTTGATAAAATTATGTCCTTTTTTCATGGTTTTCTTTTTTTAACTCCTACAACTGAACAATAAAGAAAATGTCTGATTATGGAAATAGATTTGCATTTTAGATATTTGTGCAGAATTTGAACCACATATAAAATATCGGCCGCTAAGTTTAATTCGTCATGACGTCTACCGCCAGTTTTCATTGCGTAACAAAACGACTCAAAGAAACTGCCGGAGAAAACATTTCAGTATAATAAAATTACCAGAAAAGTATGCAGAACGAAAATAAAAATGAAGCAAACACTTAGAGTAACACTTTCTGTTTTTTTTTTCTTGTAATTTTTTTAGCGAAAAAAAAGTTTGATTTTTGTTCAACCATTTTTTTTTTGTCAAACAATTTTGAAAAAAAGTAATAAGAAAACGAATCTTTATCATATTATTTAAACAAAGTTTTAAAAAATGCTTTTTAATGTGTTTTTCAGGGGGGTTCTTTTTGCATTTAAAATTTTGAAAATTAATGTAAAGTAAACTCTTTTTTGTATTATTTGAGTTATTTGGGCTACTTTTCCCACCTTCACTGTGATTTTAACACCGCTGTTCAAAATGTAACATAGCCATTTTTTCACCCTGATACCCTCTCTATCAATGTAACCTTCGGCCTTCTTCAGGTGTATCTTGTCGAAAACGGAAATGTTTCTGTCGAACGAGGGAATTTGGACGGAATTTCGCACGGAATTCTTTATTTGCTACACGGGGGTAGACTGCTCTTGTTTCGTCAACCATGACAGGATAGATTTCCTAAGTAAATTGCACTTGTATTGTTCGGTCGCCCACACTGAAGATTGACAGATTTAACCTTCAGGAGAATATCACTTTTATAATTGATTTTTTAAAGTACTCTAACCACCGCGCCACGGGTCCTTGGAGGAGTATTTTTTGTGTTTTTCATGTTATTTTTTCATAAGCATTTTTTGGTCATGAAGGGTTCGTGAAGTGGTGGGGTGGGTAACCATTTTTTTTAATGACCACATTAGGGATATTCTTTTTGGTTGAGGGAAACTTTTGTACGTTTGCATCAGAAGATGTTAAAGTGGGGTGAGAAAAGATAGCGGGTATGGAAGAAACTTGGCCAACCATGTAGCTTTCGATATATGGCTTGCGATATATTGTTTAAGAACAGTGACCAATAATAAGTAATATTATTTTTGTAAGATGAAAACAAAAAGATCACCTAATTTCTGTCTTTATATAAACTCGAAAAGATAATTGTCGAGAGGCTTCCGGCTTACCCGGTTGATTTTTATCCAATATTTTTCCCAACGATCGTCTGCTTCTTTGTCGCGCACTGATCAGCGGTTTACGTCAGATTATAGTCAAACCCGAACGCATGACGTAATGTTGCGAGCAAAACCGGGAAGAGGTTTAGAGAGGTCTATATCAGATTCTGCACAAATACTCATTAATCGTTGGTCTGGCAAGTTTTTGTGTGACAGAACAGATATAGAGTTTTATTATAGATAAATAAAGATGGCTCTTTGTTATAGAACTAGCAGTTCAGCCCGGCTTTGCTCGCGCTCAATGTACTGTTTAAAACTTTATGCGTATATATATATATATATATATATATATATATATATATATATATATATATATATATATATATACAATATAAAGCTGAATGTCTCTGTGTGTATGTGTGTGGGTGTGTCTGGTCACGAATAGGCTCCTATATAGTTGACTATTTCAAAAAAAAACTGATTATATATAATGATAGAAGATGCATAAAGAGACAGGAATGGCTATGTTTGATCTGGTGGTTCATTAAAATTGTAGGGTCTGCGTTCGCGCCTGGTCCACAATGTATGGAAATAAAAAAATTAAAGATTTAAAAAAAATGTTTACAAGTTTTTTTTAATATAGATGTACATAATAATACTTTGATAAGTATGTTTTAACTTAAATAGGGATGGTATAATAAAATTGTGGGGTGTGCCTTCGCGCCTGATCTCAATAGCATGGAACTAGACACAAACTTAAATAAAGACTTGTCATATCGATCTGCGTAAGTATACTTTGATAATTATGTTTCAGTTTGAAGAAATATAATATAATAAAATTATGAGGTGTTCGTTAGCACCTGACCTCCATAGAATGTACATATGTCACAAAGTTTAACAAGTTTTTTTTAATATAGATCCACAGAATATTGTGATTAGTGTTTCAGTGTGAACAGGTATGGTATAATAAATTATGGGGTTTATCTATTTTATTTTTACTTTCATCATATTTTGCTTTAGTTTTGTTACCTCCCAATTGGAAACTATCTCTTGTCAACCCTTCCTTTTCATAACCTATCATACTTTCATGAATCAAAGTCCATTTTCTGTAGGCTGTTTTTGAAGGACGGGCACTTTTGCTAGTATATATATATATATATATATATATATATATATGTATATATATATATATATATACATATATATATATATATATTAAAACGCTTGACTCATGCTTAGGTTACCTATATCTAAAATTTCAAGTGTTTATAACCAAAATTGGCGGAGAAGTTTGGTAGAGTCTTCAAAAGACAACTGCATCAACTTTGGCTTTTTGCCAGTCAGATTTTCGCCCAAAACTGATTCAAATGCCTGCTGCATGTCTGAATACGTTTTATGTAAAATTTCAAATGTTTAGACCCAACATTAGTTGAATAATTTGCTAGAGACTACAAAGGTAACATCTTTTGAACTTTTACCCTTGGCAGCTAAATCCTAGCGACAAATCGATTAAAAATCTGAACCAATGCCTCAATACACTTTATGTAACATTTAAATGTTTAGTTGAGTAATTTCAAAGGGACCGCAGTAGTCATTTTTTTTTTTAAACTGTGACCGTAATTTTGATCGCTTAACATTTATTCTTTTGGGCTCAAATCAATTTAAAATTTTGATCAATGTCCACGTAACTTCCATCTGAAATTTCAAATGTTAAGACTCATAATTGGTGGAGGAGTTTGGTAGAGTTTTCAAAAGTCAAATCGTTGAACTTTTACTCCTTGACAACGAAATTACTGACCGACAACCGATTGAAATATTTTCCCAAATCTCTAGATTCCTTTATGTCAAATCTCAAGTGTTTAGACTGAAAATTGGTTGAGTAATTCGGTAAAGAAATATGCAGACACAGACAAACATAGGCACACACAAATACATTTTCACTCTTATAGATATATAAATTGGAGGTCCTTTACATTTCCATAACTATTGAGGCTCATATGTCTTAGTATTATATATTTCGCCCTGAGCACAGATACCAGCTTTATGAAACCTATTGTTCTATTGGGCTTGAGAAGAATGCGAGCAAGAGATGATGATATGCACTGGTAGGCTTTTCGAATTGGCAAGCAACCAAAACAGTTATTTAGTCATTATATCTGGTCTGTCAATTTCATAAAAAAAGAAAACCCTGATCAGACACTTGCACTGCTTTCAGAAGTGATTTATAAGGCAAAACCACAAACACTTCTTTTTTCTTACGAAAACGTGAAAAATACAAGAAATAAAAATACTCTGCAGACTAACATGTTTATACACGTCAATTGAGAAACAGGAATGATAAATTATTTAACACGCATAGATGATCCTCACCACAAGAACCTGCAGACTGTTTAATCAATGGACAATAAAACAGTACAAGTTGGTCTATTCTATTATAACAACATTGTTTTACTACGAAGCAGATTCCAAAAGAAAGACTGAAATCTAATAAGATCCCACACTGTCGAGCAAGATGAAACGCCTGTCCCATCACTGTGCTGGAAAATAGCTCACACTAGATAGCATCCTATATCTCCAAAAATCCACAATTCGCCCATGCATAAACTATTCGTACCATATATGAGCTAGTCCATCTCCAACTAGTCTCTTAATTCTAGACACGGGACAAAAGAAAAGATTAAAAATATACTAGACCCTATACGGTTGACCAAGTCCAAACTTCTGTCCCATCGACGCAATGTTTCATTTCTGGGCCCGTGTAACAGGTACTTTAATGGAATGTGCACTGATGAACTCATAGCATTACTTCCAACTAACCCGACAAGCAGTACCCCAGCCCTATTTATTGTTGAGGTGTCTAGATGCGGAAAGCCTTCTGCCCTAATAGTTTCTATTTTCGGGTTGCTAAACGTTGGAATCTTCTCCTTGTTTTCTGAACTTGCCACAGTTATTAGACAGAATTCCAAAGACTACCCTTTTACGTTTGAAATGGCAACATAATTGATTCAGTGTGAAGAGAGGTATGTTTGTTACCACTAACATCATCTTATCATAAAGGTTACATCATTTTCGTAATTTCTTTGCTGACTGCTGACTCCGCTATTTAAACCAACGTAATGGAAACTCGCCTTTGTTTCTGTGAAATGTTTTTGACTCCTGATGAGAGGGGAATATAAGTCCAATGATTTCGACAATCGTTTTTATAACCCTCAGTTGTGCTAACCAATCAATGAAAATCTTCCAAAGTTACTATAAAAATTGTCGAATTTTGGATTCAATGAGTTCGCCGTTAACTACGTCACGGACCGCATTTTATTTTGGCCGCCATCTTTGTTACTAGCAATATGTTTTTTTCGAGACTGCACTGCTTCTCCACCGACATCTTTGTTCAACAGCATGTCTCAACACTTAACAGTTTCATTTTACTTTAGTCGAAGTACTTAAAACTCAAAGGGTCACTTATTGGTGTTAACACTCGATCTTCTTATGTGATGCACAGCTATCCAATTATTCAACTATTCAAATGCTGCGTTATTATAGAAGTAAGGGGAATTACTTGTATTCTGACTAATTGAGCTGTACACTATGTTATAGTATATTATTTTTGTGATGACTTGGTTTTATTAGATTCAAGGAAGTATTTTATTTGAACAAGTACTACTTTTGGAGGGAAGTCTTCTCATGCCAACTTGTCCTGACAGACTGACCTTTGCCACTCGCGAACATTGTCTAGTCGTCATTCAATTTGTCTCCAGTTGGCATTTAATATGTTATGTGATTTTCTAAATATAAATTCGGAATGAATATTTTTTACAAAGGAATCACCACTTATCCAGGCGCAGATGCCACCCGAGGACGAGGATTAAAAAGGGTGCAGTAATCAAAGGGATAATATTATGATAATCGTTCGAATGTAAATTTGGTAAATTGGATTACTTAAGGGAAACGGTTCATCAAGAAGTTGTTTAAGTTGGACTTGAAGACGACCATATTGTAGTCAACTGGAAAGCAGGTAAACGGAACAGACTTCCACAGATTTGCAGTTCAAAGAAATAAGCTTTGTTCATGAAATATACGTTTAGGTTTACGCATAGATAAAGAGTGGGGAAATTATTAATAGTGTTTTCATCTAGACGAGTGTATAGATTGGAGCTCTGTGAAATACTTGTCATGAAAATAACATTAAATCATTTCTCTCCGATAGACTCATAAGAGTAGTGTAGATGGACAAAAATCGGAGGCCTGCAATATAAATGTTGGAGTCCCTCAGGGGTCAATTCTAGGCTCAACTCTCTTCCTGATCTACATCAATGATCTCCCTAAACACATACTTAAATCATTCGTTGACATCTATGCTTATGACACGACCATCTACGGCAACACATCAAAGGCTATAAATGACAAAGTTCTCTCTGATTCTCTCTCCTCTGATCTCGAGCGCGTGGTTCAGTGGGGGAAGTTGTGGCTGGTTACCTTTAACTCGAAACGTATCTTCTGCCTCAGATCCAAAATATTTATGCATAAAACTATTACATTTTTCTATCCTTCAACGAGCTACTAGATGTTTCATTTGTGAATTTCTATAGGGTTTTATCTGAAATATGCATCTTAATCATGTTGTCTCTCTTAGTTATGTAAACCTAAGGCAATCTAAATGGTTTTCGAATCCCCAGTATAAGTGATAATTCGAAGGAGCTTGGTCAGGAGTATACACAGGATGAAATACGATTTCCAAGCCAAAGTCTACTAGATCTTTGAACAGTAGTTTTGTGTGAGGACAAACATTATATATAAATTACAATGGTTAAAAATACTTTCCTATAAACAGTCAAAAGCGATATATATATATATATATACATATATATACACATATATATATAAATATATATATATATATATATATGGAGGGAGATATATAGACATATCGATAGGTAGATAGATAGTTTGATAGATATATATGTGTTTGTGTGGGTATAGAGAGAGTGAGAAAGAGAGAGAACGGAAGGGGAAGAGATAGTGATTGGGGGAGCGGGGAGAGAGGGGGATTATATACATCATATGTGTTCTACCTGCAATGACGGCCATTATTGGTATTTTTAATTAACTGGACAAGATAGAAATGGAATCGATGAGAAGTACAAGTTCTCCTTACACAAGCCACGGCCGCATAATTGCTTTAACGACATGATCAAATAAGAGAAAGCCTATATGAAATTAGCGATTTTATTTACTTTGCTCCGTGTACACAGGAAAGCAACAACTTTCTCATTAGTTGCTTGTTTAAAGAAACGCAGATAAAAAGGAAACAGAAAAATATCTTATTGTCTTTATCTTTTTAGCAAATGAGTGCCCTGTGGTTAGAGGACCGCACAATTCTCATTATCGAATGATTCAGAGTTGGATCGGTCCAACATGACCCTAGATACAGTACTCATGCCAAGAAAGGATCCATAAGGATCAGTTTATATTATTGCGACAATATGATAAAATCGGTGTTAAGAGTATGTGGCAGTCTCAAAAATGTAATCACCTTTTAAATGACAATAAACAGTTGTTAATGAAATAGTGGAATGGAATCGAATACAGAAGACAAATCTATTTTTAAAATGTTTTACTAGATGTCTATAATTGGCCAGAAAACTTTGATAACCTACACTAAATTATTCGCAATGATCACAATATATGTTATTACGGTACATTTTAAACAACTTGTATTATAATTATAGCAGTAGATAAAAGGTTAATGCTTTAAAAAAGTAAAGCTTCTATTATAAAGGTCTTAAAATTATCGATTTTTATAATTGTTTAGGGTAAAAATCACCCCTATTTCTGAACTAAGTGTAATCAGCTACTCCTATGAATACCACTGGTTTCAGAGACAAAATAAAGACATTCATACCATGTTAAACCGCATGCAACGAACACGTTCCTCTCATACTACTTTAGTGGCTCATGTATTCTTTATAATAAATACATATTATATTTTATACACTTTACATGACGTGTGGTTTCTTTCCTTTTTAACCCCTAGGATGGTTCTTTAGCAACTGGCTGACGAGGACGATTCAGGAACTTCTCGGAACAATCTGCAATAGTTGCTAACAACAATTCTATAACGAATATTCAGGCAACAAATTAACTCTAATAAACAGCCATTGGAAGACAGTATTTGGCGACCAAAATGATTCAAGAAAAAGGAACACACACGGATATTCGAAATAATTTTTTTCTACACTCGGGGGAAATTTCGAAACTTTAAGAATATTTTTCAAAAGTTCGCTGAAGAAAGAGAAACTACTTATCTACGTTGGGGGGGGACAACATTCGAGCGCAAAAATTAAAAAAAATCGGGATAACGAACACGTTGAAAAAGGACAACAATTCTTGCCGAAAAAAGGATTTTACAAAGACGTCGCCAAAAAGCGTTATCTTGCTGTTAAAAAAAAACTACGAAAACGTAAACTATGAGCTGAAACAGAACTCGTAAGACGAATAGCGTGAGGAATTACTGAATTAACCAGACCAGGTTTTCATTAGAACAAAAAAATGTGTTGTTCTAAAAAGCATGTCTTGCTTATACCTCTTATGGTTATAAGGCGTTGGCGTAGGAAAACGGAAAATCATCATGCAAAAGTAAATTATATATTTTACTTTATTGGCTAAAGCACCAATTAAAAAAGACGTCGGATTTTAATTTTATTAAAATAAACTTTTCACTCGTCGACGGGACTGCACGCCGAAGAATAAAAAAAGGAGTTTGCTAAGCACGATAAATAAATTGATAACAAGAAAAGGACATTCCTTTTCGTACAGAGATCTAAAAGAATAACCAATATTAAATGTATGCTATAAACCCTTTCATAGATGAGTAACTCTTTCTTTTTAAGGGAAAAAGAGGAAGTAATTTGTAAGATCAACAAGTAATTGAACCCACTACATACACATTACAAAAAATTGAAGAATGACAAACGAAATCTACTGCTTTCTGTATAAATGAAAAGGCCGAATTATTTTCTCAGACAATACACAATGAAATAAATATATGAAAGAAATATTCGTTAAATACCAAGGTAGGAATTATATAAAGGTGTTTTTGTATGAAGTTGGTACTATAGGTAAATTAAATTAACGAGATTTATTGTGTCTGAAAAATCTTATTTTGTCATTAAGTAATACGACACCGTCCAAAAAAATGGGCGATTTTTCCAAACAAATTTAGAAATGGCTTAACCCCAACAAAATCAACAATTAGAGCTTTAAAACGGTTCAAAGAAGAGCAATTGGTAATACAGAAACAAAACGAAGAGAAAATATTGGGGATACAGAAACAAAACGAAGAGAAACAGTTAAATTTAATAAAATATCTCGAAGAAAAACGAGGAAAAGAAAAGAGAGAAATGAACGACTAAAGATTGGAAAAGCGGTTAGATTTACTGAAATTCTTCCAGAAAAAAAAAACAAGAAAGATAAAGAAAAGAAATGAATAAACAAATATTGGAACTAAAAAATTTACAAACCAGTCAGACAAAAATGGATTTTATAACACAAGTTTTAGTGAATAAGGACAGCAGAGAAGAAACCATCCCGGCTTTTTCCGAAAATATGATCTGGTCAGCTATTGATAACTTGCACGATGCTGCATATGAAGACCTCACGTTTGAAGCACATTTCAGAAAACCTTTTTAATATTGATCGCACTGCCTGGGCTGATCAAAAGAATGATCGTTTATTGCTATGGAAGTTAGGTACATCCGAACATAATAAATTCGTGGACTATATTTTACCAGGAAAAAGAAACGAATTGTCGTGTGACGATGCAGTCAAACTATTAATGGAGTTATACTGTCCAAAAAGAAGCCTTTTTAATAAAGATGGAAATGCGTGAATGTTACACGTTAGGAGAGTCAGGACTATACGACATTTGTGTCTATAGTTGATAAGCACTGTGACGATTTTAAATTGTCGTCATCAACGGCGGACAATTTTAAATGATTAATATTAACACAAGGTTTGATAGCCATAAAAGACACCGATATAAGACGTAGTGCTTTAAATAATTTGGAATTAGAACCTGATTTGACGCTTCCAAAACTGGCTGAAGATTGTCAGCGATTCGTGGCATTGAAGCAATATTCCCAAACCATAGAGGAAGCAGGTATTACTCACATAAGAAATATACTTAAAAAAAGACACCCGCCCGTCAACAATTACCAAGGAAGAGGCAAAAGAACCCTTCAACAAATTATCAGGTTAGATAAAATCATAGGACCCCTTGTGGCAAATGTGGAGGGCTTCATGGGTACAATGCATGTCAGTACCAAAAGAAAATAACATGTGACCTATGCAAGCGAGCAGCGTAAAAGACCTCGTATTGCAGAACAAAAATTGCAAAAAAGAGCTACGTAAAACCTGCAAAAATTAACCCTTAACTAACAGAACATAAGGAAATATGTTACGGTTCGAATCAGAAATAAAGTAAAACTGCAGCTCCATTCAGAGTCGGATTTATCAATTATAAATCTTCACATGTGGAAGAGAATAACAAAGCCCACGATGACAAAGACGAATAAAGTCGCAAGATCGGTAACTGGTAAAAAATAAATTGTGACGATGAGCAAGTTACGTATGTGTCACTAAAGAGAGCGACAAAAAAGCTAAAAGTGTTCCTTCTAAGGAAACACCGAACTCATTCGAGACTGATGTGATTCAGGAATTTGAATTATGGGATTCGCCAATGAGTGATTTTTTCTCAAAGTCGAACATCTAACAGCTGAAGCCGATCATTTCAAAAGGGACATCAAAAAGTCTTTCCCAAGTGTTTTCTCCAAAAAGCTTGGACACTGCACAAAAATAAAGGCGAAATTGGAATTTCTGGACGAAACAAAACCAATATTCAAAACGCCACGGAGCGTAACGTTCGATTCGAGGTAACAAATTGAAAAAGAATTGGAAAGACAAGCTCACACTGGGATTTAAACCTCTATTGATTATAGTGAGTAGGCAGCCCCACCGTATAAGTGAAAAAAAACTAAAGCGATTAGGGTATGCGCGGATTTTTCGACCGGATTGAATGCGGCGCTCAAGGACCATCACTACTCGCTACCAAACCCAGACCAAATATTCGCTAAGTTAAATGGCGGAAAATATTTTTCCAAAATAGACTTAAGCGAGGTGTACGTACACATATTAGTAGAGGAAGATATCTCGAAACTTTTGTGCATCTCAACACACAAAGGACTTTATAAATTGAATAGATTAGCATTTGGTATAAAAGTGGAATCTGCAATTTTCTACCAGGTAATTGATACTTTGCTAAGCGATCTGGATTTCGCAATAGGCTATCTGGACGATATTCTTTTGCGTAGTATTAATGTAGAATAAAATGGAGATCATGTATTCCAAGTGTTTGACAGAATTAAATAACACTGGTGCATTTTGAGGAAGAAAAATGTGATTTTTTTGGAACGAGTCAAATACATGGTCATATCATAGATAAGGACAGGAGGAATACCGATCAAGAGAGGTCCACAGCTATAAAAGATATGCCAAAACGTCATAATGTTACTACATTGCAGAGTCTTTTAGGGTTCGCGAATTGTTATCAAACGTTCATTAAGCACATGCGCGAATTGCGTGCGCTATTGAATGTACTATTAAAAAAGGACAAAAATGGGCTGAACGCCTGAGTGCTAGGAAGCGTTTAAGAAATTAAAATATGTATTCACGTCAGATTTATCCCTGACTCATTTCAATCCGAGACAAGAGATTATTGTTGCAACTGACGCAAGTTCTGATGGGATCGGGGTGTGCATTCTACACAAGATTCCTGATGGGTCCCCTAAGTCGATCGCTCATGCGTCAAGAACTTTACTTCTTGCCGAGAAAAAATTACTCCCAAATCGAAAAGAAAGCAGTGGGAATTATATTAGGTGTTTTAAGATTCCATCATTTTTGACACAGTCGTAAATTTAATTTGCAAACTACCATAAGTCACTTATGACAATCTTTAGCTCTAAAAAAACGTCTACCAATTTACACAGCACAACAGACTACAAGGATGGGGGACCATTCTACTGAATTACAATTTCAGTATGGAATTTCTTACATTTGCGAAGTTAAGTCACGCAGACGGATAGTCGCGATTAATCCCGAAATCCAGGGAATCTCTGGAAGACAAAGTAATAGCGTCATTACAAAGTAAAAAGGACTATACACAAATACTATGCAATACGATCAAGGAACTACCAGTCACTTTCACAGATATAATAAGGGAGACTGAAGAAGATTGTTTCAGCAAAGAAATGAAACAAAAAATAAGATGGATCGGCGGTGGAACTTTTATGTGCAATGGGGTACTGTTGTACAGAGAAAGAGTAGTAATCCCAGCTACATTACAAAAGAAAATTCTAAAATATTTTTATATGGGACACTATCGGGCTACGCGAATGAATAGCTTCATGAGGTCTTACGTTTACTGCAAGAGTATGGACGCTGATATACAAGGCACGGTAAAGTCGTGCAAAGGATGCGCATTGGCTTCAAAAGCGCCCCCAATACAATTTAGTACGTAACCTGAAGCGGATCACTTATGGCAAAACATATACGTAGATTACGCAGATTCACTATATGGAAACTATTATTTAATAGTGGTAGACAGTCTTTCAAAAATGGCCTGAGGTATTTCGCTGTAAAGGTCCAACGACAGATGTTACAATTAGTGATCTTCACGAATTGTTCGCTAGGTTTGTTGTGGTTGATTGTCTATTGTCAAGTAATGGCACACAATAAACGTCAGCAGATTTTTACAGCTTCTGCGAGGACTTCCAGGTTAACTACATAACGACACCAACTTATCATCCCCGATTGAATGTCAGGCATGATTGGATAGAAGTCCCAAATAATTGGAAATTGTATTTTGCGATTGCCTACTTTGAGAATCGAACACTTAACCTTCTAGTTTTAAATATTTCTATTTATTATTAATTATGATTAATATATATATATATATTATTGTTTTATTTATTACTGCATATGTTATATATTATGTATGATGACGGTTCTCATATTGTGTTAAATTCCGTCCAAATTCCCGAAGTCGACGGACACATTCCCGAGTTCGACAAAATACACCTGAAGAAGGTCGGAGGTTATATGAAGCAGAATATTGTGAAATGACACTCAAGATGAGAACAGTGGTGTGATGAATCCAAATAATACGAATAGCTGACATCGTTTCTCGTCATAAATTAATCTCAATGATAACCCAATCTATGCAGCAGGTATTTATGTCAGCAAGGAAATCAAAATGAGATTCAATATTGCAGTTATATATATAAGTGTATTTGCATAATTATGCTTGTAAGTGACTCACTGCACTAATACATTAAGAGTGTTAGAAAGGAAGCATGGCTAATTTTATTTCGGATTTGCTAAGACGATGGAAAATAACTGTTTTTTATTCATTTTTCAAAATATAGAATTATAATTTTCCCCATGACAAGTATTTGACTTTCTATTTCTCGTTCATGACATAGCAAACTACAAGTAAAATAAGCAATTATAAAAAAAAGATTATCGTGGTCTTCTACGAGAATTTACGAATTTTCTAAACGTGCCATTTTCTTTATTTTATTTTGTTGATTTTATGTTCTAAATCTCTATATTAAAATGCAAAACTTTTAGGTTATTCACGATTGACTACATGATTCATAAGCTAGGAAAATCGTAGAAAAGATGTAGAAAGGCGGGGATTACTTACATATAGATAAAAGCATACGAGATTCATACACTGCTCAAAATAGAATCGCCAGCCTGATAAGTATCGCTCTATACACCAAACCCCAACCCTTGTATTTATCGACGAAATATTACATCCCTGCGCCTATTTTTCACGTATTTAATTTGAAGCTACTCTGAGGAACCCCATGCACTTATAACACCTCAACATAAATACCCCCGACAAACCAGAAAAACAGCAATACCCCACCCAGACACAATAGATAGCCTTAATCACCGGAACGCCTTTTACTATAATAGTTTCTTCCCTTAAACGTCTAGACTTTGAAATTCTCTCGGCTTCCTTCTTTCATGAGTGTAGGGTGATGCAAACGTTCAAGTGTAATGTGATAGGACATATTGCTGCTAAACTCCCTACATAGTGTAACTGAAAATTATGTCTCAAATAGTAGCCCATAGATACTTGTCTTACTTAACTTTTTATGCGATAAAATATCAATAAAAAATATAGAAAAATAAAAAAAACATACAAAAATATACAGAGTTGGTATCATAAATAAACGTAATTCTTGTTTGCTTTGAAAGAAAAAAAAATAATTTTAATTAGATGCGAAGAAAAGAAGTTTGATTTGCTGTATTTAAAATAATAAGGTTTAAGGATATATGTATATACTACTACTACTACTACGAATACTACGAATACTACTACTAGTACTAATAATAGTGGATGCCTTACGAACAATCCCAAATAACTTGGAAAAAAACTAGTGTAAATAAGAATCAAGTATTGCTTAAACCAGTTGACACGTTAAGGAAAGATCTAAACTAAAACTAACACACACTTTGAACTAAAAAGTAACGAGCTATGTAAAACCTGAAACCGAATAAAACAAAAATCATGGATGTACACCGCATGAAACAAAGAAACCTGAAATAGCAAAATGGTAAGTTAACTATCTTTCCACCCCCGCCAAAAAATATATTGTAGTATTGGCGTCGACTAGCACCACACGCAGTAATCGTGAAGCGTCACAAAGTTTGAAAAGAAGGAGAAGAGAAAGCAATACTTAGACCTACACTTGATGAATGCAAAGAGGATTGGAGCACTGTGGGAACTGCTTGACGCCCAAATGGTCATTGCCAGAAATAAGTCAATAGTAAGCGGGTGTTGCGATAATACAAATTTGTTTCCACAAGTTTTCGAAAGATGAACAGCGTACTAGATTTTTAGGAGACTTGTTTTCACACGGATATTAGGGAAAACTAGTGAGTAATCTCTTAAAATGATCTCTGTCAGCACAATCATTGAGTACATAAAATAACAACAACAGCAATAATAATAATAATAATAATAATAATAATAATAATAAAATAATAATAATAATAAAGATAAAAATAATAATAAAAATAATAAAAATAATAAAAATAATAATAATAATAATAATAATAATAATAATAATAATAATAACAATAATAATAATTTCTTTTGAAAACGTCTACCTGAAAAAAGATGGGATTCATTCTTAAAGGATTTTCCATCAAGTCTCACATAACACATCTATCAATTTATTTTCATATCATTTACTCCAATGCAGCGTGTGTTTCAGCACTTATTGGCTAAGTTTCTTTTCCATTAATCATTGTACTTCGTACACATGCTCGATAGCTTTTATTTTTTCTCATAATAATATAATCTTGATTTCGTTGCATAACGTTTCCCTACGCCAATTCAGGAGTATAAAGATCTAAATCTAATCTAAGTGTTTCCTAAAGATATTAGTGGAACCTATAATAGTATAAGTCTGAAGGATGCCTTACACATCGGGAATTCCTAGTGTTTTTTTTTCAAATGTCCTTTTAAACGACTTGATACAACACCTAGCGTACCAGCTTCTACTTGAATTAATTGGGTCATTAACCTTGTTCATACGCCTTATCTTTAAGGGCACCAGAGCATAATAGGAGTATCCCTCGTTTTCTTTTTCTACAATATTCTTGTCCTAGATAACTGAGAAATCTACGATTTGCAACATCTTGGAAACCTTAAGAAGGATTATTAAATCTGGACGACTGTGTTACAATTGCTTTGTTGTCATGACACCTTTTCCCCCCACATTGCGGTCTACACGTTGTTTCGTAACCAGGCACATGCTCAATCAACTCTTAAGCACATGTAACCCCAAATATTCCAGTATATCCTAAGCCCAACGAACCTACTGTAATTCTCTCTCTGAGCTAATCAACTAGGTGCATTACTAAATCAAACAAATATTCCAGAAATCCAGCATTATGCAGCAAAAATATTTTCTTTCCACCACGTTTTTATACAGTCGTGTTCTTAGTGTCTGTTCACGTACTTCACAAACAAAGATTCCATGTTCTTAACCAGATACTCAACTCTAAGCCACTTACATGATCTTTCTTCTGCCATGTCTACTCTCCGTGCAACTTCTTCCCAACCAATTCCTGTGCTCTCTCTCTGTCCGAACGTTCATATACCAAGCCTTAGTTTTATCCATTTCAATAATAATAATAATAATAATAATAATAATAATAATAATAATAATAATAATAATAATAATAATATGTTAGCCACTTTCTTTATCCTGTTTTTTATTTCGTCGCCATAAAAACGGAGTGTAAAGGACGATTAAAAGATCGAGGATAAAAAGCACTAACAAGGCATCAGCTGGATGAGTACGAGGAGGACCGAGATATCGGGAGAAATTGCCACCAATTTCCTAGTGAAGACTAATAGTCGTTACCAATAAGGAATCAATAGCGGAGGAATATTACAAAGGATGTCGAAAGAGGGGGAGCGTACTGGAACTCTAGGGAGACATGTTCTCACTCCAACTCTAGATAACACCACACGATGTTTTCAAAAAGAGTTCTCAGAGGCTGGCATGTGTGAAAGCTTTTAATGAATAATAATAATAATAATAATAATAATAATAATAATAATAATAATAATAATAATAATAATAATAACAACAACATTATGCAGATTGTGGCCAAGTAGACGAAATGATAAACCATATAGTAAGCAAATGCATTACACTGACCGAAAAGGAATACAGGAACAGGCACGAATAACTGGAGAGGAGAGTACACTCGGAATTATGCAAACACCTGTATTATGAACACACAGACAAATGGTAGAAACATAAATCGGCAACAGTACTTGGACACGAGTATCACAAAATTCTATGGACCACACACACACACACACACACACACACACACACACATATATATATATATATATATATATATATACTTGTTTATTGTTATATAAACATGCTCACATCCCGCTGCTACAAATAGCCACTTGTTTCAATCAAACAATAGATATCCTCAGGCAGCGACTTGACTATTCAAAAGTTCAATGAATAATGGATTTTTATTTTAGGTAGGAACTCGTTAGAAGTTGGAGTTAAAAAACTTAAAACACAGAACTTTAATTAAATAAAAAAGTAAAAAGGGAGAGGCAATTTAAATAAAGTTAAAAGATTACAATGGGGAGATAGTGATTGAGAAGAGAAAAAAAGGAATAGAGACAGAAATAGAGAAAGAAAATAGAGAGAAAACAAAATAGAGAGAAAAAGAAGAGAGAATATATATATATATATATATATATATATATATATATATATATATGATATGGAGAAGAAAAGAGAAAATATATAAATGGTTATTAAAAAGAGAATAAGAACTAGAAGGAAAAGGAAAGAATAATGAGATCAAGTTAAATAGAGACAGAGAGAAAGTAAGAATTTGACAGTATATAGAAAAAGAAAAAGAAAAAGATCTGCGTGTCAACCAATTTATGAACAATTATACAATTCAGTAATGAAGCATATTATTACAAATACAAACAGAAGATACAATCCAAGCGTCAGAAATGAACGTGTCAAAAAAGGCAGTGAATGTATTCAGCTAGCATATTTATCCTCTTACATACGTCCACGAGTAAAATCAACGCAATTCAAACATACGTCTACCATTAATTAGGCCCTTTATGCTATAATTTCAATTTCAGTGTCTTTTATATCAGACAGGAGTTTAGCAAACTCCATCACCTCTTCGAATAGTTCCTTAGATATGGAGGGATAGTAATTCACAATATCGAATTGTAAGAAAGTACAATTCTTTTTATTATGTATATTGGAAACCCATTTAATGGTATCCGCTGTGTTAATCCATAGATTTAGTTTATATGTTGATTTAATTTGATAGTTTACTCTTTCTAGTATATTTTTACTTAATTTACCAATTTCGGGTTTCGTAGGATTTATTAACCTAGTTGTAGTGAGTGTGTGAGTATATATATGTGTGTGTGCGTTGTTGTTTATTAGTATATGATTGTGTGCATATATTTGTGTATTTTTTGTATGTATGTGTATACATAAGATTATATGTATGTATATGTATGTGTATGTGTATATATATATGTGTGTATATATATATATATATATATATATATATATATATATATATATATATGCTTATTTGTATGTCGGTTGGTTCTCTGTGGGTATATACATATGTATCTTATTATTTTTAATTTGGGTACTATCTACCTGTGCGTCTCTACTTTTGAGTATTTCGTTGATTTAATTACTTCTTTTGCCTGAATATATTTATATATTTATAGGTAAGTGTACTTGTTTCTGTGTTATTAGTAATCTGGTCTTGAATGTATTATTTTGTGATTTAATATGACTTTATATATATACTTAAATAGCTTAAACTTCCAACTTAATAGTATAGTTACACCTTTACTTATGTGCATGTATATGTATATATATATATATGTATATATATGTGTGGGTGTGTGTATATATGGATATATATATGTGTGTGCGTGCGTATATACTTATTTGTATTGTACTCTTTTTTATATACATACATATTAGTAGTTTTTTATTTATAATTATTGGACCTATTTAATTTATTTAATCCCCTCTTATGGCTAAATATGTTATATTAAAAAGATAATAAATATTAATTTTATTCTGTTTTTATTATTATTATTATTATTATTATTATTATTATTATTATTATTATTATAATTATCATTATTATTATGTTTATTGTTATTAATAATAATTTTAATATTGTTTTATCATTATTTTCTTCTTTTATTCATATATTTATCTAATAAAAACTCGAAAACTTTAAACTTATATCATTTAGCATAAAGGGTCTAATTAATGGTAGACGTATGTTTGAATTGCGTTGATTTTACTCGTGGACGTATGTAAGAGGATAAATATGCTAGCTGAATACATTCACTGCCTTTTTTGACACGTTCATTTCTGACGCTTGGATTGTATCTTCTGTTTGTATTTGTAATAATATGCTTCATTACTGAATTGTATAATTGTTCATAAATTGGTTGACACGCAGCTCTTTTTCTTTTTCTTTTTCTTTTTCTATATACTGTCAAATTCTTACTTTCTCTCTTTCTCTATTTAACTTGATCTCATTATTCTTTCCTTTTCCTTCTAGTTCTTATTCTCTTTTTAATAACCATTTATATCTTTTCTCTTTTCTTCTCCATATCATATATAAATATATATATATATATATATATATATATATATATATATATTCTCTCTTATTTTTCTCTCTATTTTGTTTTCTCTCTATTTTCTTTCTCTATTTCTGTCTCTATTCCTTTTTTTCTCTTCTCAATCACTATCTCCCCATTGTAATCTTTTAACTTTATTTAAATTGCCTCTCCCTTTTTACTTTTTTATTTAATTAAAGTTCTGTGTTTTAAGTTTTTTAACTCCAACTTCTAAAGAGTTCCTACCTAAAATAAAAAATCCATTATTCATTGAACTTTTGAATAGTCAAGTCGCTGCCTGAGGATATCTGTTGTTTGATTGAAACAAGTGGCTATTTGTAGCAGCGGGATGTGAGCATGTTTATATAACAATAAACAAGTATTGTCAGCTCTTTTTATTGAGCACTATCTAACAACCTCGTTGAATTCATTAGTCCATTACTTTTGAATATAAAAAACCCGAGTATATATATATATATATATATATATATATATATATATATATATATATTTATATATATATAAACACATAAATCTATCCAAACTAGAAACCGAAGTGCGTAATTATTAACAAGAAGGAAAAGTCCTGTCAAATCGTAGACTTTTACGTCCCAACTGGCAACAGGGCGAATATCAAAGAAAAGGAGAGACGTAATCAATACACAGAGCTAGCCAGAGAACTGAAAGGGAGCTGGATGATCAAGAAACTCAAGATAATGCCTATAATAGGGAAGAACTGGGAACAATTCCGAAAAGATTTGAAAAATAGAATGGGAGAAATCTGACGCAGAGGAATAGCTAAAAAGATACAACGAATAACAACAATGAAAAGATCTGAAATATTAAGAAAGAAATTGACTGTGGAAACTAATACACCTGAACCACACGCGTTGGTTAGAAAACTGCTGCAGAGGCAAAACATGAAGAAGCGTTAAATGGAACCAACAACATTGAAGCTGCAGATCTATAAGTTACCTATCCCTCACCCCTCTCATTGCCCATCACCGCTCCCACCCCATAGAATGATGTAGAATAGTCGAGAAGGGTCAATGAAGATGGAAAAACTGAGGAGAAAGCACTGCCCAGACGTCCCCTAGACAAGTACGAAAATAACTGGGAACTTTGAAAGGCTTATTGTCCCTCAAATTCCAGTGGAGATCGATGGCCGCTGTCAGCGAGGAGTCAATGGTACACGGCTGTTGCGAAAACGCCAATTCATTTGCGAATGTTATCGAAAGAGCTGGGGAGTACTGGGAATCTAGCGAGCCTTATTTTCACTCAGCTTCAAGGGAACACCACAAGTTGTCTTCAAGGAGAAATCCTTGAGAACCTGTGTGGAAACGCTTTATTAGCCAATAATAATAATAATAATAATAATAATAATAATAATAATAATAATAATAATAATAATAATAACAACAAAAACTTAATCAATAAAAAAATCAAAAGTATCATCATCAGGCGATAGCCTCCAGAATCTGCCTGAATGACTAGGAAGTGTGGAGGACGAAGGAAAGAAAACATTAACATCGACCATCATTGGACGATTGTCAATAGTACTTGGACATTGTGGAAGCTTGTTGTTACCCAAATCCCAATGATCATCGCCATTAACATGTCAATGACAAATAGTTGAAGTCATTTGCGAAAGTTATCGGGAAATGTTGATAGTACGAAACATTTCTTGAAACTTGTTGTCACCAAGATTCCAGGTAACACGACCGGATACTGCTAGTGAGTAGTCTCTGATCGTGGCATTTGCGCGAACGCCTTGTGAGTGACAGTAATAATGAATATTTTCTGAAGTTCAGACATTATAGCTACTACATTTTGCATAGTAATTGAATGTTTAGTTTAACAAATACACAAGCAAAATACTTTCTTTTATTCTTTCCTAGTAAATGCATGTCAAATGCAGATATTTTCACTTTTTGTTAACTCGTGTTAATGGTCTGCACCCTTTCCTTTGTATTAATCTTGCAGATTGTCCTAATCCCCCGTTTACATTCATAGATGCGATTGTCAGTTTCATCAAAAGCAAGCATTAATTCAACAAGAATATATACAATTTATTTACCATATGACAAGGTAAAGACATTGAATAAATAATAAACTTGACCGCAACTAAAAAGAATAAGCAGCTTACCCAGTTTTATTACAAGTGAAGCTATATGAAATTATTTTAATACTAGCGGGGGTACCCGGCGTTGCCCGAGTGTTTGTTTCCGGGACGGGAGGCGGAGTTTTAAAAAATGTTATGGTAGGTAAGTAGGAAGTATCAAACCCGGAGTCATGAGTAAAAGTAGGAAAATAAAGTGCGAAAAAAAAACAAAAAAAAACATCTGCAACGTTAACAGTTCGGCCACCAAGAAAAGTCCATTCCAGTTGTTTAGGAAAAAAAAACGACTACGGTAGGTCGGCGCGAACATGAAAATATAATGTGAATTGTCCAGCACGCTAACCACTACGCCACAGATCACTGCAGCTTAGTTTAGTGATTTTAAATAACTTGACATGAAAGAACTACGAAGCCAAACCGGTGTTCTCTTCTCAACTGTTCCTTGTGAACGGTCCCCAAACTGTGTTAAGTGGTTGCAGGGGGAGAAGGAATTTATTAGAGAGAAAATATTTTACAACTTCCATTGATCTTAACCGATTTTGGCCGTAACTTCTCAGCAGAAAAAAGTATAGAAATCTAAGATTATCGAGTAATTTGAGAAATACTAAGCCTATAAAACACCTCAGATATTGTTCTGCCGTTTGTGCATATTATATTTGCATGAAATATCTTGATTTTTAATCCTATTAATGTCAAAATCAGACGGGAAAAATGAGTTCATTTTATTTATATAGAGAAGAGATATCAGTTAATACAAGTAATATGCTCTCTAGATATGTATATGAGTCAATGATCGCCTGGATTCTTTGCGTCTTATTCATTTAGATATATCTAGCTGCTGTATGAGTTCACGGATGGGGTTATAATAACAAGAGGCACCTGGAACATTATAAAAATCCAAGTTAGGAGAGTACCATCGATATTTGTAAGCATTTGTGACCAGGAATGACGAAGGAAACTCTTTTCCCCCACACTTTCGAAGCCACCTGTGCCTTATTTTTTTGGCAATGTATTTTAAAAAATATGTTAACGTAAAATGTTGCAATGTATGGTATCTATATTCGGTATCTATTTTCGGTCCTACGTCAAGACTAAAGTCATTCTAATAATTGTCTTAAATCCAGTTACCCATATTTGGAGGAGTTGGATTTTCCATCACATTAAAACTAACTTTGGGTCAACAGGAATAAAGAATTCTCAATACCGAATGTAGTACACAGTATATTTAACAGGTATGACCTTAAATTCAAATAACTTAAATTTACACACCTCATATTAATATACAAATCGGTGTACAAACTCACAAAAAAACATTTTTACTAGATATACTATTTCTATTCAATTCTCTAATATGTATTATATACGTGGGTATCTTTTGTAGAGTTTAAAACGATACCCCGGTTAATAAGGGACGACAGCCTTGAATATATATATTTTTATAGGAACTCGCCCATAATTTTGGACTAAACAAATATTATTTATTCATTTATTATGTTAATTTTTTATTTATAAAAGAGTAATCTAAGAATATTTAAAGGTCCTACCTCTCGTCAGCTTAGCTTGACTGTTTATATACATCGAACCTGAGACCATGTGTATTATGATCTATGATGTTAACCGTACGGCATGAAGTATTATATAATTGCATATGTTATTTAAATCCCTTTACAACTTATGAAAACTTTTGTCGGTTTTAAACTATAATGCAGTTAATAAGCGTCTTAAACCTTGAAATGCTTTTGTCTTTTACAACACCGCTCATTTTCCCGATGTAAACAGATATTATTTATTTATGAATTTAATTATTTTTAATGAAACAGTAACCTATAGGTGTGCAAGTTTCGAGCTCCTACCTACGCTGACGTGGGGAAAACTACGAAACATGAATGTCCCAAGATTACTGTTATATAAATTATATCTATATATATCTATATCTATCTATCTATCTATCTCTCTCTCTCTCTATATATATATATAAATATATATATATATATATATAAATCAAGAAGTACAAATTTAGTTTACGAGCTAAAAACGACTGTAAACTTAAAGAGAACACATATATTAATATTTAGATAGTAATTATAACTAAAAAAAGAAAAGTCAAGGAAACTAAGATAGGAAATACAACATCTTATAGAATAATACATTTAAAGACTAAAATTTAAAAGAAATGTTAAGATTTAATATTTCTTTTTTTAATTATCTTGTAAAGCTATAAATTGTGTAAATTATAATTTACAGGATTTAATTGTATTCATGTATATATATATATATATATATATATATATATATATATATATATATATATATATATATATATATGGTGGCCCATAAGTCACTTTACAGTTTGAAAATCAAATAACTTATTCTAAAATGACTGTATTTAATTCATTCTTTATATTACACAGTTTATAATGTAGAAAAAAGTTCTAATTTATTTACAAATGATAACGTCTCTTAAGTAGCCTCTATTCTCGGCTTTGCAAAGTCGAGCTCTTTCTAAGATATTCTCTATGACAATTCTTGACATCGGATGTTGCAGGGAAAGAATTTCCTGCGTATGTTTGCCTTAAGTTCTTGGATTCTTCGAGTTCTATTTGCATACACTTTGTCTTAAAGATATCCCAAAAGCCAAAAGTCTAGTTCTGTCAAATTAGATGAACGTGGAGGCCATTAACAATCGAAATTCCAAGAGATTTTCCGATCTTGAAACATCACAGCATTGCTGCTCTAGCAGTATGTTTTCCACTAATACCCTGCTATGTTTACTAACTGAGGTTGAACAAATTCAATTACATTTTGAGAGGATATTTAAGATTGAAATGACGCATATAAGATCGTTGCATTGCAACAATTTACCGTCGATTTCAAAGTGAAATTCAATTATCCTCACTCGGTGTTCTTTTGTAAATTGCTCTATACAAAAATCCCCAAAAATTCTATTTTATAATTCTGAAAAGAGAAATATAAATATATAAATAGAAGAAAAGTTATATAATTTTTAAAATGTAAAGTGACTTAAGGGGCAACCCGTATATATATATATATATATATATATATATATATATATATATATATATATATATATATATATATATATATATATTAGTGTATGTGTGTGCTTGGGTGTGTTTATATCCGTACGTTTAGAAATGAACATAGGACTGCTTCGCTGTATCATAGTTTAAACATTTAAATGTCATCAAATATTCCATAACATATGTGGAAAAACTTAAATACCTACTAGATATTTTTCTCGTACAGAAAAAGTGTCTAAACTGTGCTTTTTTTAGAGCAATCTGCCATGGTAAGTTTTCTTGCACGTAAACATTGGTTAAATATAAAAATCACATCTAGATATGGTGAAAAACATTGGCGTGTACAAGGAATAATGCACGTTTTCTAAGTGATATTACCTCAAGCCATACTGGATACTTCTCCAGATGTGATAAGATACATAGACATGTTTATAGTTTAATGGTCCTTAAACAGTTCAAATAAGTACACGTACATGAAATAGTTCAGAGTTTATAGGCAATGTATATGTTTCAAGCTATTGGTAAAATTAATGATATTTGTAGTAGCATGCTTATGATCGTATCAGTAGTAAAAACAGTGTAATCGTAATAATAATAATAATAATAATAATAATAATAATAATAATAATAATAATAATAATACAAGTGGAACGACAAAACTGCCGTCTTAGAAAAGACACCATGATTCCATTTCCGTTTTAATGAAAACCGGTTATTTGTTTTTGTTGCAGGCCAGTCACTAGTTGGCCAGTTGTGTATAAATCCAAACAGAGAGCGGAGCATCCGATTATGTCTGAAAGTGACACAGTGTTCAACGAACGAGATCCAAGATGCACTGCTGAACAACTCTTGCTTTCTTACGATCAAAGTTATGATAACACGACTATCGTCAGTACACTCAAAATGCAAAATGCAAATCCGGATTACAAGGACGTGCCCAGGATGATAGGAACAGTGTTTCTGGCCACGGTTATGGTATTATTTCTCTAACTGGCTCCTCACCTCACCCGGCCTGAACCCGCTGGACTATTTCGTTTGGTCATACGTTGGGAATATCACCAACATGACCTCCCTCATCACAAAAATCAGATTGATCGCTGCCATCTGCCGAGTATACACCCAGCTCACGCCGCGGTTTGTGATAAAAGACCTGGCCCCAGAACTGGACCTGTAACGAGGCAGTGATTGAGTCTATACTACATAATTAAATTACCTAAATTTTCAATAAAAAAAATTAAAATAAAGCTGTAGTTTTGTTTTCTTTACGAGGACAATTTTATCATCCCCCCTTTTACTAATAGTGGTGGTGATTATAGTGGCAGTGGCGGTGATGATATGTATAATAGTATAAATAGTATGAGTATTTATTGTAATAGTCATGCTGATGATAATGTGAGAGGTATATTATTTGTGGTAATAGTAGTAGTAATAGTAATATTAGTGGTAGGGAAGTTGCAATAATATTGTTGGTTTGTATGATTAGTGATTATTCTGATTTTAGTAGCAGTTGAAATATTCGCTGCAAAAGTAGTGGTGAGTTTGATAACTCCTGTAGTAGTAATAGTGAAATAATAGTAGTAGTAACAGTCTGCTTAGTAGTAGTAGTAGTAGTAGTAGTAGTAGTTATTGTATTGGTAATACATGGATATAGAATATCCAATTTTTAATTGATTTACACCTTACAGAAACCAGATTTATTTATTAATATAAAGCCAATATTTTATATTGTATTGTATTAAAAACAGATAACTAAACGTTGTTTTTCTTGAAATGACTCCAAATCAATTTCTATCGCATTTGATGACCTTTGAAATATATGGAAGAATGGAAAACAAAAGATTTTACCTCCAAAAATATTTGCTAACACTTCTGACATCTCCGGGCGCCATTTTCCAATTTGATTTTTGGTATTTATTCTTATTCATCGTACTCAGAAAGGTCACAAACGCACACATCCCCGCCAACTATTAGTTCTTTAGACGGTAACAATTACTGACTGATTGACTTTTCCTGATACTGTGCGCTCTTCTATTTTTAGTGATATTCATCTAGCTCACAGCGTATTTTTTTCTTCTCATGGTTTCCTATTTTCAATCCTTTTGTTGTATCGCAACAGAAAAAAAGTAACGCTTATAAAAACTTAGCCTGGTGCATCGTTGCTATGATATTTTAACTCTATACTGGTTGATTTATACGTTTGTTAAACGTCTTAATATATTTTTTACTGCATCATGTTTAATTTATTTTATGGAACTATCTCAGCGACAATAATGCATAAATTAAACTCAAAATGTTAATACTATGCTGAGAAAAGTTAAATGCTAATATACGAAACAGATATGAGTAACTAATTATGTATAAACAAGCATGAGTTGTTAACCGGTGTTGCTAGGTGGAAGCATTACAGATCACGAACAGAATCATTAAAGGATCTTCCTCGGAAACAAATAAAACTGCGGTTGTTTTTGGTGGCTACTATCGTCCCTGGAAACTAGCAGACGCTGGAGGCCGTGCCCCAAATGAAATGATCTGGCTTCCATTGTGTGTCATTGTTTTGCAGTGGCAAATATAAAAAATGAAATATTAAATTCAAAAAGTAACATTGTTTTTTATGCTTCAAACAACTTTCATAACATATATATATATATATATATATATATATATATATATATATATATATATATATATATATATATATATATGCGTAGTTCTGTCCAACCGGATCGCTGAACACTGTTTCAAACAGTCTTCTAGATACATCCGCCTGCAAAGACGAGATCAACCCTGGTTCTCTTTTTTTCTATAGTGATTTATATATTCGTCGCATGGTTCTATATTATATATTTTCATTTATGTTTGATTCACTTATAAAACACTGTTAACTACAGCTAGGAAGATATGGCATACGATCGAATCATAGTGTATATATGCTAATTGTTAAACGTCCTATTGTTTCAATCTATATAAGAGCCTAGTATGTCCGCGGATGGAGTACTGGTGCAATATCTGGACAGGAACAGCTCGGAGAAATTATCCAACTTTGATAGAGTAGAAAACCGACTACATACAATAGTAGGTGATGCCCTTTCTATACACTGCATCTTCTTTTCCACAAAAGATACGTTGCGAGCTTGTTTGTGCTCTACTGCTATTTTCATTAGAAGTGGGCGTCTGAGCTCTAATTAATTGTAATCGCTTGCCAAACTTTCATAAACAAAATTCAACTAACTTCAAACTTTATCAATAATTCCCCTCCATTTCTAACTGCAACTAAATTTTAACGCACATTTCTTGAATAAAGCTCGCTGTTTAGAGCTGCCCTCTTATGTTACTGTGTTCCTCTTGCTTGCTTTCCGGCTGAATACAGCAAGGCTGTCTTCAAGTCCAATGTAAACAAGTTTTTGTTGATTTCTGGTTTAAATAATTAAATAATATCAAACATTCGCCACTAACGATTACTACGCTGTTATAACAGTGAGGATCGTCTCCGTTTTTATCATCGAGTGGCCTTGGTGCCGTGATAAGTAGTGTCTTTCTTGTAAAAAGAATAAAATAATCCCTAGTAATTAAAATAATGAAATCATCCGCCTTCGGATGATGATGATAATATGTTCTCCACTATAGAGAATAGTAGGGTTGACATTAAAAGTTTGGTAGGGGAAGTAGTTTAGCGTAATGAAAAACCTTCGACAAGGCCAGCCCATTATATTGCAGTACTTGTACAGCTATCAGTTGTCCGGATGAGAATGAATCCTTTGCTACAACATACCTCATTCGCTCATGAATAGAGTATTGTTGCCACATATGGTCTGCTACATGTATATACGGTATAATCTCATGGACAAACTGGTTTTCATTGGAACACAAATGTTAAACAACGTTGGATCTGATCACTACTAGAATGGTGACCATTTAGGAAAACCAGCGCTGTATGTAGGTCACCGATACATTGAAAGGGTTGCAAAAAGCTAATGTCGTCATCTCCTTAGGCGGGGATATACTTGCGACTGGGAACTCTTTCTTCAGAGGTAGATGGTTCAACATGCATAGGATGAGAATCGCTTCAGTAAAGTCATATGTAGCACTATTCTGTGAATACTCATAGCCCAGGAGCCACTTCTACGTACATATGTCCGACCAACACGACATGCAGTAAAGTCTCACCTTTTTAATTGTTGAAGTCCCAAGATGCTGGAAAGCCTTTACTCTAATAGTTTCGTTCTTCGAACTAGAATTCTCTCCGTTTCCTGCTTACCGGGCTATACTAACATACAGAAGTGTAAATGTAACTCGCACACCACCCAATACTTAGTTTGACAGGATCACAATTAGTACGTCGTACTTCCAAGGAGAATGCACCTTGTTTGGATTGGAAAAGAGTTAAAATTACGATCTACTTAAGTACGAACGCATATTCTTTGACACTTCTGGCTGTCATCTCTGTATTCCAAATAGTATTAAATACGTAATATATCAATAAACTAGAGTTGTGGAACAGGTCATTACAGAAAAGATGTATTGAGTTTTGGGCCGCAGCCAAAATCCATGGAGAACTTGTATATTTCTTTGACAACATTTCAGTCCATTATACCCCCAACTTTTTCAGCCGTATTTTGACAACATCTCTCGATTTTAGCACAAATTTCAGAATAGAAACTTCCATGAAAAAACCGAGATAGCAAGCTTCCATCCGTTATCGAAGGCTGAGTAGACGTCCCAAGTAACTTGCAGTTGTACTTTTAAGTGTCGCCGTTACTAAGATAAAACTCTAAATTGTAAATCTATAAAAGAGTGCAACTTTATCACCGAGGCTGAGGATCCTTGAAGATAATTCTATTAGCATTTCGGAACTCCCGAACAGAATTTTGTCACTATGTTTTTAAGTAGATTTTTACAATTTTCCTTACAAAAAATATGGCGGCCAAATACATAGTTCATGAAAGAGAGAAAAATAGACCACATTTGGCCATTAAACGGCAATTTGTGTAACCTTAGAAAAGCCACATTTAAAAAGCAACATAGAAACCTCGAATATCATATATTTAGTTAAATAAAAATTATGAAAATAAAATGAGATTTTTTCTGGCTTTATTTCGGTGTTAGTGTCTAATAATGCGTTTCATATGAAAATGAATAGTTTTTATAATAACGCTATTAAACTACACATTTACCGAGATTTTTCTGTGATCATCTTGTATAAATATGTTCACCTTCCTTGCAGACAAAAATGTTTCCGAAGTGTTTGTTTTCGTTTCCGAGGAACGTATAAACTGTCTAATATATATATATATATATATATATATATATATATATATATATATATATATATATATACATACATATATATATTAGATTTCGGTAGGTTCACTATTGTCTATGATGTATATATTGTTTTATTTTTGTATAATATTAATAGCACCTTATTAAAAAAGAAACTGTATACTGTTGTTGCAATAGTGGAATAAACTACAATTCAAGCCTTTCTGGAGCAAATAGTTTTGTAGAAAGAAAACTAAAGATGATATCAGTTTATCACTGCTTATCACATTATTGCTAGCCATTCGTCTAATCCTCAAATTAAAAAAAAAATCCGTAGTTGGATTTTAAGTTTATTTTCTCCCCATTTAACTCTATTTATCAATATTAGATTAACAGATTTCTATTCGATTACCATTAAAAGTTACCATATTAAATTATGCCAGCACCTTAGTGTTAAGCCTTCTGCTAATTGTATTGAATACATGTCAATACTCTCTCATCCAATTAATCGTGCCGTTTGATCTTCCCCGATGATGAGGTCGGGTGCAGAAATCAGATAATTCAAGGCCAACAAAGAATGGAATCTGCCGGAGGACTTTACTAGTGTTTGCTGCTTCCATAATCTAATTAATCGATCGTTATGATAAACATCACAACCCCGGTCTTCCCCCTTTCATTCTCGCACATTCTTTCCGTTATAAATAGCATCGATGAAAAGAGGGTTCATTTAAGTCTCATTATTTATATAATACTAACACTTTGATAATCATGCTTGTTTCATTCTCTACTTGTTTGCACAGTAGGTGGTTTTGATGAGAGAAAAAGTGGAAAGAAAAGAGAATAGGGTGTAGCTGAAAAATACGAATAGAAGAAATGGAAGTATGAGCACAAAATGAGATTACAATTATAAAAATGAATAAAGGTTACTTGTATAAGATAAACCATGCATCTGACAAAAAATTATAAAAATTACGTAAATCAGCTGTACATAAATTTAAGTAAAACTATATTATAATAAACAACATTTAAATTTACTATTTGTAAAAAAAATAAATAGGTTTAACTGCTTTCATTGACATATGGGGGTTACGTTTTTAGCTCGGCTTCTTTTAACTGCCGGGTGGTGATATTGAACCTAAAATCCGTAATTTAATATGGCACAGCATGGCCAAGTAATACCTAATAAAACAAAATAATGTTACAGCGGGGGAAAATACATTTCTAATATTAAAAATATTTAGTATATATTGTTAGTAATATAAACTTTCACAGAAATAAAATTATATTTAAAAAAAGAACAATGTTATCAACACATATATATTTAACCAATAAGTTACAAATAAAATATAAGAACATTTATATATATATATATATATATATATATATATATATATATATGTATATATATATATTGGAATATGGTAACGATCTGGAACAGAATGAGTAGATATGAATAAAGTGTCTGTTTTTGTTTTCAACAAAATGAGCTTAAAGAAAAAATGATGCCTATATATATATATATATATATATATATATATATATATATGAACAAATGATTAATGAAACATGTTAAAAGACATCTTGAAAAAGAGTTAAAAACATATTTAATTTTAAAAAAGGAAGCACAAGATAAGTGGATAGTCCTTAATCTGCGGAGTTTCGAAGAAATACTCTCCTTCTCATCAGAGGGCAGGAATTAGCAAAATGCAGGATCGGATATTGCATATAAAAGTATTTAATGAAACTACAAGTAAGTCAAAGATATTACTTGGTTAAACATATATATATATATATATATATATATATATATATATATATATATATATATATATATATATATATATGATAAAATCAAAATGCGCAGTTCTTTAGGCTCGGGTTAGCTGCGATGAAAGCTAAATCGAGTGCTATGAACCAGAGACCTAGTGGAAGTAAGATCCCTCTCGTAGACCCAAAAAATAGACAGAGCAAATCTACCTCCAAAATTATGATACTCCTTTTTTACAGCACGAGCATGTTGAGGTTTTAAAAGTAGTTCAGAAAAAAAACTCCGTTTGAAGGGGTCGGCACAATTCAAATTGGGTTGGGGGTGTTTTCACTAAGTCAATGCACCAGTCCATATCCCCATCCTGGCCACAAACTTTTAGACCAAGATAGAAATTAGGACATTTCCTAATCCTCCTTATAGTACATACCTTGCTCCCTGTGACTTGTTCTTTTTTCTAATTTTGTAATTATGAGAGAATTCATGAAATGAAAAAAACTGTGTCGAGGGTCATTGACCCGTTCTTACGAGAAGACTACCATGGAGCCATCACGAATTTGTTGAAAGATGGCAAATGCACTACAAGCGGAGGAGATTACATCAAATGGAAGTAGAGTTTATCTGTGTACTATCAAAATAAGTGTCTATAAGAAAAAAGGCCCCAAAATGTTTAAGGTATCTCATATGCTATACAACTTTCAATTGTCACAATTAATTAAGTTCACTGAAAATGAATTCCCACTTTCAGAAACAAAAAAACACAATTTTATTCAATGCCTACCGGTCGACATTATTTTATGGTGGCATATTTGATTTTTCTCCAAAAATCAAATATGACACCATTAAATAATGACTTTACATACAATTCTTTTTTTTTTCAGAAAAAGTGACAGTAAACACTAAAGTAAGTTTTCATTTTTTCTTATAATTTTGAAAACTTTAAAAGATTTCCATTGCATTCTATCAGCATTCACAATATCTTGTTCATTCAAAAGAAAAGAGTCTCTCCAAGTTTTTTCACCGTGATAGAGATGTTTGTGGGCGACCAATTTACAATCAACTAAGTAGTGGTTGAGATGATTTACGGACGTGCTCTACCAAAAGAGGGTGGCTTAAATATATGTTATATATATATATATATATATATATATATATATATATATATATATATATAAGCAGGGAGACCTGACGTTGCCCGAGATTGAATGATATCCAACGAATGTTTCGCACTTCCATACTTTTACTGTCATCATAATCAATGAAATCGCCCACATCGATTGAATCCCTACTCCAATTTAGGAACCAACTACAGTTCGCCGGGGGTTGGGGATTCACACTAATCGTCGCGGTGAATTAATCCACCATACATTTTAATCTGCATCGCACTGAAGAAAACATGTTATTCGTTTTATAAAGTATTTTTATTTATATATTGGCCTGCATTAAAGTTTAAAATGCAAAACTAAAATACCATCCTTCATTTGTGCTCTAAACAGAAACATTAATTTTAAACGCGCCCATGAGTTATCAAATAAGCTAATGTTGATTTTATATGTCTGGCTATACTGATTGCTCGATTATGATGGCTTGAATTTAAGTTTAAAATGAAAAGAAAGTCATGTATTACGGTTTACTTGTGCCTAAAACATACATTTCAAACGCACCGCTAAGATATGAAAAAAATCTAGTTTTAGCTACATATGGCGGGCCTGTCGGTGTGTGCAGTAATAACACCATCTTCAAATGCAATTATAAGCTGTATAACTTGTTAACATAAATCGGTATTGAATGACCCATTGTTAAAATCCGATTTTTCCGATTATCGATTATTAAAACTAATCGAAAACATTCCGACAGAGAAACTCTCTAAGAATACTGTCAGGCATATAAAGTACATTTGCGTAAAATTTCATTAAAATCAGGTAAGCCGTTTCGTGGACTATAGAGAAATAACTCACATACTCGCAAAGTTAACATTTCACACACACACACAATCTCTCTCACTCACAGACACAGACACACACACATATACATACACACACACATATATATATATATATATATATATATATATATATATATACATTAGTATATTTGGAAGTATTTTTTACTCTTATGTATGTATCGTTCAACGGTAGACATAATTCATGTTCGTTTTGCTTGCAATCGATGTTTCCTTTTGGCCGGTAATGTTCTAACATTCTATTCGAGTGTAAATAGAAATTTGTCATAGTCGTGACTATGATAATTTCTTTTTACACGCGAATCTCTCTTTCGCCCTCTCTCTCCTTCTCTTTCTTTCTTTCTTTCTCTCTCTCTCTCTCTAAATATATATATATATATACATATATATATATATATTTATATATATATACATATATATATATATATATATATATATATATATATAAAGTATAGAAACAGTGCTGGCAAAAGAAAGTCCATACTTGAATTGTTTAACTGGAAATGTAAGCTAAACTTAATGTAACTATTTAAACTATCTATACATCATTTGATTCGCTTTTTATTTCTCTATATTTTTACATGTTCATTTTTTACTTTTAATTGAAATAGCTTAGTGTCCACGTCAATCCAAAAATAACTTCAAGTTGAGGAGGCAAAACAGTACTCCGTATCAACAAATTTGCTTAAAACCAGCTACAATTATTGCCCCTAAATCAGTTTAAATTATTCACCAACAGCCAACAAAGCATCTCTAATCGTATTTGTTGTTGTTTCAAGTTATACAACGTAACATTTAGTCCATGAAATCTGTTTCATTCGAAACCTTTACCCTCATCTAATAATTATTAAAAAAAAAAAAACATTTTCACCTCGTCAAAATGATAAGACCACTGATAATTTATCTACGAAAAGGCAATTATAAATTACTAAAAGGGGTCTCAGTATTTAGTATAGCCTCCATTATTACGAATTACTTTAAACATTCTCTTCGGCATGCTTGCGACTAAGTTTTTTATTAGTTGCGAAGGAATTTTATTCCATGTACTGAAATCGAATCATACTGGGTTCCACCCTTGAACACTTTTTTTTTGTCATCCATCGCCACAAGGTGTTCAATGGGATTGAGGTCCGGAGAACATGCTGGATGATCTAACAATTCTATATTATTTAACGAAAAGTATTCTCTTGCTTGTCGAGAAGTGTGTATCGCAGCGTTGTCTTGCTGGGAAATCCAATTTCTTACACACGGACGTGGATCTTCAGTCCTGATAGAAGCATTTTCAAGCATTGAAATGTAATTTAATGATGTTTTCAGGCCTTTCACTACTTACAACTTTAGGGTCCCAGATGACGAGAAAGCACACCAGATTATTAAATACCCTCCTCCACTAAGACAAGTTGAAAAAGTCTCTTTGGGTCAAATTTCATCATGCCAATTGTGTTGAAATCCATCTGGACCATCTAGATTAAACTTTTTCTCATCGGAGAAAATTACATTTCCCCACTTCTCTTCATCCCAAGTCTGGTATTTGGCGGCATATTTAAGTCGGTTAGTTTTGTGTTGTTCAAGAAGACGTGGTTCTGCATTCGCTTTAAATGATTGAAACTCTTCATTTTCAGATGCCTTCTCCTGGTGTTAGGACTACATTCTGCTGCTGTTTGGCTTTTTAATCGACCTAAGCTCGTATTGGGTTTTTTTTGTTAAACTTCTTTTGATACGGTGATGGGATTATTATTTTTTTTAGTCGACCTGGACTCTTTGTGTGCCCATATAGATCTGGATTTCTTTAAAAAATTGTGGTGACCGTTTTGCTACGATTCACTTCGTTTGCAATGGATCTATGGGAGAGTCCACCCCTATTAAGCTCAAAGATGCTTGCTCTCTCAAACTCTGATAATGGTTTCCCTTTTGCCATTTATATTTTAGTAAGATCTTTTTTATCCCCTAACAAGTTGCATTTAGTAACATAGAAAGCTTTTCGTATTCATTTTTGTCAAAACTAGCGGATGTTATTAAAGTGGTCTTATCATTTTGACCAGGTTAAAATGTGTGTTTTTTAAAAAATAATTATTAGATAAGGGTTAAGGTTTCGAATGAAGTAGATTTCATTTTTTTCCGTCATATTTTCTCTTTTGGCAATGGTTTCAACCATTTGTTTGATTAAAATTCGATAATATGCGTAAACGCTTACTTTCTTAATGGTCTTATGATTTTTTACCAGGACTGTATATCAAATCGCTCTTTAATTCTCTCTACATATATATATATATATATATATATATATATATATATATATATATATATATATATATATAAATATATATATATATAAATATTTTGTAAAACTGGTAATTAGTAAAAACCTGAAGAGAGTACTCAATACTATTGCAGAGTAAATATGTGTTTTATATATATATTCATATATATATATGTATATATATATGTATATATATATGCATATATTTATATATATATATATACATGCATGCAGACATATTTAGAGTATGTTAAATCGGAGTGCATAATTAAAATTGCCGCCTTTCTATAAAATATTTACATATGAAACTCAAGTGTCAGTCGCATATAAGCTTAAACAAAGTATAAGTCCATAGTGCTGTTTCTGGAAAGGAATAGATAAGCGCACCCATTTTTCACCACTTCGAAAATCCACGTCTATACATACACCAATACATTGCATGATAATCCTAACTATTCACATACACCCATGAAGCTATACTCTCTTTATACATGCATGGGACTAGGGTTTTAGTTTTCTATTGTGCAAATATTTTAGAGGGAGGTTTGATTTGAATCTAAAATAAATTTGATAAGTTTTAAATATGCTTATAGATACTACGCCAGTTATAACCTTAAAAAAGCAAGCTTATTGATTGTCTCCCGGAAAATTTAATTATTTTTGTTGTCAGTTCTTGAATTAAGCACAGTTATGAATGAATTAGTTTAGACTCTTGTAATTGATATATAAACTTTATTTATTAGGTTCTACTTTGTATTGGACACTTCTAACAGAAATGAATGTTTAAATTTGTATATATATATATATATATATATATATATATATATATATATATATATATATATATGCAACATTCCGAGGTCTGGTCATTGAAGACGCTTTGACTTTTTATTATATTATTCCCGTCGGCATTAAGTTTATAGGCACTCCCTTTCCTTCAATTCGTGTGTTAAGTCCGGTAGACTGGGGGTAAGATTATTGTCTACGAAGTTTTAGGTGGCTTTGTGATTTGTTTGGTATCCTCGAACCAGTAGTTATTATCACTTACTACGCTGATGCTTTCGTAAGTATGAACACTAATGTCAGTAGGTATAAAAAATAATTGTTAATGTTTGATTTGAATAATATTATATATATATATATATATATATATATATATATATATATATATATATGTATACATAACAGGATAATACCAGGAGCGATAAAATCATTTTCGTACTGTGAGCAATTTGCTACTACTTTCGCGTCCCCTTGTCTTAAAAAATGATAATAAAATAGTTAACTTTATTTTTAAAATATATTGCTAAACATCAATTAGATGAATTAGCAAATGTATTAAATTTAATTATTATGCTTAAGAGATATTTAAAAAAAATGAAAACCCCGGCAACCTTCCTTCCATAGAGCCCAATGACCACGCATGATATAAAATGCTAATTTGAAAAAAATGAATATAAAAAAAATAGCCCTAAATATATTCTGTTCCATAAAAAATTCTAAAAATATTCAAAAATAAATCCAGTTTATAGAATAATTATTAAGACCTATTAGTTTTCGTTAGATTTTCACAAACGGATTCTGATTTTTCCCAAAAATATCCTGCTTCCTCTGAGCCTCGTTCACATGAAACTAAATTAAATAAAATAGGGTGCACATTACTTTCAGATATGCAGCTGTGTTCTAAAATACATAATAATTACTAATAAATACTAATAATTACTCTAAGAGTGAATTCTTACAAATACATAATACAAAAGGATATACACTATGAAAAGCAAGGTGGGCGCACACACAAGTATACAAACATATATATGTATAAGGCGGATTCTCTAATAAAAAATGATGAACGAACGTTCAGCAAATTATTTCAACATTTTAATATTCTACAGTATCACATGTGTACTTTTAATCCAATAGGTATCCAATAGGTATGTTGCGCACTTTCTTGCAAATGGTACTTTTGCATGTAGTTGTTGGTACAACATGTTGTCTCGAATAGACAACTAAGTCAGCATTGCTTAGTGCTTTGCACCCACAGTGACAATATACACTCATTTTTTGTCGATCACTGTTAAGTGAATTGTGCTGATGCTTTACTTGAGCATTTTCACGTAGATCATCCCTTATATAAAGCTTGTTTATTTTGAAACACTTTGGTCTTTAGAAAATACATATTACTCCATTAACCACGATCCCCTGTCTCACTTTTTCAAGAGCTCACAGCAATGTTACCACGTTTAATATTATCCTTTAACGTGTCTTTCTAATGAATAAGAATGTATGAGATGATATTGTCGATTGCCCATAAAAATCTGCTTTGCAACTCTTGAGATCTATTCTTACGAAGTGACAGGCCATTGCTTTTGTGTGTGTCGGTGTATATATATATATATATATATATATATATATATATATATATATATATATATATATATATATATATACATACACACACATATATATACACACAAACACACACACACAAAAACAATGGTGTGTATTTATGAGACAATCTCAACCAAAGAAAGCTCAATATACGAGATAAAGTAATAATATAAATGGAAATTTTTAATAGAATTATATACAATTAGAACAAATATGAACAAAATGCATTAAATGTATCCACAATTCATTTGGAAAGCACCAGTACCTATTGTCTTGGATGTTACAACTTTTCCAGTACTCTCATCTATTCCACCATGGAGTGTTCCTTTTTAAACTATCATTTTAAATTCAATTTTCAATTTCTGCGCTTGTAAGATGAATTTCTACGTACTCACGTCTATTTTGCTAATAATATTGCCCTCAATGAGATGAGATATTCATTAAAAATCATGGTATTAAGGGAAAATAACTGAATTATTTTGTACTACTTGTCAAATAATAAATTGTGTAGTAAATCTACATAATTTAAAACAGAATGTATATATATACATACATTCTGTTTTAAATATATATATATATATATATATATATATATATATATATATATTTCAAATCATAAAACAACTCAAATGACCTTGTAACAGGTGCTGTAACCCAACGTGCAGGTTACGACTTCAGGTTACGCATGACTACATCCCACAAACAGAACTATTCATAGAAATCTATCTATATTCTTTTTTTCATTTTAATATACTTTTATATAAATGTTTCTGTTATGTCACAAAATACTATTTTCTTTACGTTACAAGTGTCATGCTTATATATTAATTCCATAGCTAATATAACATGCTGACCTAACGGGTCACGGTAGTCTAGTATATATATATATATATATATATATATATATATATATATATATATATATATATATATATATATATATATATATATGCCCTCTATGTATATATATATATATATACGTAATGACGTAATGAACATTTAAATTAAAATGTTTAAAATTCAACGCTATTTCACACGGTTAATGGTAGCCGAATGGATACGGCCTCCGCTAATCGAGCCAGAGATGTCGCGGGGTTCGAATCGTTCGACTGGTAGTAATCGTGACACCCTGCACTGAAGAATCCCGAAAGGATGAAACACTAGTGTCTGTAGGTATTTAATTATTATAGTAAAAAAAAAATAATTATATATATATATATATATATTAGAGTGAGAAAAGAGAAAGAGGAGGAAAAATATATATATACATATATGTGTGTGTGTGTGTGTGTGTTGAACCATACACACTGATACTGGATATGTGTTTATAGACAGTAGAAATTAGCTCATAAATATTGATCCCACATTTTTTGTGATTAACAATACGTGTTATATCGTCCAATGTTCTTTGTCTTCTTTATTATTTTTGACCACAAATCCATTTGTCCGAAACTCCTGAGTAGTATCTTTAGCATTAGCAAGATAAAATGAAAAAGAAATACTATAGCTATCCACCTAGTAAAAATAAAATAAAACACTGTTATTTTTATGCTAGAACTAACAATAAAATAAAACACTGTTATTTTTATGCTAGAACTAATTACAGCAATCCACAAATTCAAAGCAAGAATTCCCTTTTGGCGATAGTAGAATAATAAACTCCTGCTGTGGTTCCAATCAGGTTTGTTGTACACTAGGCAATATGTAACTGCTTGAATAATTGAAATATTATTTCTCTTTGTTTGAAGTTGTGGTTCCTTTGGGTTTCGGGACTCTCCTTGGCGTCATTTAATATTATGCCTCTACTTCTATTAGAGAAAAGGTACATTCCTTGGGCATGAGTTGTAAACAAGCAGTGTAAATCTAACGAAGTAGACAGGAGCAATGTGAAGTTTTTAAAATATGAAAATCGCTCTACACAAAGCGTGAAGCTACTTAATGTAAGGAGCAAGAACAAAAGATGGTTATAGCAAAGACATGAGATGTCTTTTGATCCGAGTTTTAAAAAGAGGAAGGTAAAATGTAGGGGAAAATTCACCAGGAAGAGGATTCCACAAACCGGCTTGTCTAAGAAAAATATATACTTGAATTGTAAGCCTCTATTACGATGAGGTATAAAACAGCTTGCTTATGAAGACTAACAAGTCAAACAAGCTGTAACAAAAAAGGAGGGATAAGATAAGATAATTCTATTAAAACGCATAATATAAAAGAACGAGGGGCGTTCAACAAGTAATGGATCCTATGTTTCATTCCGCCGGAATGAATCAGAGGAGATTGAAAATTCCATTCTCATGTTGAAATAACTTACGCATTAATGACTTGAAAGTGTCATCTCTCTGTTAAAAATATCGCTGTTGTGAGACTCTAATAAAGCTGCACCTGTCATGGACGTGTGTACGAAAAAGATATGTGCAATGAAACTTCTGGCAAATTGCGTTGCAAATCGCAGTATCTATGTAGAAAAATATATTCTTGACTATAAGTGGTGGCACGGTTTTATAGGGCCACATCCATTTTTGTAGCCTTTCAACGGGAATAAGCGGTTGCAGTGAGGAAGAAACCGTAGGGATCAATTAAATTGCAGATACGTATCTATGCCTAAACAAGAACCCTGAAATTGGGGAAAAATCACCATCTCAAATATGATAGCAGTATTTCATACATGGTCTGATAGAAGATCTGTAGAAATAGAGTAGTCCTAACGGTTAAAATGTCTGTAAAGCGATAGAGAGAACCTATTTAGAACAAACGGTAGGAGAAATTGACCATATATATGAATCTAACAAGGACTTGAGTAAAAAGAAAAAAAACATGAGTTTCAGAATGGACTTCCCAAGAGCAGCACTATCCATGAAAATCTAAAGAAAATGTAGCATATTTTACAAGAACAACAAATTACCAGCATATTCTACCTATGTTAAAAATATGAAAAAAGTAATTCAATCTGTTTATTTGTTGATTTTATTGAGAACATATCAAGTCTTTTTAGATTAAAGCTAGATCCAGGTGTACCAGTTACATTTAACTATATTCTATATTCTATTTCTATAAGTTGATAGTCTTACCACTGGTACATGAGAAGTCTCGGCGCAGTAACACTGATATGTGTGGACTCATCCACACAATCGAAAGAAGAGGATGAATACATTCCAACCCAGAAACAGCAATTTTCCCCTTTGGCTGAAACATTGATCCTTAAATGTGAGGACTAAACCACAAAATATGGGGACCGATAGTTAAAATGCCGCTAAGGTCTATCTTCTACTGTTTTTATTATGGAAACTTTATAATTACACCTCCCTTTAATATTGATGCTTTTCGGTACATATCCTGTTAAAGTACTATTTACAGTGTTTTGTTCCAGAAGGTATAAAGTTATTCATGAATAAATAATTGGGACTTACATAGTACACTTTTCTGCAAGTGGGACCCGAGCAACTGTGATGGTTGAAAGTTACATCACTGACGGTTTAATTAGAGATGAAGTATAGCCTTTTTCTTATTTACATTATATAACAATCTCAGGAACAAAGCGGTGGTTTTGCTGGGTCAAATTGTTTGTTTGTGACACAAAATACTGGAAAATCTGAAACAATAACAATAATATTGTGTTTTTGAGGAGAACCGTTACATTGTGACGAATAGTATTTTTCGTCTAGTGTATGAACTTGGGTTTCAAGTTTTCAGGATTTCGCATGTGTGCGAAATTTACTTAACGAATATGATAAAGTGATTTTGCGAATCCGAGTTTGATGTAATAAATAATGGATTGGTTGGATGAGAAACCCAGGCAACTAAAGCCCCATGCCACCACCTTCCAACAAAAGGATGCGCAAAGCTTTTCCCCCCAGTTGACAGCAAAAACTTCTAGTTGAAGTTGAGAGTCGAGGATGTCCACTTCAGCACCCGTTCTACGTACACAATGGACTGACTGTCAGATGAACAGAAATAGAGGTAACACCTGTTGTCAAAAAAAGTTCCGTTGAGTTATTGTCGAAGCACTCTACCTGTTGCAAAAACAAACATTTAATGCAATTTTTTCTTTTTCTCCTCTTCATAACTGTAAAATAACATTTTCTTAGTGCCTACAATTTATTTAATAATGAACCTATTTAAAAGAACCATTTTAGGAGTTGTACGACTGAAGTCAATTATTGTTGTGTTACTAACTCACAAATAAAGGATACCAACTGGAGTACATTTTCAGCGAGCAGGAAAGAAGGTTGACTAATCATGCGTTCGTGGCCTGTGGTCGCGATTCGTGTATACCCTGGAGACTTTGAGTTGTGCAATTTAATTTATTAATTCTTTTTAATTTTATTCTTTACCTGCGAGCCACTGAGAATAGACAAATCGTACATTAACCCCATCATCGTAAACTGATCAAGACCAGGCTATTGAATTTCCGTTGGTGTTCCGAAATCGGAACCACCAAGCACTATACTTATGTACCAGTGAACACTACGGTCCACACCATTATATAGCAGAACTGTTCTCAATACTGTTCTTTATTGTTCAAATATCTTACACCTTCGAATGCTAAAACGCCTATGACAATTCTATTAAAACCTTATTTTATTAATTGCCGATCATTCTGGTCTGCAGCATGCATTTTTTCTCATATTCAGGTTGTACTCATCAGCCGTACTCATTTATGGCAATAAGATAAGATGAGAGTATTTCATCACTCATTGGAGGTATCAAGGATATGTATAAATAAAGAGTAAACTTTATTGTCGTAATGAAACGCACGTTCTTTCTCTTTATTTTTTTTCTTTTTTCATGTTTAGGTGATGTTTACGATGCCTATTATTACTTGTAGTAAATTGTAATGAATTTTAAGCATACTGAGAATATTAGACCGATTCTATATACAATCGGGTGTGATCAGAACTAACAAATCAAATGTCATTACCGATTTATAGAACATACTGTACCTTTTGTAAATCTTCAATGATATTTCTCCGTCTATAAGTAAGACGGCTACTAAGTTTCTGCTGAGCGTGACTGGTTAATTTCCTAGTTCGGAAAGGATTAGCTATTATGAATACCACCAATTTTTACTTGAAGTTCCTTTTTATTTCACTTGCACTCCTGAGATAGCCCTATTTTATCCTTTATTATTCGCTTTTATTAATTCTTCAAAAAAGAGTTTTATTCTTTGTATTATTCAATGGAAGTAGGCGTAGATAGACAAGTAGTACTGAAATGGCTATGGGAACAAATTTCAAGTAGAAATGTTTTATTGTCGAATTCCAAAATAAAACCATAAGATGATAAGATGTACTGCATTTAAAACATAATCATTCAGTGTCGGTCGGTTGGTTTTTAAGATGCTGCATATGTCGCTGTGTAAAAGGTGGGTAATACGTTTAACACATTGATTGCATTATTTCTATCTATGCGGACAGATTCAAAGTTATCATAGCAGCCATGTTGCAAGCAATCAAGTCAATTTACATGCCAGCAAATCAAGTTTTATTTGTCGTCAATACATCCTCGTGATTAAAGTATTAATGCATGGTTCATTGTTGATAGAGGAGGTAGCACACTATCTATGACCCAATCACTTGAGACGCCCAGTGCATATAACATTCAAAATATCACTAATCTCAAGCTTCTTACAGAGGAGTTGTTCAAGCAAAATAAAAAATACAAATAATAATAGTACAAATCCAGTTAGAAAAACTGTATATATATTAACGATTTAATAAAGGCAGGATCAACAGAGCGGTGTAGTTTTCTCGTGTCAATACGTAAACTTATTATTGAGGACCTCCTAGAGATTCTGCATATTTTAAAAAGCTATTCTAAAATTCTGTCATCTTACTGGTTTGTTCTTATCACCGGTTTATATAGAATTGCACAAAGATTTGTTGTCATATGCATTTAGTATCCCAAAAATAGTGCTACAGATTCGTCCCTCTTGTTTGTTGAAACATCTGAAACTACATCATGAAACTATGAAAAAAATAAACCACATCAGACGCTCTAATGTAAGATAGTGAAACAAGCATAAATTACACAAACCGTATCTCAGGTCTTGCAAGAAATGTATCTTGATGTAAGATTCCTAAACCTTTCCCAAGCAACACAACATCGAACAACATCTGAATAAGTCTAAAATAGAGAGATAACTATAAAAATTCGCTAACATTTAAATTAAGCTAAAATAATGCGCTAAACGGGAAAATCAATCTAAAAAAAATCCGCTACAAGATAAAATACAACTGCAATATATAACTAAATTAAAATTAATTCATAATAATTCAGAAGACGTATAAAAAATCTAAAATAATTTGCTAAAACTAAAATAAATCTTTAAAATTCGTTTAAAAAAAAATCTAAAATAATTCGCTAAAAGCAAAAATAAAGCCAAAAATAGCTAAAAACTATAATATATCAAGAATAAGTCAAAATATATCAAAAATAATTCGTTTGAAGTTATAACAGGATGATATAGTAAAACAGTAAATCTCTTAATTTATATACGAACGCACACCCACCCACAAGCAAACACAAACAAAACACACACACATGCGCACAGAAACAAACACAAGCACACACAAACATACACACACGCACACACACACACATATATATATATATATATATATATATATATATATATATATATATATATATATATATTACAATATGGCATAATGGAAAATATAAAGGTACCTGCAGCTTCTCTTCCAATTTTCGGATTTTTACCACGAAAAATCAAATTTCAATTCCTTTTGACGGATTGATTGTTGCTATTTTTTCTGATTAGTTGGGGGCATAATAGATTTCCTGATTGATACAATAATTAAGCGATTGATTTTGCGCTACGAAACAGATACTGTCAAGAATTGTATAAGTCAACTGAAGTAATGGAATAAATTATAAGATGGTCAACATCATGAATTTTGGAGTATAACTTGTTGTCCTTTATTCTCGCTCTCTCTCTCTCTCTCTCTCTCTCTCTCTCTCTCTATATATATATATATATATATATATATATGTGTGTGTGTGTGTGTGTGTGTGTGTATATATGCATATTTGAATAAGATCATATTAAATGTGGCTTAAATATAAGTTGTGAAACGATATATCATTAGGCAATTATATATGTCGTTTACTGTAAGCATTTTAAATGGCATTTATTTATCAAAATATGTTTATTATTAATAGTTGTTATTTAAACTGTTATATTTATACACCTAAGATATTTTTTTATGGTTGGCTGTTTCTGTTTTGCGGCATATCAACCCTTTTCAGGTTATTTATTGCCGATCAAAAGATTTTGAAGAAAATATTTTTAATAGAATATATTCGTTGTTTTCAAGTCGGTTTCTATTTAACCCCTTGTTGGGACCCTAACAGGTACTACCACTCCGAGTCAGAGTGGACCTGGGAGCAATGGCAATTAAAGGGTGGCTCCACACTCCCAAAAGCCACCAAGCTGTGGGCTCACCACTGCATATAGTTTAAGGTCATATGCTGGACCTAAGATATTTTTAAAATGTAGCGATGTTGTGAATAATGCAGTGTAATATTTATAATGACACATATTCCTTACGTAAAAAAGCAGGATATAAAAATTGACGAATCGAGTAGTATTTACATTAAGATTGAGAAAAATATGCATTTCAAAATCTATTTTGCTAGACAAAAAGATTTGATCAATTCTACACTGTAAAACCAATCTTTATTTTTCTTTGACAGAAGCAATTGCCACAGTCGTAGAAATCTCAAAATTATTTAGATTTGTGAATTCTGGCGTAATAAAGTCATGCTGTTATTTTGATTAGATTTTCTGAACACTATGCAATATTAACACAAAGTGTGCTTCCATTATCTATGCGGTCCGAATAATAATCACGATTTCAAATAACACCACGTTTAAATCATTACTTTGTGTTTGTTCTCTCCTATATGAACTTTATGAAATTGATTGTTCACGCGTTTATTACAAGTAAAATTACAAGGGAGAAAACCGTATTTTTCCTAAAGAGTAAAAATCAATTTGGATTTTGATTTTGAATTCGTTTTACCTAAGAATTAAACATATGGCAACATTTCCACTAGAAACGGAACTCTGCGACCAAAAAGAGTCAAAACACAAAGGATGATAATCCTCTTTTCTGAACCGTAATCCGTTCGGTTCAGATAGATCTCACTAATACATTTCTTTCAGATTTTGCATTTCTTTAGACGCAAAATATAATATCAATATCTAAAACATATATAGTCTTCTGTTAAAAGTGAATTCGTATGAATCTGCATAGTACCCTATATTTTATTGACTTTATAATGTTATTAAGTGGGTCCGACTTCAGAGAACTTACAAAGGTCCTCCCTCAAGGTTGTCAAGTCTGAATGTTGTGCTTCTTGTTCGTAAGATTACGATATCTATTGAAGGCAGTGAATGTTTTAGCCTAGAACACACAGTCGTAGTCCACGAATGACACTCTCACTCTGTCAATTTCAGGTTTCGTTCCTGACATTCTGTTAGTCATATACAGAAAAAGAGACGACCAAAATATTAGTAACTGTGAGATGACCACATTGCGTCCATATCTACTACAGTCAGTAGTGGGACTTGGTCATTTGCATACGTCGAAAGGCCGATGTTGCAACTTTGCGGCAGTGACTTCTATACACATTAACTCCTAACATTGAGTGACCATTCGGCATTGATAACTGGTCACACTTTATTAAAAAATAAATAAGCTAATGCTTTGCTACAAGGCCTGCAAGATTCGATCTCTATAGACACAGGCAGCCGTTTTGCATTGTTAAAACTAATCCTAACCACCTCACTATATTCACAGTTTTTATCAGGAAAACATGAGTTTCATATAAAAACTCGACATCAGTAAGCTAGTTTGAATTTTGACTAGAGTCGCACTTTTATTATAATGAATATATTGTCATGTTTTAACTCAAGATTATATAAGAATTAGAGACTTGATTATAATTTATTATTGTATTTTTAGTTTCACAATATATCTGCAATTACAATAAAGAACGTCTTTATTTATAGCTTCTTAACATATAAACAAGAGCAGAAGAAGACTATTGGCCCTAACAATCTGGATAAAGCCAATCTCCACAAGAGATTTCCACCCATTTAAAGTCGTACCATCTGGTAAAGTAATCACAACATATTATAGGAGAAGAGCCGATATTTCTTATAGAACATGTTAAACAGAAACACTCTACTTCCCATCTTATTCAAATACAATATCTGCGGGATCTGCAGAAGAAACTCCATTCATTTCTAAGAGGAACTGTGATACTATTAAGGTGAGCCATGAGTCACTAAGTTCTGCGGGGGGAACAATAGATAGAAAGTGTCATACAAATGTGCAATGAAGTAGGCAGTAGCAAACAATGAATCCGTAGGTATTTTTATATCGAGCCTTATTGATTTGAGAATGACAATAGAAATCCACAGAACAGATAAAACAAGGAAGGGAAGCTTCCGGTAGCCGAGGTTGGCGGACTTCCGATACCGTCACACGAAGACAGTTGACGTCTAGCTGCCGGTTGCCACGGATTTGAGCTGAAAGCGACAGGTATGGACAGTTTTTAGAACTGACTTCCAAACAGAGTTACATATGAATTTTGACTGACAGTCAAGCCCAGCATTGGTAGTACGCGGGGGGATTGGACTATAGTTTCACACATACTCCAATTCAACTAGATATGTATGTGAAGCATTCGCGTTGTGTTTTTCGTGTTTACTTTGTTTTAATATACATTCTTGTGAACCCACGTGTGTACTCAATGACAGTCGTCAGTGAGAAAAATGATGATCAGGCCATAAAAATCACAGTGACCGAAAAATACCATGGCACACACGACGGTGAGGATCGCCGGTTTGACGGAGATCACACACGTTTGGTCACAGTACAAATGCGTAAGAGTTTGTTTTGTAAAGGGTGATTTGATTACAAATATTCCTTTATATACAGCTAAAACGAACGCGCCTCTTCTTCCCACGAATGAGACAAAGAAGTTTATCAAGGCTCTATACTGACCTGGACCAATCTGGCGACTTTACCAAAACTATATAACCGACTGATACTCAGTATACGATCATATTTCTTTACTTTTCATACAAGGAAAAGAAATAATCGTTTTGCTAAACTTTTCGGAAATATCTCCACTAAGCCCTCTCTTAATTGAAGAGACTTCAGCAATTCGATTCTAATTAGAGGATCGGAGCAGAGGTCATCGATCTACTGGATTTCCAGCAATAGACGTAAGATATTAGAAGTTTGGAAAAATAACTGGGAGGTACCTTGACCCGTTTCAAAAGAACAAATATAATTAAGTGATTTGCTGTCAACAGATTTCTCCACATGCCAAATAAGCAAACAATTTTCCAGTTATTTTTTCTAATTAACGTTAAACTCTGTTTTACCGTTTAGATCATTAGTTCTCTCTCACCCTGCGCCAGGCAAAGAAAGAGTAATTGTAACGGGAGCAACAAAAGCTGTTCTAAAGTGTCCCATTAATTTATTGTAAACAAATACTTCCGATAACACTTTTGTTTAGAAAACATCCGATAAAAATATGTCGACACACCAAACAATTTCGTGAACCTGATAGACGCCAGTAAACCAGATCGAGTACTCATCTGAGGCAATCCGGCAGGCTGTTCCTTATATAAATAACATAATAATTTATTATAGAAAGAGACATATCAGTTTTGTGCAGTTTCTTGACGGTTGTTTCTATTCGCAGCATTTTGCTTACAATGTCTCTCGAGATACTTATGAGAGGGAGACATTTTGAAGTAACTCAACACTCTTTATAAGCTAAACTAAGAAACAATATAAATACCAGTAAAGATTCATAAAGGTAAACAATTTAACTGAAGTTATCAATTACAGACTAGTACAAAATGTCAGGAACGATTTTTCTTTATTTTTGAAAATCAAAACAAATCAACTTTTTTATATAATGTAAAGTTTTTTTTTTACCTTAAATGACTACTAAAGATCTACTCAAACTCGAGTTTATATTATTAATCGAACAATTAAATATTTACCATATAATCATTTTTTAAAGTTTATTAATTGGTAAGAAACAAAGCTAAACTATATTTTTACACACACAGACATATATATATATATATATATATATATATATATATATATATATATATATACATGTGCACAATGTTTAATATCAAGTAAACTACTTGGAAAGGCAGGGTGACAATCTTCTTCGCAGAATAAATCGTTGTTTTACATACGTTTTACAATGGAGGAATATGGTTTCTTTTGCTAAATTTTAATAAGCAAAACAATGCAATCTTTTTACAAAAATTCCACTGCGTGGATATTTAATACTGATATCGTAAGGATATATATATATATATATATATATATATATATATATATATATATATATATATACATATTTATATATATGTGTGTGTATATATATATATGTGTATAGATATATGTATATATATATATATATATTACAATAAAAAGCTGAATGTCAGTGTGTGTGTGTGTGTGTGTGTGTGTGTGTGTGTTTATTATGGGTTTGGACACGAATAGGCTCCTATATGGTTGACTATTCTAAAAACTGATTTCATATAATGATAGAAGATGTATCGAGACACAGGGATGGCTATAATTGATCTGGTAGAACGGTGGTTCATTAAAAATGTGGGGTCTGCGTTCACGACAGGCCCAGAAAGTATGGAAATAAAAAAAAATTAAAATAAAAAGAAAACGTTTACAAGTGTTTTGGATATAGATATACATGAAAATACTTGGATAAGTATGTTTTAACTTAAATAGGGATGGTATAACAAAATTGTGGGGGTCTGCGTTCGCGCCTGGCCTCCATAGAATGGAAATATGCACAAACATTAATAAAGAGTGTTCATATCTATCTGCGTAAGTATACTTTGATAATAATGTTTCAGCTTGAAGAAATATGGTATAATAAAATTATGGGGTGTTCGTTCGCACCTGGCCTTCATAGAATGTAAATATGTCAAAAAGTTTAACAAGGTTTTTTTTATATAGATCCACAGAATATTGTGATTAGTGTTTCAGTGTGAACAGGTATGGCATAGTAAATTATGGGGTTTATCTATTTTATTTTTACTTTCATCATAGTTTGCTTTGGTTTTGATACCCCCAAATCAACCCAAAGTTACAACCCTTTCTTTTCATAACCTATCATACTTTCATAAATCAGAGTCCATTTTCTGTAGTCTGGTTTTTAACCCAGTCTACGCCGGGTACTTTTGGTAGTATATATATATATATATATATATATATATATATATATATATATATATATATATATATATATATATATATTACATAGTCGTCTACATTGTGTCGTCTTACGTGTTTCCGTGTATTTTCGTCTAGTGTTCCCTATTTCGTATTCGTCTCTTGTATTGTTCTTCGAATTGATACGTGTGTAACATTTGGTAGGTTATATGACATACACCGACAATACAAATGGACAGGACACAATCTTGTGGGGTTGTCTGTTTTGCTAATAAGAAAAAAATACCTCGCCGTCAATCCTTGGGTCTTGTTTCGACGAATCTTGAAAGCGACAAACGAAGGTCCATCGAAATAAATCGACCAAAAATCTCAGATGAATTTTTAGCCACTCTTATTCCCAGAATATTTTCCTGCTTGGAAAGTTTTACGCTTGCCCTTAAGTTTTACATTCTATCGACATATACTCGAAATCCTCCTCATGGTTCGAAACATTTACAACCAGCCGTCTTCTCATCACTTCTCGGGTGTCTCTTTCTACGAACAAACTAGAACCTACGTGCATCAAAAATGTTTTTCCTTTTGTAATTACGTCATTAGTACACGTAGCACTAACGTCATTAAAAGATGTTTTGTAAGTATTTATTTATTATTTTCGTTATATATCTATAGTTTGTTTAATTAGACAATCCATTTATACCAAGTAATTTTATATAAATATTTTATTCTAAATACTTATTCTGGCTGATGTTCCATTTAGAATCGAAACAATCATAAAAATAATCGGCCAGTAAACGTCTCAATGTTTCCACGGAAATAACAATACAACATAATCCGTACAACAAAAATACCCTAGATGTCTCGAAATTTAAAAGTTCAAAAACTTACCTAGAAAGTCCAACGTGTTTCATTTCCATGTTTCAAAACGTTGCGCGTTTCACAAGCGTTCAGATTTCGTAAATGGCTAATTGTAGTTCCTGCCCGAATAGATCAAGTGCACGGTTCATAATATCGCGATTTATCCCATGGCACGAAGCTAACATGTTCAACAAAGTTATTAATAGGGAAAATATGACATTCATAATATAGAGTTCCAGAACAGGAAACTAAAACTTTGTCCAGTCTTCTAGACTGAGGCAGAAAAGATTTCACCTATTGAAGATTCGTGATATAATTATCGCAACAAACGAAACATTCAATAAAGTTAATATAGATTCCGAAATGAGAAAATTAATACAAACAATTCCATTAAGGAGAAAATTAAAGATGACATAAGTTCCGCTATAATGCATTTTAGGAGGGACGAAATCCTTTAACGATCGGATTTTATCCGATGAAATTCGACACGTGCTAGGAATTCATTGCATAAACTGAAGATTTTTGTAATAAATTTCTTCGCCTCTCGTTTTATCTCGTATTAATTAATATAACGTGTTAATAATGCTAATAAACATAGAAAGAGATCAATACAAGCTTAAACGTGCAATAGCGTGCGTGTCCTGGCAGACGAATTCCAACGTAGTAAACGCCAGCTAATGCATAGAATGGTTCGCCGAAAACTTTTTTCACGCGTGGCTTTTGTTCAACCACAATACTGTTTCATTCAATCTTACCTGAAGTACCCACTTACCTTACAATCTTTTTCTTCCTGTATTATATTAAGGAAAAGAGAGGGGACGCAGGAGAGTGCAAGAGCGAGAGAGAGTACGTGAGATGGGTGGAAGTTTCTTTGTCTGCCTTGTTTTTTGCTATCGTTTTTGTTCTAGTGGAGAATTTGTCTGCCGACTGCCGGGCAACTTTATAAGTGGGCCACTGTCTGTTCTATTGCACATGATGACCTTGAAATGATTTCACGGCATAATACATTAACAAAATGATGGTGGAATTATTAGAACATATATAAAAAAACAACAGTTTACAAACTTCCACATACATTGCTAGTAATTTAATAAATGCACAGACAATAATAGTTCAAGGAAAACAGTTGTCCGCAGCTACAACACAGCAGCATTGCATGCCTGTACTCCTGATTTAAACCCTCTCATTTCAAAACAAAACCAAAGGGCAAGACTGAAGTATGTGATAGAACATATCATATATTTGGTTCTGACAGTAAAACTTACGGAATTCCTAGAACAGGCAAAACATGTACATGAAAAAGTGGTCTATTCTTTCCTTTGGTTATAGTTATATGTTGCATATTTGTGTTTAAAGCCAGTTCTTAAGTGGCCGGTGTTAAACAACATCTATCTGCAAGGAAACCATGTTTAAATAAATTAAAACAAAACAAATATCATAATCTAAATATAAACATAATTTACCCGTGCGTTGGTTGTTGTGTTATGTTGTATATTTATATCAAATCCGTTTCTTAAATAGACGGGATTAACTAACACTTATGCATAAGATAAACTCTTTAAAATAACTGTACCCATCCAAATCTCATCAACCTAAATCGAAAACTAATATGCACATATTGCATTAGGTTTGGTGAGCATCCGAAGAAAAAGGTAACAAAATATATTGAAATAAAAGAAGGATGAGGTAAAAAATTAATTATTAATAAAATCAGGTTTTAGAAAATAAGTGAAAATTGAGTTCTGCTAAATTGGCCTTAGATGTCAAAAAATTCCTCTTTATTACGAGTCGAATACTCAGCTATCTATTTTTAAGGAAAGTAAATTTTCGAAAATTTAATTCAGTAATAAATAAATTTCTTCCTCATCGGTTTTGGTAATTGTTGGACATGTTTATTGCTGCGACATGGCACTTTAGTTGAGGAAATTAGTTTTACTTGGTATTCAATATTTCGATTTCTGAAATTGACTTTATTTACGAAGAAGCACGAAATACGCAGATGTGGTAAAAATGTTATATCATAGTTTTACATTATTATATTATGCCATTTTTGTTATGAAACGCGTACTCAATCATAATGAATTTTTGATTTACATCGGGTTATAACTAGGACACTGCCATCCTAAACTGTTAATTATATTTGTTTTCTGTTCCAACCAATTACTTGTCTCTATTTTTTTACAAAGATATAATAAACATCACATCTTTTAAAGCACGCGCGAACCCCCTCTTTATATATATAAACATACATACATATATATATATATATATATATATGTATATATATACATATATTAATATATATATGTGTGTGTGTGTGAATGTGTCTGTGTGTATGTGTGTATTTATATACATATATCAATATATATATATATATATACGTGTGTGTGAATGTGCCTGTGTGTATGTGTGTATATATATATATATATATGTATATATATATATATATATATATATATATATATATATATATATATGTAAATGGAGAGAGAGAGAGAGAGAGAGAGAGAAAGACAACGCTACACTTTACGCAGGTACTGGTAAGCTTTTGTAGGCTAAGATCGATCATAGATGAAACATGTTTCGTCTAGTTTCCGTTGTCTGATTGGCGGAAACTACTGACTGGGAAGAGGTATGAGGGAGAAACTTATTCTGTCGTGAAGTTCACTAAATATGTTGAATTTATATTCTTATTTCTGTGTGGTCACTACTCTGCAGTCATGTTTATCAGCGTCTCTTTTCTTATTTCCTGTTTTCGTTTATTTGTTCTGGGTTTCTGTCAATCTTGTGTAGCCATTTAGAATGATCTGTCTGAACCCAATGTTGATGCCGATCGCTTTCATACCTCGCCCATTCACAATGGATCGTTCACTATTATATCGATTGTTAAAGCGGGCAGATTATTTGATTGGAATACAGCAACATTTTTAAAATAAACAAAACAGGGGAAAATAAGACATTTGTACTTCATATAGTTTTTATACTATCCTGGTCACATGGCTAGAGTATAATCCCAGCTGATATGATTCTACTGATAGGATAAAAGGGGTTAGTAAAGTCAATAGCGCCGTAACTATTTGTGTCGTAAGGTGGAACTGTTCAGCTTGAAAGGCAGTACATCATGGAGAAAGTAAACTTTTATTTCAAACATTCGATATTTGTTGCATGGTGAGAACTGCCTTTAGGCGAAAACCTCCAAAATCCGGAGTGCAGATTTTAAGTAGTTCGACGTTGCCGTAACTACATTATACTATTTTATGAAACGAGGTTTATTCCAAATCTTTACATCCTTGGTGCTACTTTGGATTCCTAAATGAATAAAAGAAAAGGGCACATGCTAAATTGGCAACAATCAGTTTTCTACATCACACTGCCCAGTCTAGAATTTACAGCTAGTATAATGTATATATAAATATATATATATATATATATATATATATATTTATATATATATATACATATATATATATGTATATATATATGTATATATATATGTATATATATATTATATATATAATATATATATCATATATAAATATTATAAATATATATATATATATATATATATATATATATATGTATATATATACATATATATGTATATATATATGCATATATTTTATATATATACTATATGTATTATATATATAAATATTATAAATATATATATATATATATATATATATATATATATATATATATACGAACTTTAGCAATGTTCTAAACAAGCGTGTTTGATCTGAATTGTACAAAAATCTGACACAATTATCATATTGACTTAATAGTAAACCCACAAACTTGACAGCTTTTACATTTTGCTTCTGCAAAAATGAAACCGAAGGCTGTATTTTATCTCGGAAATAGTACATCAAACGATCTGCCTAGCGAGAAAGCTGGGAAAAAAAGATGAGTTAGAAAAGTCGCCCAAGTAGAAAGACTGGCTACCGCCTGCAGGTAATGACCAGAATTTCAAGTATTTCGCCATTGCTGTACAAGAGACAACAACAGAGGTGTCTTCAATAACCAAGAACAAAGGACTTCGATCGTTATTGGTAGCCTAAAGTTCTCTTTGGATGAAAATAGATCACGTAGTTCATTTTGGAAATCAAGGTCATATAATATAAAAAAAAACTAGTCAAATAGGTCTCAACTTGCTTTTATCCCTAATGAACATTCGACAATCTGTAGATATTCTTATTTTACAAATATTTCAATGCACTGCACTCTAATAGACTCACATTACTTGTTCCCCCTTCAACGTACTTTCTCATGACGTACTATACAAATAGCAAAATTCAACCCCTTCACTATTGATAACTTCGAATCTCGAAAATCGTGTCGTCAAATAGTTTATCTTGTGAATTCCTTTCCTATTTACTATTTCCCAGACTCTGCGATCTAGAAAAGTTACATTTTTTGTGAACAAACTTATCGCTGCTCAACTCTCTACAGTGCCCGCTCAGGCACGCTACTAAATAATTATCCCCTTATTCTTCAAGTGGCAATGTGCCTGATTTAGGATAAAAAAGAGAGAAAATCAATAAAAACAAACACTACATTATCAGCCTGAAAACTAAGCAGATATATTTTAGTTTGAGTTTTATATTTGACAGAAAATCAACATCAGTGAACATTTTTCTATCAGTAAGAATACGTTTTGATATTTCCTTATTTATTGCTGTTGTATCTTTCCTATATGATACAATTCATAATGGGCAATACCAAGTTCAAACAAGATGTAAGCTATTCTATTATATCAGCTAATGAGTCAGCACTTATCAAGGTCAAAATCAATTCACGAATGAAATTAATGAAATTGGAGCCCAGTCAAGTACTTTTTCTGGAACCAATGGTATGATAAAGAACTACTATCCACATCTTTATAGTGAGATAATGTCTATGAAGAACAGAAATAGTATAAGGCAGGAAGAAATATTACCAGAAAGAGAACAATAATGGGAAGAGAGGCATTCGTACGGCATTTCTAAAGTCAGAGGAAGGTTAAGGTGGCTACATGGCTAACGACATTGACCGAGATCCTGAGTGTTTCAAGTTCGATTCCAGTTCGTTAAGCAGAAATACTTCAACTTAGGATGCTGACAACCTTCACACGGTTGTTTCTTTGTGTAGGCAATATCTTTCTATGAATAAGTATAAGGTATCGCGGTTCCAATGCTAGCCGACGAATTATCTAATTCGTACACAATAACCGAATGTGCAAATATTAGGAACAAGGCATTCGTCAATCAGTGCTCACTTTATAGTCTATATAGAAAAAAGAATTGTATATTATTTTACAGCAAATATATTCCTCTAACTAAATTAACATGAACATAAAACATAATTATCAGTTAACATAGCTATTGATTCTGAGTTTAAAATCCTTCAACATTTATTCAAAGGCCAAAAAACCGATAGCATATGCCATAACCTCAACCCTCAAATAAACTAAATTAAAACCAATGAATTAAATCTACAGCATACATTATAATGTATGTGTTTGAACGTGTAATGGTAAAAACGACAATACATTTTCTTACGGTTTTAATATATTCATAATCTAATTAGTGCCTCCTGAGTATTTTTACTTCCAGTTTTGCTCACCTCCTTTTTAAACTATGCAACTTTTATGTTTTTGCTGGGGTATAATTTTGAATATTTTCTCAGTAATCTTTAAGAATATTTATCCTTAAATGTGATATTGAGGGGTCGTAAACCTCAAGTTGCGTTTAGATTTTAACGGCAATAAAAGTTGTCTTGGCGCTTCGGCCATATGACCTTTTCAAAACGTTTAAAATTATAAACTGTAAATATTATATTTTAAATGGTGTAAAAAATCTATTAAAATGCATAGTTTCGCACGTTTGAATCAAAGTAAGCAAAATACATACTCTCAAATACCGAATAATTTTTTGTACAATGCACAGAATCTTAGTTTTAAAGCAAATACATTTATTATAAAATACTTACGATAGAACTCTCCATAACTTAGTGCACTGTTTTATTTTTCATATAATCATAATTAAAGTTAAAATAAGTTAATAAGACAGCGAAACAACCTTTGCTCTACATAATTTTCTATGACTGAAAAAGAATTTTAAATATTAAATCTCATATTGTCAAAGATATTTACTTTAGTCATAGATCCGATTTACTATATTCAATGGTCGACATTTGTATGTTTATTTTTAGACGTTTCGAATAAGGGCAGCGTTGTTTTTTTATTTCCATTAAATTTATAACACATGCACGCACAGAAGCAAACGCTTGATAACACAGGCATACATACATACACACATATGCATATATATATATATATCAAATTTTAGTCATTCTTTGTATTTTAAAATTTCTGACGTGAAATGTTTAAATTTCAAATCAAAAGATTTTACTTATTCTATGTAAGAGAAACAATAATTTGAAATATTATAACTCCTTATCCTATAGGAGTTCGATGTCTACCATCTCTTAAGAGGAGAAAATATTAGCAAATAGTTACAATGGTTTACACCTTATTTGCTAAAGTACGAAATTTTAAAATTCATTGAATGACTAAATTTTGATTTATTTGCTCTTTCCTGAATATCGTACAATTTTTTTATTCAGGTGGGATACTAGTTATAGAATATTACTGCCAGTAATATTTTGTATGACTTATAATCACAGGTTACCATACCATCGAGCTAATTATTAAAGTAGATTTTCATGTAATATGCAAATGAGGTTGGTTTTTTAATGTACATAAAATTCATGCTTGAATTGAAATACATTTGAATTAGATTTCAGTATGGAATTTCATTTTGCAACATTTTACATTTTGTATAATAAACTAAATCGTGGCCTTACAAGCAATCGTGCAGTAAACGCGACTTAGTAATAATAGATTACATTTGTGTAAACTGCTTTAAATTTCTGTGAAAATATCGTGGCTTCTGTATGTATCTTAGTGAGTTCAAACACTAAGATCTCTTAAAAAGAATCTCTTCGATCTGGGGAAGGATTCAATAGATCCTTGAACCGACGTGAATTTATTCTCTGTTTTTGCAACGCTTGACCATTATTTTGTATGTTGGAAACCACGCTGTCTAAGATATGCAACCGCCATGATCTGGTAAAGTATGACCGCTTTCAATATGTGAAACTCCAGCTCTAGGAAAATGTTCGCTTATCCTTGTGTTACAGATGTTACGCTTAGTTATTATGATCCAAAATTTATAATGATTGGATATTGGCGGCCTTGAGTGTTTAGCGTGCTATGTCTTTACCAGGCGGAAAAAATTCTGGAAGAAATCTAATCGTTTTTATCATGGATCCACTTGCTCTAGAAATACGATATTTACTTTCTACTTAAAGGAGAGAAAATTCAAGGTTGTTTTATGGATGAAGTTATCAATTCTCCCCAGAGAATTAATATGAAATTTAAACACTTTGTAAAATTAAATGAAGAAAGCATTTGCGATTAATATATGGAATTTTACTCGACGCCATTCTAAGCATCATAAAAAAACTCAACACGACTTTGTTTTTCATGCAAAACTTTATATGAAAAAATCTCAACAACAACTATTTCTCTGCCATGGCAATTAAGAAATGAGAAACAAAGAGAGGAGGCCGTTCAGTAAAAAGAAGAAAAAAAACAACAAAAATAATATACAATAACAAAGAGGAATAAGAAAAGAATCAGAGTTACGCAATTTCAACAGATTTCGGAATTTGACTGTCGATCTCCGCTCACACCATTACGTCTCTGAAAGCTGTATACGAGGACATTTGCCTGCGTCAGAGATGTGCTTTCTTTGTAGTGAATATCCTATCAGGAGAAACCAAATACTGCATCTGAATGGAGCACCTTCGAGTAAAGTAGGACCAGTAATGTCCTTTTCCTTAACAAATAATGTAGATAAGGTAAGACATAATCGCGATTAGATTTTAAAATCGTTTTTTTTCTTTATTTTGAATCCGATGAAAAGTATTTCAAATCGTAAAACATCTTTCGTATGCTTTTTTCTTATAAATATTCCTGATGTCTTGATAGTCACTTTCCATATTCAATAATTGTTCTTGTGTGCAAAAGTATTTTTTTCTTATAAATATTAACGCTATCGTCATAGCCACTGCCCATGTTCAATACTTGTTCCCTTAGCAGCGATCGCTGATAATCAACATAAGTCGATGTATTAAAAGAAAACATTTTTTTTAATGATTTAGGAATTCTTCGGCCAGGGTTTCACTTAATGTTGTGATCTACTATTCAAACTTGGAGCAGCGTTAAGCGGCATAGCCTAGCTAGGCTTTTTATTGAAATTGACTCTATAAAGGCATGCGCCCATTTGATGTAAGGACTAAGAGCGGTACCTGTTGCTATCTATAGCTGTGAAAGTTCAGATCCGCCAGGGTAAATTATAATAACTTTGTATATAATCCAAATAAATATTTAGTGCTTGGAGAAAAATCAGAAACTAGTTATACACTTGATATCTGCTACACAAGGTAATCTGATGTCTGATTGTCTATAAAATGATTGCTAATCTTATATCTACATAATATTCTATTTCGATATACGAGTGATCTCCTTTTGATATATTTTCGAATATACTATATATTATTCTGCTTGTTACACACTTAGCTATACAGTATGTTACGCTTTGAATTAGGCCTAATACAATTTATGAAAACTAAACTGTTTCAAAAATATAAAACACGAGAAATCTGGATTAACATGACCAATCTAGCAACTCTGACAGTACTGTGAGAGTAACCGTACTTTAATGTAGCCTTATTTTCAAATATTATAATAATATAGGATCCTTGCAGTAATTAATTGATAATAGAACTCATAGAAGCTTCAACGTGTAATGGTTATTCACTAACAAAAATAAGGCAGCGAAACTTCACATAAAAAAGTATCATTTGATAAAAACAGGTCAGAAAAAGAGTATTATCTGCAATGAGATACTGGGACAAACAATTAAACATCTTATCTTACAATATGATTTTATTTGTTGTATTAAACCTATGTAAAAATATTACTTGCTGAGTATATATTAGTATATAGAACTTTGCCTCATTTGAGTCAGTTCTACATACTTTGTATAAAAAATCTCACTACAAAGGTCACTAGAAGCCCTGCCAGTTTTACCAGTTAATAATTTTGGACGGTACAATAACATTATTAAACCTGTTGCTAATAGTGTATCAATGTTGCCTGGAGTGGTATAACGGTAAAAAGAGGGGAAAAGGAGCCCTGATTGCGGACAAGTATAAATGGGCAAATAAAGCAACTTAGAAAGAACCTAAGCAGAGTACACGCTGCCGGAGATGGCAAACCATAATGTAAGATCATATGTGATAAACGAAATCAAAATTTCACATACTACAGTTTTCAGTGTGTAATTAGATTTAGAAACAGATGGTTACTTGCGATCAAAAGTTTGTTTTTTTTTACAAACGGTTGCGCTAAACTTAGTGATTAGACGCAGAAAAGTCTTTCACACTTCTCGAAGCCAGAGTTTTATCGGCCTCATTCATAAGGCGAAACAATTATTGCGGAGAAGTACTGTCAACAAATGGATAACATGTTTCAGAAACTTCGACAGCAATACCCGACATTAGTCAACAGAAAAAGCCTAATTCTCCTTCGGGATAATGCCCGATCACATGTAGATAAACAAACTCCGCAGAAGTTAAACGAATTGAGCAACGAAAAACTGCCTCATCCGCCATATTCTCTAGGCCTCGCACCTACGACCTTCTTCTTTTTCGAGCATCTCGAGAACTTTCTGCGTGAGACATGCTCCAAAAAATGAAGCGATATCAAAACGCCTTCAGAGCCTTCATCTCCCTCAGAATGTAATATATTTACGTTACTAACATAAATGCACTTGTTTGAATTTACTAAAGTGTGTTGGTTCTTGCGATACTTTTTTTCGACCAATAAATATTTGTGCCTTTATGTGTTCACCTGAATGTAAAAATTAAAAACCGTAATAACTTTTTCAACCTGATTTAAAAAAGGATTCTACAAAGTTAAAAAATGAAACTCGTACAGACCATGAACCCGTGCCTTACTAAAGGGACCGTCTTATTGATAGAAACACATTCACCCTAACCAACATTTAATGCATTATCTATATAGATACTTTGTTTAAAATCTCTAAAAATTACATAGAGAGAGAGAAAGAGTGGAAGAGATAGATAGAAAGAGATAGATAGAGAGAGAGAGAGCATTAAAGCAGATAAACATCTTTCTCATAGAGTTTTCCATTGTTATACTAAGTGACAATAATTCTTCCCTAAGTTTATGAGTTTCCAAGAGACATCTGTATAAGGAAAACATAAATAAGTTAGAATAACACCACTTTAGAAGAAAGATTGCATTGGTAGGTGACCAAAACAATTTCTCAAAAAAGTCGTTGCCAGGTCAGTAATGGAAAAATCTATGCCATGACGGACATCAATTCTGCTTCAATCACTAAAGTGTTTCAACGTGACAAGCTGACGTCTTTGTTGAAAAAAAATACATCAGTCTTTTCAATTAGATAGACATGATAAATTAAGCGATGTTTTATTCCATCAATACTGGGAAATGCAGTCAATCTTAATAATATGAGATTTGGATACAATTTTGATCTACAACACGCATAAAATACACAAACACTATTGCAATCTGTATAAAATTAGGTCTTAATGTCTTTGTGGTTGTTTAAAAGGTTAACTTGATTACTGGGAAAATGTGCCCCCCTCTATCTTGGATAGTTGCATTACATTGCAAGTGTATGTGTTTCCTCCAATACATACAATTACCGCCCAATTTTTGGAAACATGTACCTCACACACACAAACACACACGCACACACACATATATACATATACATACATATATATGTATATGAGTATGAACATATATATATATATATATATATATATGCATACCCATATCCGTTGTGTATTTCATTTATTATAAATAAAATATTTATACATGAACAAATGTTTTTCCGAGATATACGGTTTTTCAAGGTGGCTGACAATCAAAATATTCGAACCTAAGACAATGGGTCGTGGATTCGACATAATAAATCTAGCGATGTTTATTTGGTTGTATATTTGTATGTTAAGGATACACTTCTAAACTAATTAACCACGAGTATCGCCTTTACGGCACAACTGCTCAACTCTAATTAGTCAAATATGGACTACGTTAATTTTAATTTCGTTTAATGTAAAGAATATAAATAACGGCGGGAGTATTTCATTAAAATAGGATAAAAAGTATTACTGATATTTCAGTATATTTTTTGTGGCAAATTTTATAGGTTCAACTGAAAAAAAAAGAAGAAATAAATCACATTTTTATCTAATTGGATCAAACGTGATAAGACATCAATTAAGTAAGAATTGAGTTTTACGTACTATCTAGAATTAGAATGTTAGAAGTGATTTTTATAAAAGTTTTAGAGATATAATTTATTATTATATCTTCTTTTAATTTTTTTGTTCATTAATCCAGTAGAATTCCAAATACCCAGCAAAATGCATCAGAGAATAAAATTGAGCTGTTTGTGTCAAACACGGACTGTTTCTGTTTAACGCGAAAGCCTGCTTGAAATTTCAATCAGAAGCATTTATTTAACACATGAGGATAGCATGCTCTTGTTCCGTCAGCCATTATGTGAGTGAAGTATTAAGTAATTTACAATTGTATTTTAGCGTTGCTTCTACCGGATATTGAAAGTTTACCCTCCAGAAGAGTGTAACTTACTACAAGATTTTTCGAAGTACTTCATTTACTATACAATGGTTCCGTTCGAAATTCCATACAGATTCCAAAGTGCAGCCAGATACTCAAATAACATATCAGATTATAACAGTATTTAGGAAGGCTCCCGAGAACTTTGTTTTAAGATGGATTATCATGATTAAGATTAAGATCAAGATCGAATTTCAATAAATGTAGATTCAGGAAACTGCATGTGATTGTTATTGTTTTGTATTGAAAAAGTTTATACATTGTACACACAAGGAAAAGCTTAAAATATAACAACAATTCAATTCCTAATTACATAATTGCAAATGGGGATTTATCTGTTGTTTTCTGAAGCGAGTACAATAATAAAATCGTTATCTCTTTCATAGGAAAATGTAGCATGACAACAGCTAGTAATCTAATATATAAATGTCACTATGTATGTGTGTCTGCGTGTCTGCTTCTGTTTATAAATTGTATCACCTCCTAGTCGGATGGTCGTTTTACGGCGTGTAGTAGCACAAAAGATTGCATACAGGGTGCATAATTTCATTAGAGGTGTTTAATGGATTAAAACAAGGTATTCAAAATAGGGTTTCAAACAGGAAAGAAATGGCAACGAGCATAGCGACAATGGCGTCGGTGGCGCATGCGCACGATCTGTAACAGATGTATATTTATAAATTATATTTACCAGATTATTAACGCAGCTGTTCTTTTTGGTGCAACGCGTAGCGTCATCGATTATGTAGACCAAAATTGCGGGTTCGAGCTCCACCATTTCTTTTCATTATTTTTTTTTTTGTTACATTCCGATATTCTTGACTTTTAAATGTTAGGTAATGATTATATAAAAAACAACATTTATATTAAAAAATATGGAAAAGTTTTTTTTGCTGTAAATAACGAAGATGTAATATTCCAAATATACAGGATATGTTATATATCGCTTATATTTTACATTCCAATAATCACGTAAATAGTTCCAGTAATTGAATTGTGTATTGAATTGATTCCTAAACTATTTAACCGATCATTATGACTATTAAATTGTGTGTATATGCCTGTATATTTGTATGTATTTGATTCGCTCCTAAATTAATTAACCGATCTTTATTAATTATGCTTATATATTTCTGTGCATTGGATTCACTCCTAAACTAATTAACCTATTATTATTAATTTTATTTATGCATACATTTCTGTATATTTATATGTATTGGACTCACTCCCAAACTAATTAACAGGTCATTATTAATTTTAAGGATGTTTTATGATTATGTATGTCTATTATCAGATTCACTCAAAAACTAATTAACCGATCATTATGAATTTTTATTCTTTGTGTATGTTTATATAGTTCTACGTCTTAGATTCACTCCTAAACTAATTAACCGATCATTATGAATTTGAAAGATCTGTTACGTGTATATATATATATATATATATGTGTGTGTGTGTGTGTGTGTGCGTGTGTATTGTATTCACTCCTAAACTAACTAACCGATCATTATTAACTTTAAATATGTGTATGTGCTTTATTCTTTGTGTCTTGGATCAGCTACAAAACTAATTAATTGATAATTATGAATTATATGTAATGTATATGTTTGTATATGTCTATAGATGTCATATTCCAAAAATCACATACAATGTTCACTTACTTTGTCAATGTATTTATGTGTACAATGAATTCTATCCAAGTAATAATGAATTTCACAGTATAGTACTCATATGAACAACTTATGTAAAATAATCGAGTAATTTCGTATTTATATTAGAAACAGAATGTCTGCACACTATCCTACACAAGACATAAGATACTTGTGCAGTATAGTACCCACATGAAAAACAGAAAGAATATCTTACCTGTGACGTGCATAAGTTATTCAAACTGTTAATCCCGTTAAATATTCGAGCAGTATAACTTACATTTAAAAAAAATGTACTTCTTCACCCTAGCACCCAGATTTTTAAAAAATCCTACCCCAGATGTAAAAATCTTTTAGCCCAACATAAAATTTCATAAAAGTATTGAGTTCGGTCATTGATAAAATGACACTTGTATAGTATCTTACACAAGAAATAACGTACTTGTGCAGTATCCTACCCAATACTTATATAGTATAGTACCGATGGGAAAAACTCAGGAAATTTTACTTGCGATGTACATAAAAGTAATCAAAACCGAAAATCATGTAATATGTTCGAGTAGTATGACATTTATATAAGAAATAAGATGCTTCTTTACTATAACACTCTGATGTAAAAACAAACTCTTCCCTGTTCAAGAGAACGTACAATTATCTCATATAATACCCGTCCTAGGAGAGTTAAAATAGTCATTGGTTCAAGATGGCAAATAATATATACACATAAAAAATTCCTCTATCCTAAGAATAACATGTGTTTTCCTAATCCTTCTTATACGGTCCCGAGTAACGGTGGGTAACCTTGCTGGTCTAATATACAAATGTCACCATGTCTCTGTATGTGTCTGCCTCTGTTTTTTAAATTGTATCTCCTCCTAGACGGATGGTCGCTTGATGGCGTGCAATAGCTCAAAAGATTTCATTAGGTTGCATAATTTTATTAGAGGTGTTTACTTGATTAACACAATTGCTAAGGAATTCAAAAAAGGCGTTCAAACTTGAAAGAAATGACAACTTGACGAGCATAGCGGCCATGGCGTCGTTCTGCGCATGCGCAGGATCTGTAACAGAGATTTAGTTATTTAGTAAACTTTCAAGCAAATGAGAGCAGTTGTCTTTTTGGGGCAGTGTGTAACGTTAGCTATTTCTAATCCTAGTGTTGCGGGTTCGATTTCCACCATTTCTTTTCTTTTTTTTTGTTACATTCTTATATTCTTGACTTTTAAATGTTATGTAATAATTATACAAGAACACCTTTAGATAAAAAATACAGAAAAATGTTTTGCTGTATATAACGAAAATGTCATATTCTAAATATATAGGATATATTATATACCCCTTATTTGTTACATTCCAATAATCACGTAAATAGATCCAGTAATGGAATTTTGTATTGAATTATTTCCTAAACTAATTAACTGACAATTATTAAGTTTACATAGTTGTATATGCATATATATATATTTCTATGCATTGGGCTCACTCCTAAACTAATTAACCGATCATTAATAATTGTAATAATGAGTGTATGATTATATATTTATGTGTATTGAATTCACCCCTAAACTAATTTACCGTGCATTATTAATTTTAATTATGTGTATACCTCTATATAATTGTATGTATTAGATTCACTCTTAAACTAATTAACCGATTATTAATAATTTTAATTATGTGTGTATGATTATATATTTCTATTCAGTGGATTCACTACAAAACAAAATTAACCGATCATTATGAATTTTTATTATGTGTATATGATTATGTATTTTTGTGTCTTGAATAAACTCCAAAACTAATTAACTAAACAGTTAGACATGGAAAATCATAATCAAAAATTGATTAAATAGAAGCCACATAAAATTTTCTTCAATTTCCCCTGCTATGTGACTTCTATTTAATCAATTTTTGATTATGATTTTCGATGTCCAACTGATTTAGCAAATAGGGTGAATACCGTTATATCTATTTACTAATATTTTCTCCCCTGAAGAGATGGTAGGCATATAGGATAAGGAGATAACATTTCTGAAGTATTCTTTGTCTTACTTTGAATAATAAGAAATCGTTGATTTGAATATTTTTTTTTTAAATTTCATTGAATTGCTGTAATTTAATATATATATATATATATGAAGTGTCCCTCTGTCTATCTTTAGGGGTACGGGTTCGAGCCTGCCTCCCTACTACAACTTGTTTTTTTTTTATCAACACACACCTCCAAACACCCGGGCAAGGTCGGGCATCCATGCTAGTCTTACGTAATAATAAAACAGGAACATAAGTTAGTCGTGCGACTCGATATATTTGCCTGACAAAGTAAGAATGTGCCAAAGTCATTTGTGAGTCTACTCTCCAGATTATATTAAATATTCACAAAGTCTTTTGTTAAACGTATTATTTTTATTTATTGGTACCTGAAAATAAGGAAAATGTATAGGATCACACCATCGCCATGTTAACATTGGGGTTTTAAATAATAGCAGTATTATACTAGCACAGGCCGTCAATTGTAGAAATACCAAAATTTTGTTTACTGCTTCCAAGCATCATTCAATGTGGAAACATAGAAATCCGGGTACAATTTCTGATGTAAGCTAATGTTTCAAGATCATTTATCAAAAGTAAAGAGTAAGGTTATATATGATACTAGATTAGGTGCCGGGCGTTTTCCCGGGAGTTTGGAAGTGTGTGTTGAGCAAAAAAAAAAAAAAAAAAAAAAATGGAAAAAATGGTAGTAGGCAGAAAGGCTCTCACCCGTAACTCGAAGGAGGAAAAGAACATGTAAAAAATGACGTCTTTGCCGTTGTGCCCATCGCTAAACCGGTAGTGGCGAAAGTTTAAATTAAGGCTAGTCAACCAAAAACCGGAATAACTTTTAAAAATATCGGCGAAAAGGAGCCACCTATCTCTATAGGAAAGTGCCTAGTTGAAAGTGCAGAAAGCAATGTTTTTAGACAATTTTTCGAGATTTGTCGATCGAATTTCAAAACAATACTGATCTCTTGAAAAGCCGTCGCCTCTGTCGAAAGTTTTGGGCAGACATAAAACATACATACATACATATACAAACAAACAAGACTGGTTTATATTATAGAAGAAAGTTCAAAGTGGCAAATATTTTAGATCAAATGTACTGATGCTATTGCCAAAAGTGGTACTTACTCATTCATTGTATCACTGATCTTTACCAGTGAAATAAATATTCCAATGTAAATCATATGTTTGATAATAATTGTTTAACAATATAGGCGCTTAGCTACAATCTCATCCGTAACAATAACTAAAAAAAAAAAATGAGATCATTGTTCATAAAGTCACATCGCTGTCGAGTGAATTAGAAAGCATGAATTTCAACAAGGCCCCCACTAAGTGCATAATAACTAAGATTTGCTCTGTTCGGAGTTGAACGAAGGAGACATGCTGTAAAGTTGATGCAAAGGCAACATATCAAAACGGCAGACAAAACAATGTTGAACAATGATGAAAGACGTAACGTTTTTAACTTGACCGAAATAAAGTTTTGTTTTTTTAAATCAATCTCTTTATGGATGCCGTGCGAATAAGACAGTAACCATTATGTAGAAACATTCCTACTCTAAGCAAAATAATTCGTCGAAATATCCTTTTTTGGGTTTACAGTAATTTAGAATAATATGTACGCAGAAAACATTAGTCTTTCTCAAAAACGTTTATAAAACTCTTATGTCTTACTTATCGCATTAGAAGGAAGCTTATTCCTATGACATCAAGTAAAAAAACGGCGCTGATGAAAAACAGTAGAAAACATGTAAAAATAACAACACGCAGAAACACCTTGCATTATAAGTGATAGCTTAATATAATTAGATTTATTTTTAGAAATAGTTTATGTTCTCTTGGCTTCCATATGATTTCCTTTTTTTCTATTACTCTTCTATCATAGTCTTCCGTCTATTTGTTGCATAAACCATAGCCTTCATTCTCACTACAATACAATAAAACAAGTATTTTTAGAATTTGTTATTTTTATTTTCTCTCGTTAACACCTTCCTTACAGGAGTTATTAGGCAGGAGTTATTAGGTAATGAAATTCGCCTTCAACTCAAATCAGCCGGCACTTTTCTGTTCCTAATTGCAAATAACTAACGGGAAAAATAGGAGCACATATATATATATATATATATATATATATATATATATATATATATATATATATATATATAAAAAGAAACCCACCGAATTATGTGGTCATCAACGTTTCGTCTTTATTTCGAGATTCATCTAAAAATAAAGACGAAACGTTGATGAACACATAATAGGGTTTGTTCCTTTTTATTTCTCTATTTTGTCGGAATACTATTTTCATACTTCTCATATATATATATATATATATATATATATATATATATATATATATATATATATATATATATATATATATATATATATATATATATTAGAGTTTAATAAAGAAACATCTCTGCCCTCCTCCGGTATATTCATATCGGGTTTATGCAGCGTCAGGCATTAACTTAAAAAGTGCAAAAAGTTCCTCCAGATTAATGTTACAGCGCCTGACTTTGCATAATTTTGTAAGCAAAATATATTCCAATGTCTTTTACATTATTGCATGGAGATCAGATTTCCATATTCTTCAATATTTTTTTTTCTTTTTTGTTAAAGAAAATATCAAATATACACAGAAAAATGGCAACGATCTTATCATTTTAATGTCATACAGAAGATCTATAGTATAGACGTTTGATCTTTTCATGGTGTGGATAAACTTATGATTGAAACAGCATTATGCTTTATCATTTTCTTTGTCAGTGAATAATTGCTTACACCAATGGAGTATGCATTAAATAGTTATCTACATTGTGCGATTTCTTTTCAAAAATTTCGAAAGTCTTGCTATTATATGATTAACGAAGATATCAGTCACTAAACTTTTTTATACTTATGTGTTACTATTTATCAAAGTCAAAAGTAACTCGATGATAACGCTCGCGCTGATTGTCACATAGCGATGAATCATACCGTGAGAAGATTAAACACGATTGAACAATGGTCAGAATTTGAATATTTTAATAGGTGGGTTGACACAGATTTGTAAGATTTTACTTGGAAACTACTACGTTGCAGTTAATTGGTAATCGGACTATTCTTTCCCAAATCTAATTTTTTGATCATCGATTTTCGATGATTATCAGAGACTTTCTATGGAAAACCCATCTAAGAACGCTCTAACACACATAAAGTATTTTTAATGTGTATAAAAACGGCCTAGCCGTTTCATAATCCACACAAAAAGAACTCTCACGTACAAAAGTCTTTCATATATATATATTTATATATATATATATACACACCCACATATATATATATATATATATATATATATAAATATATATATAAACGCCCCCCCTCTTTGGGTAGAGCACTGTCTTAAATAATCTCACCGGCTACTTAATTGGCTGAAAATGCGAAGCTCGTTGTTTGGTTGTTTATGAACAGACGATTTGAGCACTATAAAGCTGGTGGCGGGTGTCTATTAAAATAGACATTCAGACGAGTTATTTACGGGCGTCAATTCCATGGTCGAGTGGGAGAACCGCCAACTGTCAATACGACGGTTCTAGGTTCAATCCTTGGCTTGTCTAGCGGCACTGATGAGGGTGATACAACGAAACAGGACTGTATGTCGATGACTACAAATATATTTTATATATATATATATATATATATATATATATTTATTTATTTACTCACATAAAATTAATATACGAAAGTATATATTTATGCGTAAACTTTAAGTATTTCTTCAAAATTGCTCAATGCGTACGTAAAGCTAGTTAGTAATTAATAAAATATATATGGCTACACTGAATATTCCGCGTTTTATCCCCTCTTGGACTCATGAAGAGTCCTAGAGTGGATGAAACGCGGAATATTCAGTGTAGCTTAATCGCAATATATATTTTATAAATTACTAACTATATATATATATATATATATATATATATATATATATATATATATATATATATATATATATATACAGAAGAAGCCAGGATACGGTGGCCCTAGAATACGGGTGCTTCATGGTAGGAATTTGGACCGACCCCTGGTTACGTTATTTGCTTAGATTGAAGGTATTATTCATTACTAGCCCGGAGTTCCCGGCGTTGACCGAGTGTTTGTAGATGCGTCGACCAAGAAATAAAGATTTAGTAGACAGGCAGGCTCGAACCCGTGACGCGAAGGAGGAAAAGAAAGTGGAGGTGTGTGTAAGGCTGTCCGTTTCGCAAAAAGAAAAGGAGAGAATTGCGGGCACAAAAACATGGTAGTAGGCAGGCAAGCTCGAATCCATAACGCGAAGGAGGGAAAGAAAATGAAAAAGAAAACCGTGACAAGTAAGCTGTTCCGCCCATCGTACAACCGTAAGGGTAGACAATGTTAAAGAGCTGGTGAATTTCGAAAATATCGGCGAAAAAAGCGACCCCTCCCTGTAGATTAGTGTCAAGGTGAATATGAAGAAGTTAATGTTTTTAGCCAATTCTTCAATATTTGTCGTCCGATGGGTCGCGCTTCAAAATAATTCTCTATCTTGTGAACATCCGTACCCCCTGTGCAAAGTTTTTGCAACACAGCAAAAAAAATATATATACATACATAAATTCATTTATACATACATTTAAACAAACAGGTGAGATTTATATTATAGATGTTTATATAGATGTTTATTATATACTCTCTCATATTTTATTAAGAATATTTGTATGTACTGTATGCAATTGTGCTTGAGCCCACCATACGGTGATTTCACCGTACGATGTAAACCCCGAAATGGATTAATGCCGTGTCCCGTATATATATATATATATATATATATATATATATATATATATAGAGAGAGAGAGAGAGAGAGAGAGAGAGAGAGAAAAACTGCTAATTAGTAAAAACCGGAAGAAGGTGGTCAATACTATTGCAGGGCAAATATTTTTATTACTGTTTAATCTGTTTTAGTTACAGAAGTTTCTGTTACCGGATCGGATCAACGATCCAGCAACTTTGTCAGACTATTACAGCATGAAGACAGCTCAGCAATAAGCCGCACGGAATGACCTTTAACCGTAGCCAAACTAAGCCACTCTTTTGCAGAAATGGTGCATATATGAGCGCCATTAGCAGCCCATGTTCAACGGTCACTTTTATGAACATTCATATGTCATTTAAAACCGTCTGTCGTCTTATATGTCTACCCGAATTTAACATAAGTTTGTTCTCACTACATAGGATTGTTTTGTGACCGATTGCGCTGATGAGCAGTCTGGTTGTGTATCCGCCCAACTATGCTCACACATTGTCTCCCGCGCGCCCAACACTCCAGACCAATTTGGCGGCCCCGCTCATCAACCACTTCTTGCACATTCACTTTCAGAATATCACGTTTCAGTCGGTCATGCTGAATTCAGTCAGCTTTAAACTTGTCCACACCTCTCCGATAAGCCCTTCTCCACTCTCAATGATCAAAAGCGAGGTTATTCCTTGTCTACTCATTAATCTCACATATTTTCAAGGTGGACTTCAAACAATCCTTGAACCTCATTTTAGGCCTTTGAACCCGCTCGAGACGTCTTAGATGCTTCCTGTCCCAGAAGCACAGAGAAAAATAGGGAGGATGCATGCTTTTGCTTGTATAGCACACCATCAATGCATCCCACTACTTTTGTGGAACCCACTCATCACGCCAAGCAGTCTATAATAGGTCCGTCAAGCGCTGCATCATATTGAGGCTAGAACATTTGCAGATATCTGCATGCACCCGATTTATGTCAGGGCCTTTTTATTGTTCAGATTATGGACATCTGATTCAACCTCCTGAAGAGAGGGAACCTCTCTTTAGGTATCTTTGACGGGTCACTAGGATTCGACGTAACAAACTTCTGATCAATGTAAGAAGGCCTGTTCAGGATGTCATCAACATGCTCCCTCAATCTATGGTGAATGTCCATCGGGTCTCGAAAAAAGTCACGCCAATTTCTCGACCGCGATGGAGTGATAGGAAATCTGGATGGCCCATAAACTGCACGCAATACCCTGTATAAGACCTTGGTGTTATTAGAAACTGAAGCAAGCTTTATTCCCTCAGCTTTTTCCTACACCATTTGTCCTGCATGTTTCGTAATCTCATCTGCACCTCCCCTTTGATTGATTTAAAATTGGCCCTCAATCGATCTTGCTCACCATCTGTAGAACCCCCATCTGGTATAAGCATATAGTGCCCTGTTCTTTGAGCCATGCATAACGTGAATTTCAGAATCATTTTCATTGAACCAATCCTGATGCGTATGCTTACAATAAACAAATAATACCTTACATAACTCCTTAACAGACTCCCTTAAGTAGGCCAAGAATGTTCAGTCAATCTCTTCCATCTCCTTAACAAGTTTCTCACTCACAATATGGCCCCTTATATGATAAACATTAAGTCGTTTTGGGATAGCCACACCAGGTCCCTTTACCTTCGGCCTCACAACAAACTTAAACTTTTCACGGATAAACCGATGGGCTTTCCAGCACACATGACACGTGTTCTGACTAACACATAGTATATCAATACCATTGCTTGGAACTAGGATGCACTCAAGTCGCCTTGAATTTGTCTCTCTGCTAAAACATGGTGTAACCGATTTTTAAATCCATTTCTGAACAAACCTGCAGCATCAGACCATCGCTATTACATTTGCCAACTCTGTGTTTACCAAACACATCTTCGGCTTCAAAATCTCTTTCCGTCCTTGCATTAAAATCATCCAAGATTTCTATAGTGTCAGTAGAGGGGATGTCTCTAACTACACTTCACAATGCAAGGTCGAAAGTCGCTTTTCATCTTCTGTTGCATCCATAGTGTTTATATAGACACTCAACAGAGTTGTAAAACGACCACCTATCAGAGGTAGCCTCGTAACCATCATCCGGCCACTCACTCCACAGGGAATTTCTTCCAGGCTTGAGAGAATTTATGTCCTTACAGAAAAAACTACATCTGATTCCATCTTACATCCATTCACTCTACCACTACAGAAAAGAAGGTAGTCCCTTAGATACTAGAGAAGATCTACGCTCCGGACGCATTATTGCTGAGGGCAAGTCAAGCAGCGCCCGCACATTCCAACAGCCGGTGTTAATTATCATCTATTTCCTCGTAGAAGTATGATGACGACAGGGTGCAGACTGTTGTGTCCTGATACACCCGCTGGGCCAGACCCTGAAAGTTCCAGAGCTCTTATGTCAATTGACGCTCGTATCTATATTAGCCTTCATTGATTTTTTTTGCCATTTAAAGCTACAGCAAGGCTTTTTTCTTATCGAGATACACAATTATGGTAAAATGTGTATTTCATTGGATATCAAGTAATGCCTGTGCTTGAAGCTTTTTATAGTGAGTAAAGACCTTACGCCGAGCCAATCAACCCCTCTGAACAACTTCCATATTGAACTGCAAAAAAGAACAAGTGGAAATCATTGCATGCAACAGCCACCGCAGATTTTATATCAGGGATTTCCTTGTAGAGAGGTTGCCTTCACCATCGGCTTACGGAATCCCTCTCAACCACAATGCGATTTGATCTATTGCTAGGAACAACGATTCTGGGAAACAGAGCATACTCCACTAGTTGTGGGCCATGTATGTCGCAACTGACAGGTCCTAAGCTCCTGTAGAGGGTTCTGTCAGGGTTCCTTCACTCTTAGCTTGGTTAAAGAACTTTGCCCCACAAGACAGTGGAGGTTAGGTTATACGACGAAGGACGCTAGCCGTTCATCAGGGCCCCGTTTGCGTGGCGGATGTCACGACCTGGAGTGGATTTGTTTGGGAAAAGGACAGTATTAACCTAAGTTATCAGTGTGCTTTTAATACAGGTCGACACCAGATTTGAGCACCATATAAATGATGACTGAAACATCTTGTCAGACGAGTGCGACTCCCTCAGACACTTGAAGTCCATGAGCCCTAACATGATTTTTTATTTTATTTATTTTTTAGCGGTACCAGCGAATTCACACACTCAAGGAGACATGCCACTGAAAACGCTCATGACATGACACTGAAAACGCTCATTGCTATATATACATATATATACGTACACGCATAAACACACATACCCACACATATATCCATAAGCATACACACATATACACATATATGCATACATACACAATACAAAATACATATACTACACACATGCATACATACACACACATACGCATATATACACACATATACAAATACAAACACACATATACATGCATATACACATACAAAAACGCACACATATATGCACATATACATACACATACATTTAAATACATATACACATATCTATGCATTTATACACAAACATACATATACACATATCTATGCATTTATACACAAACATACACATATGCATAGATACACATACATATACATACATACATACACACAAACAAACATATATATATATGCATATATACATACAAACACACAGAAACATATATACATATATACATATACACACATATATATATATATGCATATGCATACACTAGCACATATATAAATATACGTACACATATACGTACATACACACACGGATACATATAATGATGGCAGATCACTTATTACATGTTTCTAGCATTTCAAGCCTACTCGCGTCACAACTTTTCCATAGCTATAGGACTATTTAATAGACAAATGCCTGAGGGAGTATCTATACAAATATGATGTTACAGAGATTAAGCTTTGTACGACAGCTGAAGCTCTCTCTCGGTTCAAAATGTTGAGGTCCAGCAACAAGCAAACGTAAGATAGCCAGCAACAAGTTAAACTGCAGACCAGCTTCATGCGGATACTGGTCTCCCGCATTATGTTTTTTTTTAAATCAGAGATGTGCATCTTATAGAGAGGTTGCCTTCACCACGGCTTAGGGGAACCCTCTTTACCCCACATACACATGGAAATAAACACATGCATGCACACATACCTGCATACAAACATGATGTGCGCAAACATATATATGCATGTACACACCCATGCAAACATTCACACATAGAGGCACACATTATAAGCGTGTACTTATATATGAGCACACACACGTACACATGCACATACATGTAAAATACACATGAAGGAGCGTTCCAAAATGCATACACATATACATACATCATTATCATCATTTTGAAAACGCAGTCGATAATATCGAGTTCGATAAACTCCATAATCTTTTCATGGGGCGTTTAATGTGTAAATCTGGGAAGCAAGGGAGCTGACTTGACCTTCCCCGTACATACAGCGCCTTGGTAGCTCCGAATAATCACCTTACTGACCAGGCTCATCGTTGCTTGTATCAGTGATCAAACGAAAACCTGTGAGTCAATGTGATTATGCCGTAGATAGATGTAAGGCCGGATGAATAATGCTTAAAAACAGAATAAAATAAGAGAAAATGCTTTTGTAATGATGTTACACAATATCCCGACTAAAAGTTTCTATTCATCACGTAAAAATCAGTGATGTGCAGCGGTACATTTCAGGGCGTGACAGGTGCACGCCAATGCATTAAAAATACAAAATAAAAGCAGTAAAGTACGCATGCTATGTCTATTCAAAAAGTTTTAACAGTTGCAACTCCCATCCCAGCCAGCAGACAATTTCCAAACCGTTATCTCACACGGCGTTTGTAATATGAGATTGTCAGATTGTCGCATGCTTTTTGATTTCAAATTATTCTTTTTCGTTTTTTTTTGTTTGCTTAGTTTTTCAAATTCCTATGTTGCTGAATATTGTGTTGTTTTTCCGTTGCTCTCTCAAGAGGAAACTAGCATCGTCTACTACAGAACCACAACTCTAATGTCTGCTTGTGGAAAAGAGCGCCTCTTAGATTGACTCGTAAGTGTATTTATAGAGGATTCCGTAGGGAAATTACATGTAATCATATGTAGTTCAATTACATTTACTCATATCTTTTATACTGGGAAAAATGTGATACATATTTGTCAATAGAACGGATGCAAAACTATCCTTGAATTGAGCATTTATACTCTCATTTATATAAAATAGTAGATGTATGCATATGCGCGTATCTGTAAATATTTAACCGATAAACTCCTAAACTATTTGGCACATACCACACGAGATTAACAAGTATTGTTTATAACGAGTAAAATCTTTGTTTGGATGGACGAATAAGTCGTGCAGAAACATATCGGGGTGTTGAAATTCAATTTCCCGATATATTTTATGACTTTTGCGCATTCATAAATGCATTTGTAGCTTTTATTTTTAATTTTTCTTTTCTATCTGTCAACAGCTCAAATACTAGGGAACGCGATTGAGGCGCTAAATATTTTGGTTTCGATTTTAGCTAATGCTACCTAGCTACTTGAAAATATCTTTGGAAATCAGTAATATGTATCAGAAAAATATTATAATCAATATAATGTTTTCTACGTATTGATTATTACGAAATATTCATTAATATCATATTCAAGCGTATTTTACGAGCGACCTAGGGAAGGCAAAACGGAATAATATAATATACTGATAGAAAATGCATGTTTTAATTTAAAGTTCGGGTGTGAAAATTATGGTAAAAGGTTTAGGATCAATCAAGAATATTCTGCTTCATAATTATCTAGTGAACTGTGGGATGTTTAAATGCCACTCTTTTTAATTAGGTTATGATGCTAAAGTTCTCACAACTCTTTATAAATTATTGCCATATGCTATCTCCCATTATATGCTTTTGATAGCGCTGGAAGATAATATTTTAATGAGCAAACATGTACACACCTGCCCGCATCAAAGGTGAAGGTAACGGCTGGGAAGATAGTTTCATAGCAATAAAAGGTATACTACAGTACCTCTAAATAAGTGCGTAATGTGTAGGATAGTTGCCAACTTTCTCCTGGTCCCATAGTAAGTATCCGATCCCATTCTCCAAAATATTCTGATTTTTAAAAAATCTCGGGAAAACCAATGTTTACAATTTGCATTCATAAACTATACTTATGATACCTTATCTAGGCCCAAATGTCATTCGAGGATAAAAGAAAACAAGTGTGTCAGGTGACAATGAGACAACACTGTGTGTATTTGTTTATTAAAATCGGCGCATAGAGCCACTTGATGTAAGGAGCTACAAAACTCCTTTTAACTACTAACCAAAGATATGTATGGGGTGCATAGATTCCGACCAGGAAATATATGTTTTTTCTATGCCAGAAACATCACTGGACAATGAGGATTTAGAACGAAATAAGTGAAGTAAAAATTAGAAGACTGTAAAGAGTTAAACCATGTCTCACATTCTACTCTCCTTATCAGAAACGATGATTGACACTCGTCAGCCTTTGATGTTTTTAGAGGAAGATGTAACAAGAGTATTCATACTCTAGCCTTCTTTAGGGGCTTAACCGCGACGGCCTTGATCCTCTACGGTTCTATCTGAACATTGTCTGAGGATAGCGGTTTGAATCCTATAATCGCAGGCCAAAGGAGTAGATTGTCAAAATGTGGGAAGACAACAACTATAGGAGGCAATAATTACTGTTGATACGTTACAAAACTCAGCATTCTCTATCCACTCGCGGTAAATCACCTGCAGAAAGCCAGAGGGTTATTTGTTCGAAACCTGGTGAAAATAAAAACAACTATGGGGATAAGGATAATAGTCCCCAAAAAGAATGAATACACAGATTATGAAGTCTCATCTCAAATGATCCGTCCAAACATAACAAAACATAAGCACTAGTTTTCAAAGGACGTCTTAACAATAGGTTGTTAATACTGGACTTGAAAGTGACTATGTTGTAGTCAACGTGGGAGCAACTCTGTTGTATTTTTTCACAGAAGAGGTGTTTTGTTTCTAAACGACACTTTGCGAATTAAAGTTCTCCTAAGTTTTGGCTATACAGATGTAATAGAAAAATTATTTACAGTTGTTGTGGCAAGACCTATTTTCCGAACTGAGTTTTCGTTAGTATTATGTTGTTTTATTAGAAAGGCATAATTTAATTGCAAGCTAGTTTCATGCATGTTTGTATATTCGCACCCCCAAAAGCTCTACATCATTTATTTGTTATTGTTTGCTATGAACATAGGCGTGCCGTCAATCCAACGCAAAACAGATATGTAATCTTATTCTGTGACGTGTTAGATAAAATCTTCAAAACATGACACTTCTAATATAAGATTACAATGAGATTAAGAGAAAAAAACGTGATATAAAAATGCACACGATCTGCCCACAGCAGATATTTTTATGTGAACAAGATATTTACCTGTATACCTGATACTCGTGTTCATGAATCTTAGTGGTTGATTAAAACGACTGAATGGTGCGGCCGCTGAAAGGTTGTGAAAGGAAGAACTAACTAAAAAAAATAAAACAGATAAATAAAACACAAATGAAACTTTAATATTCGATATAAAAATTTTAGTGTTTTTAGGAGTCACACGTGTTGGAGTTCCTACGTCGCCGTGTTCCATAGGTATTTTCTAATGAACAGGAAAAAGATTTGGACGAGTGAATGGTAAAAATAAAGAGACAATTTACTTTAGTAAAAACACGTTTAAAAGGGTGAAAAATTCACTGATTATATATATATATATATATATATATATATATATATATATATATATATATATATATATATTAGCAGACAGAGATTCAATGTAGCCTGAAATTGAAATACATTTATTGTAATCGAAATTGGCGAAATACCCAATTTTTCAATCAAATCGATTGGTTTTGTATCTAAGTCGGTAAACTACGTCGACGCACGGGGAGACAGGTTCCCATGCCTCCTTGCCTTGACTTAGTCTACAATGCAGTGTGGTCTACAGTGCACTGCAGAGAACATTCTGCTGGTCATAGAAATTGTTTTTGATATGGTGGCTAGAATTATAATTTTAAATCCAAATGTCGAAAATAATTGTCCAGTTGTGCTCTAAATAGAAACATTTATTTAAAACTCGTCTCTGTCCTATCAAAGAACTTACCATTTATTTTATACACCTATACATTCGTATTGTTCGGTTATAACACTTCTCAAATGCCCGTGTGATGGTAGGCTTTATAAAGGCTTTAAATTTTGTCAAAATTGAAGTGTTCCTTCTTTTACTCGGATCTTTTCGGTTATAGATTCTCGGTACGTACCGGAGTGATTCCGATACAAAACTGTCTGACAATATTATCAGATATATGATGTTAAACACTTTAAGACTACTTAAAAAATCTTTAAACACATTTTTCTTTGGGGTAAATTTTTAACCGGCCCCACTTTAGGATACCAATACAACGTAAACATCATGGAATAAAATGCTACACCCCAAACATTTTATTAAGAAATTTACATTTTTATGAACTGAGGCATTTTACATTTGACCAGAATTATATGGCCAGCGGTGTAAAAACGTTTTTAGTGCAGTTACAAATGAGCAATCATTAAGTAAAGGTGCCACTCTGCCTAAATTAAGCAAACTTACCGAAGTTGAGCATGCTCAGATTCTAGATTTCTATAAGACAGTTTTTTTCTAAACCGGGCGATCGCAGCTAAGCGAAATCGTAGTAAAACTGTGACTTAAAACTTTGTAAATAATGGTGAGTATCGTGTAAAAGGAAAAAAAGCACAAGTACCCCCACCCCAACATTTGTCCTACATTGAGTGGGAGAATAAGAAGTGTTGTGGTGAATGAGAGAGGGCTTTCTTCTACTTAAATTCACGCAGCCACAGATGCTAATTTCATTCCAGTAACCACCAGACGACACTTAGGACAATAAGCCATGGTGCATAAAAAGCGTAAACAAACTTCTTGTCTGCTTCCGCGACACAAGGTGAACCATTTAATGGTTGGACGTGTATACCAACCATGCGACGCTGGAAAGTAGAAGAAGTATTGAAAAAAACTATCTAGGGAGTTCGGATGGCTTTCAACGATTTTAGCATAATGAAAGCATGCCTCCTGAAATTTTCTCCACACGTCATTTGGTGATGCAGCGTGGTCAGATATCATATAGCGGCTAGTTCTGTTAGCATGCTACAAAACGTGTCGTTGATGATGGAGGGGCATCGTCTGTGTACGGATGGATAGTTATTCTAACAGGATAATGCTGAAATCCACGCTGTACAACGGATTTTGACGTTTCTGCAAGAAAATGTAGTGCATTTCTTAAGAACACCTGAAGGCTCACCGAAGGAGAAGGAAAAAAGGAAGGTACGCCTAACTGATTTTTTCTTGCACGTCAGCATTTTTACTGGGCGGAAACCAAATGAATAGCTGCAACAGACGAAATTTGGTTGTACTACAGATAAACCTACAAAAAGCTTCGTAGATATTTAGTTGGAAGGCCTAACAAGCAGGTGAGTCTCACCTACCCTTTTAGAAATTACCTGCCCACCTGCGGGCTCTAGAGAAGATTACTGCAAACAAGATTTGGTTGGAGCTAATATCAAAGTACTGCTATCTGACCGTTAGATAAAAGAACGAGACAATATATGTTGTAAATACGTATCGGCGACTGGCGTGTGAAACCGAATGAAATAATGTCTTTAATCCAAGAAGTTCGTGTTAAAGTTTATATTATTTGTGAATCTCTAAATACAACATTTTCCACGTGAAAAGTAATCACAACGTTATATATTTGATGATTATATCATCTAAAAAGCATGACGACCCGTCGTATAAAATCAACAGTACGTTTATTAATTACACAGGTGTGTGTTCGAGATGAATGTTTTTATTTAGAGCAAAATTAACCATGGTTGTTAACGTTTGCATTAAAAATTTAATTTAAGCCAATCTATAAAATTATTTTATAGAATAAAGAGTAGGTTAGTTAGAGTGCAATATAGGCTACAAGTATTTCAGATTTTTTCAAGGAAATAATACAGGAACACTAAAGAGTCATATAAAAATGCCGAACATTTAAAGACATAATTCCCACATATTATTTGGGGGAAAATGCTCTCTTTGTAATCGTAACGTAGACGAACTCTATAAACATTAGCAAATTGTTTGACCGTCTCCATTTAGATCAAGTCAGTAACAAAGGAAAGTATATATATATATATATATATATATATATATATAGATATATATATACATATATATATGCATATATATACATATACATACATATATATATATAAATATATATATATATATATATATATATATATAGTCATCCACATACAGTACGGTTTCGTCGTTTCACAGCTAATCAGTGCGGCTCGATCGCCGAAACTCGATCGCCAAAACAACAGTCGGCGCTTTTAGTCGTTGCGCTATACAGCTATACGGCTACCGCTATGCGGGCAGTGAATTAACGATGTTTTAACATTGTACAAAATACTTAATCTCAATGTGTTTATACAAAGAGCATCGCTTCATACGCTGATGGTAAATGTATATCATTTGCGAATTGCTAACCTAAGAAGAGAACAGACACATATATATGCATATATTTATTTATTAATTTATTTATTTATTTTCCATTTAGTGTCTTCTAACAACTGTTGCTGCCCTTTTTTTAACTGATGACCTGTACATTTCAGTTGCCCTATATTATTTTGGCCAAAATATATTTTCGCGTCTTTAACATTTACTGTCTGGGTGATTTTGACATTGTTTCTCTATATTATATTTTTCTCAATCACCATTTTTTCTCCTCTTTTTCTTCACTGATCTTTCTTATTTATATTTATGTTTCGGCAGTAGAGTGAAACGCATATCTTATTTTTTTTTATTAATAATTTTGGAATGTTTTCCTTTTTCCCTTATACACATTTTTGTGAATTATTCCATGGATTTCTGTTTCTGGATTATTATGAACCATCGTCTTCCTATTACGGGATTTCCTTGGATTTTACTTGTGCAAATGGAAATTCATTTAAATTTCTTGAAGTTATATATTTGGATTTTACCGTCACTGAATTATTTATCTTCAACCAGACTATCCATTCATGTTTAATCATTTATTCTTCACCATATTCCCTCTGTTTCACATTTTTTGTCCTGACTTATTTGTTGTTTCATCAAATACTTTTGTATCCAAAATCCGCTAATTTCTACCCTCTGATGAGAAGGAAAGTATTTCTTCGAAACTCCGAGGATTAAGGACTATCCACTTATCTTGTGTTTCCTTTTCAGATTAAATATGTTTTTAACTCATTTCAAAGTGTTTTTAACATGTTTTATTAACTGTTTGCTCGTATTATAAGCTCTATCTCCTATTCGGTTTTATCGAGCTTTTACATCTGGTTGAGAAGGAAAGTATTTCTTCGAAACTACGAGGATTAAGGACTATCCCCTTATCTATTGTTTCCTTTTCACATTAAATATGGTTTTAACTCATTTCAAAGTGTTTTTAACATGTTTTATTAACTATTTGCTCGTATATATATATATATATATATATATATATATATATATATATATATATATATTCTCTTTGTTTTACAAATATTATTGGTTTCATATGTGCATACATGTTTAAGAGAGTCCTAATTCAAGGACAGCATTTAATCAGATAAAAACTAGCTTATATTGAAACGGGTGTCAAGATTACATTGTTTTTTTATGAGATATTTAGTTGCTATATACATTCCGGAGAAAAGGGGAATGCTGTTTTTTGTGTTTAAGCTGTCATTAGTAGGGAGTTCTTAGGTAATTTTGATAGTTTGGCAGTTATTTATTGCAATTAATTTAACATTTGCCATGCCTTATGTTGTTTTATTGTTTCATATCTTTTATTCGTCGGTACTTTAATTTCCTTTTGACAAGTATTATTTTTTTCATCTCCCGTTTTTTATTTGTTAATTTGTTTTTACTTTTCTATTTTTCAGTGTTAGGGTAAGGGGGTGACATGCGATTAAGCTCTTGATCGTTCGGAGGTTATGATTCTATTTCTCTGGCGACTACTTTTCTTGCTTTGATCTAAAGTACTTTTATATTTCTATCGTCTCTAGTACTATATGATAGGTTGTAATTTATAGTTGTTCTTATATTCCTGCTGAGGACTTCCGATCGATAAGTGTTTTTATTTAGTTTTATTTATTTATGTTATACGCTTATTTACTTATATATTTCTCGCTATGTTTCATTTTTTTATTTGGTTTAGTTTTTCGTTTTCTTGATGTATTTGTTTGTTTAGATACACACACACACACACACACACACACACACACACATATATATATATATATATATATATATATATATATATATATTTGTTGAAACATATTTTTCTCATAATATATCAATCCTTATATGGGAAGTTCAATGTGAATACAAAACAATATATAGAATAAATTACAAAAACGTTATATGCCAAAATACATGATGTTGACAATTTTTATATTTTATTCCTTTAAGTCAATTGCTTTGTACAGTCTATGACAGTATCTGAAATTTAGAAGAAAAGCTACATTCACCTTATATTTATCACGCCATCTTTGATTTTAATCAAACAAAGTCATTTAATCCCCCTCTACGTACTAACCATTTAATTAATTTATGAATCTGCTTACGAAACATACTATTTAATAATTACTAAATGTATTAATTGTATTAGTTCTCATTTATGTCTACCTACTTACGGGAATAATTTCACCAAAATATACATCATTAATTACAGATCAATATACATGTCCAAATATACGAAACTAAAGTAATTTACAAAATAAAAGGAACTATATCCAACTATACGTACTAACAATCTCAATCTATGACTCTACTACCTAAATTTTCAATTAATAATTACTAAGTTTATATTTCTAAGTTATGCATATATACTTATGGAAATAATATCAACAAAACTATGTCGAAGTAATTATAAACTACTAAATATATGTACACAACCTAAACTTAGCTACAAAAAAGGAAAAAGGTAAGCCAACTTTTCGTAATACCAAATTTATTTGTGGTCTCATCATTACAAAAAGTTATATTTAATAATTAGTAAATTCAATCATTCTAAGTTGTGTATACATAATTTTGAAACTAATATCAACCACATTATAAACTATCCTATCTTTTAATATATACGAAACTAATTTAAACTGCGAAAAAAAAACGCTTTATAAAAACAGCCAAATCTCATGACTATGCAATTATCTGGAATAAAACTAAAACTACTCCAGAACTAATTTAATCCCACCCGCCAACAGAAATACTAATGATATTTAATATCCTACTTTTGAAAATCATCCTCACATTATTCTAAGTTCAAAATTATTTGAAAATTATTTTAAATCGTTTTTAATCGTTACATCCTCTCCCGTCAATTAACTTAATAAAATGCAAGTCGAGTCACTTCCCTTACACCAAAACCTCAAAGAATTTATTTATTTTCATTTATTTATCCCCAACGTCTATACATCCATATATGCTAATAATGTAATGTACATTGTAATATAGTTTTACTGTTTCTCATTCATTATTATTTATTAGAAATTAAATCGATTTTTTTATTATTTTTTAATAAATTATTTTGCTAATTTTACCGAAACAAATTGATATTATAATGGATTATTTCAGTCGATAATCTTAAGTTATTAAATTTTAACTTTATATCTGATAATATAGAATTGTAAAGTTACTTCCAATTACTCTAATTTTTTATTTATTTATTTAACTATTTAATCATATTATCAATATCAGCGCCTTCTATTATTTATATAGAAAAGACGATTTAATTTTTAAATTTCACCAATTAAACTCCGTTCTACGTACGAACCTTAATTTTTAATAAACGTTTTGCAAAATTAATTTCTTATTTAAGTGTGATTCTTGTTAACATTATATGTCTTTTTATACACCAATTATTATGATAGAAAGTTCTTACATCTGATGATATGTTATTATAATTATAATCAAATAAACGTATATCATAGTTAAAACTAGTATTAATTTTAATTCAAGCTTATGAGATTTATAAATATTGTTTAGATTCAATAATTATAGACTATATCCAGCCCTAGTTAACTTATTCTTTAATTCCCTCTATTATTAACTTAATTACATCCTATTTATAATTTATTTATTTAATATTTTAATAAAAAAATGAATTAATATTTCGGAAATGAAGTTATGAACGCTATCATAATTAGTAAATATATATTAAAGAATCTGTGTTTAGACATTTTTGATTTAACATAGATATTAGTATTATAGCTATAATGTTATTTTAATATTTCGATTAATACCATTTATTTATTAGATTATTCTATTTTATATCATTTTTAAATTGTTTATTTATTTATTATTATATTTATATATTTATTTATCTATTTTTCTACTAATCCTTAAATTACCTTACTTTAAAAATGTAACCTTCCCATCAATAAACCCCACAATTTGATCAAGTAATACTATCATGATCTATTTCAGTTCATTGTATTAATTTAATGAATTTGCTCAACTTATTTTTTTTATTCGTTAATTAATTTATTTAGTTTTATTTATTTGATATTTATTCCTTTTTTATTTTTATTGTTTATTTATGTTATTATGTTTTATTTTACTTATTTTTCCATCACTCCACATTAAATAGTATATCACGTGCAATATATTAACACACTTTCATTTCTTTTTTCATATTAATTGTAAATTTAGATATATATTGTCATACTATATGCTAGCCTTATCTGAATTCATTAGGCTTGTATAATAAGTTTATAAAATATTACTTATTTTATTAATTTATCTTTACTATTTTTATTACACAAAATATTTATCTAACATATGGAAAAATACTATTAAGGTTGTTACATACATATGTTTATACATATACACGTACATAGACGTGCAAATACATATGCATACATATACATATACCCAAACATATTCATACAGTTACATATACATACATCCACGTATACCATGCGTACACATATATATATCGCACTCTACATACACTTATACATACATAAACGCATGCATCTCCCTGCGTACACACATATCCATACACCCACGCATACCATACATACCCATATACATTTCACTCTACACACACATAAACATACATAAACCCACATATATCCACGCATACACACATATACATGCACATACATATATATATATATATATATATATTTATCTATTTTAATTTATCTGTTTGCTTATTTATTAATTTTATTTATTTTAATCTTTTTTCCAAATCTTGTTTTAGTTAATTCAGTTAGTTACTTTTTACATCACGTTCAACCACTTATACTTTATTATTATTATAGAGTTTAATACAATTAATATTATATCATAATATGATAATTTGACGTCATACTTAATGGTACAAACTAAACAATCAACACCTATACTTTTTATTTACTGTTTACATTATCTCTAAAATAACTTGTTGTATTTGATTTAAGTTTACTAATTTACCTAACATTTCTACTTTTTTACACAGGCATCACCGCATTATCAAGGTCAAGAAACCACTCGAGAATAAGGGTTAAAGTGTGTACAGTAGAAATTGGACAATATAGTAACCGATCCGGTAAATTTGTTAACTTATATGGAACGGCTCATCAAGAACTTGTTTACGTTATGCTTGAAGACACCCATATTTTAGTCAGCCGGAAAGCAGGAAAACGAAAGGCAATTCCACAGCCGTGCAGTTCTAAGACAGAAACTGTGTTCATGGAATCTAGGTTCAGGTTTAGGCGCAAATAAAGAGTGGGGGAATTATTTATAGTGTTTTCAGCTACACAAGTGTTTCTTGTGAAAGTTTGGCGAGGGGAGGGCCATAGACTGAAGCTCAGTCGAACACTTTCCATGAAAATAACGATACGTCAGAGACAAACTCGCACCATCTCTTCTGTGAGATAGAGATTGCAGGGAAAAGAAAAGGACAACTGTTACGAGGCTACGAAATCTATTTTGGACTCTATCAAGGCAGAACAAGTCCTTTCTAGCAGTTCCTGCCTAGATGTGGCAACAGTATTCCATCGTTGGACGTACCTGGCTCTTATATAGATAAAGAATAACATCAGCAGTGAGGTATCTACTGAATCGATAGAAATATACCACCATTTTTACAGCGGCCTTTGCAACAGATTGGATGTACGTGTTCCATTTATTTAATTTCATTTTTAATTCTCCCCATTATTAATTTACCTTACAGTTACCATAAATCAAAATCAACTTTACTGGGAAAGTATGTTGATATCATTTCAATTTAATAATTTATCTAATCAGGTTTAAATCGCGATAATCCATATTTTGATTTACGCAAACAATTTTGTATTACTTCCTGACGTTTTTAAAGGAGGTTCTCTTTAGATATTATTATATGATATGATTCGAGATTGCAAAGGTTAGAATGGCTCGACTTGTTAGGTGAGTATTTACTGACACTATCCAATATCGACCATTTCAATCTATATTCCATGTTGTTTTTTTCTTAATACCCTAATCCAATTTGCTAATAATGTTGTTCTCTTGTTGTTGTTGTTGTTGTTGTTGACTTGTAGTATTTTGAAGGACGCTATATGATTGTCAATTCTTTCTTTAAAGCTACAGGCTGTGGCTCCAATATATGTTCTCATTCTATTATTATTTTTTATATCACATTTATATACTTACATATGTGTATGTATATATATATATATATATATATATATATATATATATATATATATATATATATACTAGCTGTACCTTGCCACGCGTTGCTGTGGCTCAAATTGCGCAATTGAAAATGTTCCAACATGAGAAAAAGCATGTTTCTTATCGGTTTAATTTTCCATTTTGCATGGGTACACCGTTTTTGTTGTTCCATTTTCTTAGCTGATATAGAGATTTTCCGGTGTGGTGACTCTTGAATACGTAATATATATTGTCCATGTGAAAAACCTGTAACTGTAAGGCCCACAATTGTAAAGATTGTTCCCTGTGCTTTGTTGATGGTTAATGCAAATGTCAATAAAATTGGAAAGTTCAATTTCCTAAAGTGTAATGATGTATCCGGTGGAATCATAGGAATGCATGGAATGAAGATATATTCATCTGTAAAAGGTCCTGTTAAGATTATTGTTTCTATGATATTGTTTGTTTACTGCAAGTTATGTGCCATTGCAAAGCTTGGATTGGTTTATATTTCACAACATGATAATTAGTACACCAAATTTCAGTTGCAATACATGCGGTGGCATCCCTGGCAAATATAGCTGTTTGATAATTAAACACTTTATCTGCTTTCACAACAGTGTCGATGGATTTGTATTTGACTACCTCACTTGGAATTTTACATTGAATAATAGCGTTAAGTTCATGGGCATCTTTGTATTGACCTACAAGAATAGCTCATTCACTCAGTCAAATGGAATTCTTATAATTTGAATATCTGCAAAAACATTTTAAACTAACTATCCTTTTGATGAAATAAAATTACAGAAACTACAGAAGTTAAAAGTCAAAGAATTTTGCCCTTAACTCTGATCAGCTGGCACTTTTTCGTACCCAATTTTCCACAAGTGACGCAAAAGTTTTTGTGCGGATCGAACAGTCGGCAACTGGACATGTATATTTTGAGTTAAGTTTAATAGCTTCACATGGAACAAAAAAGTAGAGTATTTGAGGCAAGCATTTATTTCATCTGCTGGTGTTGATTGAAGAATAACAGGTAACATTTGTCTGAAATCTCCTGCAAGCAATATTACTGCATTCCCAAATGGTCTGACATTGCCACGCAAATCTTGCAAGGGTCGACCAAGAGCCTCAAGTGATTTTTTGCGTACCATTGTGCATTCATCCTAAACAATAAGTTTGCATTTCTGCAATATTTTTCCCCATATTGGATGTTTTGGAGATGTCGAACATGAGATTTTTGAAAAAAAAAGTATGTTTTTCGAGCTGAATAAATATGTTACATTGAATAAAAACACAAAAAAATGTATCCAGTTTGGCAGAAAATTAACTTATCTTGCCTTTGATAACATGTATTTGTTATATATTTGTTTTTTGACAACTTTTTTCGAAACTGTGTACAGCAATACAAACCAAGAAAAACATATTGTAAAATTTGAATTTAACATGAAAATACTATTTTAAAAAATAGCACGATAACATAAGTGCACAAGTGCCACTTTAGGTACTCCTTGGGCGTTGAGTTCCATGGCGACTAGCATAATTATTTAATGGTCGCTCCCTTACTGTACACATAGATTCAAGATGGCGCCTTATTCTCTCTTTAACACGGTAAGTGTGGGAAAAGATGTTATAAATAAAAAACCGAATAAAATACTGTTAAAAACTCGCTCAATATATGTTACCGTTACATAGGTGTTTAATAGTATTTGTATAGTTTTTTTATTTATAACACCTTTTTCCATACTTACGGTGTTAAAGAGGGTGTGAGACGCCATCTTGAATTTTCGAATACATCGGTAAACACTGTATGTTTTTCGAGCTGAATAAATATGTTACATTGAATAAAAACACAAAAAATATATCCAGTTAGGTAGAAAAGTTACTTATCTTGCCTTTGATAACATTTATTTGTTATATATTTGTTTTTGACGGATTTTTCGAATCTAGATGTACAGTAATACAAACCCGAAAATTTAATTAAAAACAAATAATCAGACTTAGCTTGTTATAATAGGTGTGAATTTATTTGCCCTGGTGTATCACACTCGTGTTATCTTTAGTCCGAAAATAAAGAAGAAGAAACCATTCCCGACTGGTCAAATGTTTTTGGCGATAAGTTGGGATGAAACGATAAATTAATTTTCTTTAGAAAATTCGTTCGGGTAAGAAGCGGCGTGAATAGACTCCTCGAATTTTTTTGTCTTTTTCTTGGAGCTCTCCGGAAACGGTGAATTTTCAATGTCTCTGTCAAAATTAGTTCCGGGGTAGGCGCTACAATTAAAATTTACTAATTTTTTAATAAAAAAGTAAAAAAAAAAGTTAATAAAAAAATTGTTGCTTATGTGCGCATAAAAAAACTTTTTTTTTTTTAGCTTAGGTCCACCTTTGAATCACCCCCCTCTTAACCTCCAAATCTTAAGAACAGCTTCCGGAATAAACATCACTTTTGCAGGGGGGGCTAATAAACATCATTGGGGGGATATTCAAAAAAAAAGTCGATAAAAGTCGTCATTTAAAAAGCAATTCAAAATCAAATGTTTGTAAAAGTGAGAAATTATTAATAAATGTTTAGTAATATTTTTCGGTGCTAATGCGGAGAGTGATCCGTGATCCGCGCTATTTTTTTAAATCGTGTTTTTTTTATTCCAAAAAAACTCAAAAAGCAAGCGACAAACTATTTTTTGGCCTCATATAATAAAGAAAAAATGTGTAAATTAAAAAATATGGAAGATAAACAAATTAATTATGTTTTTTTTTTGTTTTTTTTACTTACTAAACAGAAAATGAAATCTTTCGTCAATTCGTCGCTGTGAATTAATCGAACCGGAAGTTCAGTTTTATCAACAGAACAGATTCGCAGTAACGGTTAAAAAATATTTATTTTATTTAATATTTTAATTTTAATAATTCGCGAGGTAAATTTAATTTAAGAACATAAAAACATACCTTGACTCTAAAAATGGGTTGTCTGAAAATTTCAAATAAATTGATAACGTAGAAATATGGTTTTATTCGTTTAGAACAAACCAACATTTGCATTTATATATATATATATATATATATATATATATATATATATATATATATATATATATATTATGGCCGAGTTTGTAGTTACTTTTAATTAATATGTATTGACCTATAAATAATACTTTAATAAACGTGGTTTAATGGGTGTGACTTTTTCCTATACTGTGTGTTTGGGGTAATTATTATGGCAAGGTATTTATACATACATACATATACATGCATATATATATATATATATATATATATATATATATATACATATATATATACATATATATATATATATATACATGGCTTTGGTGCTTGTCATTTATGATTTTTATTTGGGTAGTTAATACTTCTAATACTATAATTTGTATATATTTTATAAAGTAATATGTTTTTTCTAGGGGTTGGATATTTAGACTACTGCCATGTACATGAGTGCATAAGTAGCCCAAATTTATTCATATGTCTGGATTGCTCAGTTAATTTAATTTACTGGTCTGAGTATGTAGTTATTATTTTGGGTTATATGTGTGATTTTTATCCTAATGATGCGTTGTGTTCAATAATAAATTCTGTAGGTGCATACCAACATTCCAACTAAAAGCGTGCAGGGTCCATAGGCTATTTTAGTAAAACGTTTACGGAGGTTTCATCATTAAGTATGTAAAGTTCACTCACTTAAATATAATTGTAAGCAAAATGTGTAGCTGTTCGGGTAATGGTATAAGCGGCAACCGTTTAAGGTGGAGCTGGAGGGTAACTCAGGCATGGTCCTTATCTTCAAATTAGCTAAGTTGTTTTATGTTTTAGTCTTCCATTATGATTAGGTAAGGACCATTATTAATCAGGATTGTGTGGGTTTATATTAATATAGTTATTATTGGTGTATCGGGACCGCTTTGTATTCAATTTGGTTTCCCCTAGGTTCATTCATAAATTAATCAAGATATTGTGAGTGAGGGTTTATGCGTTTATGGTTACGACTGTTGGGGGTCGGTATTAGTTTTTCAAGTTTATTTAAAGCATAGCTACCAAATGCATGCAGTTTATAGCCGATTCAACTTTCATATATAATAATTTCGTCTTACATTTCGCCGCAAAGCATAGGTGCCAAGTTCTCCGAAAAGATATCCCGTCCCTATGTTGTTAAAGAAAATGTATGTTGTTAAATGTTATGTATATATGTAGATTGTATTTATGCCTGCACACATCGCGCATGCACATACATGCACACACTCACACAGTCACACACAGAGACACACACGTATATACATATATATGCACGCTGTGTGTATATATTATTCGTTATCCTAAAAAATTTTCGAGTTCATAATTTATACTTTTTTATGGATTCTATATTCTAAGTTTAATACCACCTGTTCGATACATTCCTCTTCACTGCATTCTACAAACTCTAAGAAAAATGCATCAGTTATGAAAGATTAATTCATTTTCCTTTTTTCGTACTTCCGCCTTTTTTACTCCTGCGTTTTTTTACTTCCGATTTTCTTAATTTTGAATAAATAAAAAATCCCAAAATTGTCATTTGTAATATTTCTTGCAACTGCATTGTAAGGTGATAACACAAAGCAAGGATAGCCAGGAAGAATTATGAAGGAAAAGTCGCATGATCTTGGAGATTATTTTATTTAATTAACTCCTCGATCATTTCAACAAATACAGAAAGAAAAGTAGATAAAACCATGCAACAAAAAATAACAGAAAATATATATGTGTGATTATATAAAAAATTAAAGGAAGGCGGCCCAAAACAGTTCCGTTCTCCTTATGTTACTAATATATCTGCACATTTCACAAGGAATATACAAGTTGAACCGACAACATGACTAACCAAAAATAATTCTATACTCAAGGAATGTTTGATCTACAGACTTGAAATTTGCTATACACAGTATTCAGACATGTGGAAAACATTGTAATCTGTTTATCCAGGGAAATGGCTGCTAAGGGGTCGTCGGAATTTTTAAAATCTGTTTGTCAATTTTTTCACGAGTGTGCGTCCGCGAATTGTTCATACGTTTAAAATACGCATATTCGGAGGCCATTTTTAAAGATCGTATTACGCTGGCCTAATAGATATCATACTTAACACACTGTATTTAGATTTTGATTTCGAGCTCAACTCTAGTCTCTTTTTACTTACAAGAAATGAACTGTTAAGAAAAATCAAGAATACACGTATGCGCATATCTTAGTTTTTTTCTCAGTTTTTTACTTAAATTTTTAAAAGCAATTAAACGTTTTGTTTAATACTTACGGTAGTTCTGTCTATAATGCATCAGAATTTTGCATTACTTAACGACTTGATAAGGCCGGGCGGCCTGCAAGTTTCAAATATTAGCTTGACACTAAAAAGTAACTGACACTTAAGACTAATGCATGTCAGATTAACGAAGATGATATTTTACACTTTAATATTAGATTCCAATGATAAGTCTATTTAAAACTAAAACGTGCCATAAACATGCCGATGCTATTTCAATAGTTAATGTAACAGTGCAATGAGCATGCAAGTGTCACATCTTAAAACGAGCTTGTTGTTTCCTTGACAGGGTACAATGCATGTCAGATTAACGAAGATGATATTTTACACTTTAATATTAGATTCCAATGATAAGTCTATTTAAAACTAAAACGTGCCATAAACATGCCGATGCTATTTCAATAGTTAATGTAACAGTGCAATGAGCATGCAAGTGTCACATCTTAAAACGAGCTTGTTGTTTCCTTGACAGGGTACAAAGTCGTCTTAGAAATCTCGTGGGTGAGCAGCTTCTCTCCTTCCTACTTATCTTTTTCTCATAGTGTTGTCGTTGATAATATATTTATGCTCTATCCTTATTTTCAGAATATGGGATCGACTGCTTATCAATCCATAATCTTTCACCTGTTAAATATTTGAAACAAAACCTCATATATCTACAACAACGGTAAAGAATTTCGCTTAAACTCTATCTTACCTGCACCTAAAACTTAACTAGAAGTATTTCCCATAAATGTCCATACATTGTACAAAATGCTGTATAGGTGCTTCTCGACAAGTTATAGAGAATTTGTTTTCAAGTCCAATGGAAATAAGTTGTTGAGCCACACTGTTATATAATTAAACTTCCGCGAGTCCCACCATTACTGGCCATCATGCTGGTTTCTCGCCATTTATCTTAAACTCATTAAATCTTATCCTAGAGTGGCCTCCGGGCCTTGGTAAGTGACGTTCTCCAAGTAATCCATTATATAAATCTTACTTGTCTGTTTAAATGTATGTATGCATGTATGTATGCATGTATGCCCAAAACTTTTGAGAGAGGCGACGGATTTTCACGAGATCGTTATCGTTTTGAAGTTCGACTCTTGGTCAAAACGTTAATTCCATCACCTTCAACTAAGCACGTCTCTACAATGAGGGGTCGCTTTTTTCGCCGATATTTTCGAATATCATGCCCTCTTTTCGCGTCACTAGCCTTAATTTAAACCTTCGTCACTTCCGGTTTTGAGATGGACGCAACAGCAAAGATGCCACCTTTTTCTTCACGTTGTTTTCCTCCTTCACGGTACGGGTTCGAGCATGCTTGCCTATTACTACTTTCTTTGTCCAACACACACCTCCAAACACATGGGAAACGCGGCCACGCAGGGTCGTGAATAAAAAATAGCGTTGATGGCTTAAGGAAATTCTATTTTAAACATGAATTTTCTACAGAGACTGGAGGATATAGCGTTTACATAAGCTGTGAACATCAGTCTACTCTAGATATGGGAATAATATTTCAAAGTTACGCTTGACCGATTATAGAAAATGATATTCAAACTTAATTAGGACATACCAAAATCACAATCTCAGACTGAATCTTTACGAAACGACTGACAACCAGCGCCTCTTATAGAAATGTGTGGATGTAAATAAATTAAAATATGTCCATTTTAAATTCACGTCTCACTACGAACATGACATTACAGAGTAAAACCATAAAGTAATGATTTTTTTCGAAACTGACAACAACACGAATCAGATTTGAAGAAATCTAATGAAAATTGATGTAAAGTACATTTCCTTCTTATTTCATAAGGCTTCAATTCTCTTTTTTTTTCTCATTCGATAATTCTGATATTATTTCGGAGCATTTTTATTTAAAAAGCTTGCACGTTTCTACAAGTGCACTAATAAGAACATGACATTCACCTATAGATAAAGTAAGACCTCCAGATATAAACAAAAACAATACGACTGCGACATCAGATGAGAAAAAGTTTATACTATACCGCTGGTATAGTCACTACAATGGTGACTGATTTACTTAGCGAGGTTCAAAAGTTGTGGGTTAATCCGACTCTTCCTAAAGAACAAACAGGTCCCAGATGAACGTAAAACTAAGATAATTGTGGGTAGTTTATTATGTGGCCAACGGATCGAAGAAATATAAGGTTGGCTTTAATGATTTGTAACCAAGTGTATAGCTTGTCACATGGATCTCTTTGACAATCTTGGAGTAGTCTGGGGCTATTGCTTCCTGGATGAACTCTCGCGTGTTGCGAACTAACGAAGTTTTAAAAAGAACTTGGTTTAATGGTGATAGTTTGGCATTGCGTCCAGATTTGCGAATTGGGGAAAAATGGTGCCAGCAGACCTGCAAAATTCGACAAAGACAGTATATGTCAATCACTACCAACGGCTACCACGCTGAGGAATAGCTGGGTTTTAATGGATTGTTTTTGTTGCTTTATACTGTTTTGTTGCTGTTGTTGTTGGTGATAATTATGATATTGATGACTTTCCTTCCTGCATATTTTCTTTACGTTCTTTGCATGGAAGCCTGTCGTTTCTGTGGTTTGTGAGCATCATAACATTCTTTAAAAATGAATAAGATGATTTTATGTGAATTCGTTTCCTCGATATACTTCCAGTACTTCCGAGAAAGACTACGTGAGAGTTATTAACATCCCTAAGTGAAGTCCTTTCAGTGGAACGAGCTGGATTCGAACCAACTACTTACAGGTTTTCAGTCCGTGTCGCTTACCACTAAATGTCCTTCACATCCTGTTTCATTGGTTTCAAATAAACGAACACTATTCTTTACTGTAACGAGGCTCGACCAGCCCTCGCTAATTGGGATGTATTAACATATATGGCTCCATGTTTATAAGCTTAGCATAACGTCACATATGTAAAGAGATTTAACATTCGATCAGTAGGTTTCGCATAAATTAAAATTTCCACTTTGAAATTCGCCAAGGTGAACTATGTGAGAACGAAGGTTATCACTAGCGCTGGGACAACAATATATCTTAATAATTAGAAGCCAACCACAAAGTTTTAAGTAAATGAGCTTTTTATGTATGCCTCAAAAGAAATAACATAGTTAGAAAATGAGACAAACGTCAAATTAGTAGAACCACCAGGCCAAAGAAAGGATCAGGACACTTTTGGATGAGGAGTCGTCGATTTCGTGAAGAGGTAAAATGGGACCTCGGTTTCCGGCATAAGGGTGGCTTGATGAAACAGCTGATATGGACTATCCTACACCCAAAAGGAAATGCCAAGGATATCAGAGAGATATTCTGATTAAATAAAATAATGATGTAGTCAGTTGGAAAATGACTGACTAAAGAAGGTGTTTATGGTATCTGATCTTTCTTAGTAAAATAGTTGTACAGAAATAGAGAGAAATGTACTAGAATTTAAAAAAAAACACGTACATTTTTTTAAGAATAGGAAGGATAAAGGTTTTATAAATATGCATATATATATATATAAATATATATATATACATATATATACAAACAATATATTAGGAGTAAAGAAATGCTATCTCATATAGCGTCACCATAAGATACTATGTAAATGGCTGACATCAATTAATGTAACTGTACTTAGTTGTAACTTTGTACATAGTGCCTGGAAAAATCTACGTATTTCCAAAATAATATAGGGAAATATCACAACAGAAATCATACTATATTATACTGTTTTGTACAAGAATATTTTCCTTTTAAGGTGGATTGTTATGAAATCATTTTTCTTGTTGTTTCTTTGTGGATTCTCGCTTCCGAGAAATTTTGCGGAATTTGGAATGTGTCAAATCGACGTATATCGATTCTTTTTCTGTAATGTTTGCTTTTAAAGCATATGTATATTTTTTCTCGTTTCTTGTGGGTTCATATAACCGGCCGGACAATTTACATCATATTCTTTATTCTGTCACTACAAGTCCGTTTCTGAAGTTTATTTACTGCGACTAAACATTGGAAAACTACGTTTTCTCTAACATCCACATCTGTGGTGACTTCAACATCCATGACGTGGAATGGCTGACCTTTTCAAATAAGACAGATGAGGTGGGGAGGTTTTGTCATGATTTTGCCATTGCTTATGACCTCACTCAGATTGTTCGTGAACCCACCCGTGTGCCCGATACACCCGGTCAATATGCAAGCCTCCTAGACCTTTTTCGCTCAACTTCCCCTGAGCTATGTTCATGTTCCGTTCATTCTCCTCTAGGATCCTCCGACCACTCCGTCGTATCAGTTAAGATAAAAACGAAATGTAAGAAGCCCCCAGACGTACCCCTCCACCGTACTGTATACCGATACTCTATGGCTGACTGGGATAGCTTCCGTACATTCATATCTGATTTACCTCTGCACTCCCTGTTTAAAAAGGAAGTGTCCTCTATAGTATCAGATTTGACCGAATGGTTAATTGTAAGCATAGCCCAATGCATACCATCCAAAAAATTCCAACAAAAACCTAACAGCCAGCCATGGTTCTCCCCAGAATGTGCTGCTGCTATCGCGCACAGAAATCACTTTTTCCATAGCTACCAACGTAATAGATGCACTGAGACTAAAGCTGCTTTCAGGACTGCCAGCAACAACTGTAAAAGAGTAATAAAAATGCAAGAGAGCTATATGCCCAGTTTTTTAAATCCAAGGTAGCTGATTAGCGGCTTGGTTCCCACCAGTTTTTGGCAAATAACCAATAGGATCCTGAACAAAAGTATGCGTTCTATCCCAACCAATATCAATGGACCAGAGATCATCTCGTCAGCGTCAGACAAGGCCAAACTATTTGCAAAGAACTTTGCAGCTAACTCTACCCTATGCGACGAAAGCCATCAACTCACCATATTTCCTCCTATAACACAGAACAAGCTAGGTAACATACAAATATCCGTGCATGAGGTCGCCAAGCTAATCAAAACCTAGATTCCAGTAAAGCAACTGGCCCTGATGGCATCCCAATTACAGTGTTAAAAAAGCTTCAACCAGAACTTGCTCCCATACTTACGAAACTATTTAAGCGATGCCTTAAGGAGAAGTGCTTTCCGACTCCCTGGAAGACCTCTTCAGTTTGCCCTGTATTTAAGAATTCAGGTGATAAGTCATCTCCCTCTCAGTACAGACCAATAAGTCTCCTGTGTGTTATGAGTAAGTTGCTGGAATCCATATTAAATAGAGAAATAGTCAACCACCTCAGCAGGATTACCCTTCTTAGTGACACACAATATGGTTTCCGCTCTACAAGATCTACCGCAGATGTGCTGACGGTTATATCCCACAGGATTAGTGACTCTCTTGACAAAGGCTTCCTTTCTAGGGCAATTGCTCTTGACATATAAAAGGCCTTCGACAAGGTATGGAATAAGTGTCTACTTCACAACATTTCCAGCCACGGTATAACTGGAAATGTTTTCTCAATCATTAAATCATTTCTCTCCGATAGACTCATTAGAGTAGTGGTAGATGGACAAAAATCAAAGGCCTGCAATATAAATGCTGGAGTCCCTCAGGGGTCAATCCTTGGCCCAACTCTCTTCCTGATCTACATCAATGACCTCCCTAAACACATACTTAAATCATTCGTTGACATCTATGCTGATGACACGACAATCTACGGCAACACATCTAAGGCTGTAAATGACAAAGTTCTCTCTGATTTCTCTCCTCTGATCTCAAGCGCGTGGTTCAGTGTGGGAAGATGTGGCCGGTTACCTTTAATGCATCAAAAACCAAACTCCTATCCGTGCATCATCAACGCTCTGATCCCCATCTGGCATCAATTGTGATGGATGACTCTGGCGTGGGTTAGGCCCCGTGTTTTACAAGCTTCTGCGTTTGAACTTTACTCCTGATCTGAAATGGAACACGTACATCAAGTCTGTTGCCAAGGTCGCTTGAAAGATGGTGGAGTCCTTCTACCGCTCCAGAAGATATCTCACTACTGATGCAATTCTCTATCTATATAAAAGCCAAGTACGTCCAAGGATGGAATACTGTTGCCATATCTGGGCAGGAGCTGCTAAAAACAGCCTATCCTGCCTTGACAGAGTACAAAATAGACTTCGTGGCTTAGTGGGGGATGCCCTTTTCTCTACCCTGAAACCTCTCTCTCACAGAAGAGACGTTGCGAGCGTATACTTGTTTTATCGTTATTTCCATGGCAGGTGCTCCTCTGAACTCCAATCTCTGGTCCCCCCTCGCCAATCTTTCACAAAAAACACCCGTCTAGCTGAACCCACTGTGAAAATTTCCCCAACTCAATATCTTTGCCTAAATCAAAACGCGGACTCCATGAACAAAGCTTCTTTCTTAGAACTGCAGGCCTGTGGAACTCTGCTCCGTCTGCCTACTTCCCACCGGACTACAACTTGGATGTGTTCAAGTCCAATGTTAACAAATTCCTAATGACCCGCCCCCTTAAGTAAACACTTCATCAAATCTCCACACTAACGTAATGTACTTGCAATAACCCTTACCCCTGAGTGGCTTCCGGGCCTTGATAAGTGGTGATCACATATAAAAAAAAGCCGGTTTGTAACATCAATAGTTAATCCGGTTTATTATGAACCTGTAATACGCTGTCCGATAAAGTTTCTATCTTTCATGCAACCATATCTTCCGCTAATTGGGGGTGGGCAAGTATGAGCATCATTTATTGCGATAATTCCATAAACCTGTAGAAAATTCTGAATGAGAGATGCTCTAGAATGTTTCGCCATTTTAGCTCCTCTCGAAACAAGTATCGACAAATAGTTCAGTGTCACTACTGCCTCTAGCATTATCATGGGCGATTGTGATGCGTTCCATCAAAATCGACTAACATAACATTTTAAATTTACAAGATGTAAATTATGTATCGTAATCCGGTAGCATGTAGTCAACGATTTCGAAATATGGAAACACTTCATACAAAAGAAGCTGTTTCTTTTGTTTTATTGTACAATTAAGTACCTTTAGTCATATGGAAAAAACTATGCACTACTACCAGATAATATACCCCATTAAATAAGTTAACAACATCAATATAGATTCTATTCAAAATGCCGGTCAGTTTTCGATCAATGGTTATATTTTATGAGAAGCGACTTTACTGCTAATATACAGTCTGTACATGGCTTAACTCTATTTTGCATATTTCGGTCCCTGCTCGTATAGGAGACTTAACTTATGAAACTCTATTTTTGAAATGCCTATTTGGGCAATATAAAACTCTCAAAGAATACATTTTGTAATGCGACCGGAATAACAACCCAATCGCTGTACATCAGTACATATCAGCAGATTGAGTATTGACGGAGTGGTCTTACCGATAAGTAAGGGGCGAAGAAAAAAGACGTTTCGGCTTGCACCGAAATTGCGTCGTTGCTTATAAGCAATCTTTGTTTGTAACGGTAAAAAAACTGGTCATGTTTACATACCTATCTTCTGTCTGAAATTAAAACATCAACTACAAACAAGAGACTGCGTGTAGCATATTTTATACACTAAATTTCTCGTTCAGCGAGATTTGACTAGAGTAGCCTGTCTGTATAACTCAACAAATCAGGGCACCGTGTTTCCTTATTACAGAAAAACAGTCCAATGTCGTCCACACGTGAGTGTTATAATTCTCCCTGCTACTTGCCATCAGCAAATTCAATAAATGTTAATTCCTATACTATATGTATGTTTAAAAATATTGAATATATTTTTTATTATACTTTGTATAGTCTCCTAAAAACATCCCAGTTCATCATATTTGTGTTTTTCATCTGCACGTGTTTCTTAGTTACAGCAGGATATTGTTGTTGTAAATTGGCAGTTACACTGTACTTAATAAGATCAACAAGTGTTCTTATCAATCTAAGCTCTCTGTCCGCAGGACTTATTTTTGATATTGATTTTTTTCATTTTACAATTGTAATTCTAGTGTATGGTTCCACACATCTGTTATCTATTCGCTGTCTTTGTTCGCGAACCCTTCTTTGATCAGCACATTGTTCATACATGTTTATGGAAAATGTTTAATAAAAATTGCCTTTTTTGCATGGAACATTCAACTTTGGTACTGCAAAAATGATACTTAACGCTTCTTTTGCAATTTGCAAGAAACTCTTTCCGTTCAACAAAGTTTCCGAACCAATCGGTGTCTATTAAGTGTAAATGCCGCATGAATTAGCATCGGTGGTTACAACGATTCTTCACTCTGTATAATAATATATTTAACATAATTAATACGTAAGAATGTTTTTTATTTCTCTTTTTTTTCAATTGCCTCATGACACTACGTTCAATTCCTGTTTTTCACCTTCAATAGATTTATTTTTTGATTTAAACAAAAATTAAATTTCCCTTAGTCTACAAAATGTTATCTCATCAGAACATATACTATATTGTGCTCATGTCATAAAATCCAAAATCTATTTAACTACCTATCTAAGATTGCGTAAAAGGAAGAAAAACAAATAACAGGGCTGTGCAATCAAACGGAGATATAATGTTCAGTCATAAATCGTTCTAACATTCACTAACACGTAACATTACCCGTACCAAGCACTGTTCTAACACGTCGGATACAAAAGTTTTAGCATTAAAACTGTCTTGAAACTCCACGATGTGAAAAGCAATTAGACCATCGTACGTAATGTTATGAATAGAAAGTCGTCGTTCAACAGGTTCATGTGTCGTTCTTCTCAGCAGGAGGATAAAGAAAAAGAAAGATATAACAAAACCAAGTTGTGGTCGCTTGCTTTTGTGAGCAGCCGTAAAAATAAAATAGATGTGACAAAAATTCAAGACACAAGCCTTTGTTTTATATATATTTAAAATACTATAAACAACGTCCAATTAAGGCCAGTAATAAATACAACAAAGCAACAAAAAATAATATAATAAAAATAAAAAAAAGAATGAATATACTTACATATTCATTAGGAAATAATCTCACAGCCACAATTATTACCTTTCTCTTTTATTATTTAGCTTGATGGGCCTCTCCAAATTTATAACAGTTGTCACTGTTGGAGAGATAGTAAGGAGTTTTTATAGCTCACATAATTAACTAGCAATTTTAAGTTAGTCTTTCCTTCCGTTTTCTGGAGTTTCTATCGGTCGGCGCGAATGCATCCAATCTTTTTAATGTAACTGATATAATTTTTTTTATATTGCACTGTTTAAATGCCCGAGAAATATCTATGCTGATCACGAGTTAATTAGAAAGTCCAACAGTCCTGACACTCTTAATCATCGCAGTTCACAGTAAAAATCGGCCGTGTACTTAATTTGCTCGGTGGGGGAGCAAATAAACACATCTTTTCTTGGCCTTTTAGCCAAGGTCAAAGTGTAGTATATGGTCCATGGAGGGGAACCTTTCCCATTCACTATACATATTAAAAATCGGCCTTGTACCTTATTTGATCGGGTGGGGGAGCAAATAAATACCCTTTTTGTCTTTTGGCCAAGATCAAAGTGTAGTATCTGTTCTTACTACATGCTGTACTTATGTTTGTAACTTTGCGATATAATTTTCTGTATTAATTTAATGTAAAATGGGCACACACTTTACAACCAGCCAGTTTCAAAGCCATTCAAGTCATTCCCAGGATCATTCAATTTGTTTTTTGAAGGATTCCAGTTATTTTTTAAGCATTCAAGTCATTCTTAAGGTCATTCAGTTCATTCCTAAGTCCATTAAAATCATTCTAATCATTTACTTTTTATTTATTTAAGTCATTTCAGCCCAGTTTTCGCTCATTTTAGTTTATCTTTAAGAATGTCATGTCAATCCTACATTCACGCATTCATTAATTACACGAGAGCACGCGACTAATGGCTATCGGCCATGTTACCATGGCATTGCCGTTTATTAAGGTTTCAGAGTCAATCGAAAATTAAATTTAATGATTGTTAGACAGTGGGTGTGACAATACCATGGTACTCGGTAAAGGAGAAACTAAAGAAAAAAGTTGATTATTTAAAAGACTGGTTCAATAAATAATTGTTTACATGGTACATGGAGATGGTCTGTGTGTCGCAAGTTCTAATCCAGTTCGTTCCACAATAATTATTTTCACTTCGGATGTTCCCAACCTTTAGTTATCCCGTAAAAGTGCGGATGTACGTACAGCGTCTCTATGCAAATGTCAAGCCGTGTGCGAAGTTGCGTCATGGCAAGGAAAAACAAATTATAAAAAGAAAAACTTGTGCACACAACGAAGATAATGTGCGAGAAGACATATCAGAGATCAGGATCACATCAGAACAATTATTAAGTCATATGTTAGAGAGAGAGAGAGCGAGAGAGAGAGAGAGAGGGAGAGAGATAGAGGGAGAGAGAATGCGTGGGTCTGCGGGCGTGTATGTGTCTCTGTGTATGTGTATGTGGGAGAGAGAGAGAAGAGAAGTAGGAGATGACACTTAAACGAGTTCACCTGCGATTTTGAGTAAATCGGACGAGAGCCTCGTTTTCCACCAGGATCCATCGACGTTAGAATAGACTTCCATGGGGACAATAAATGCGGTAAAAAACAATGAACGAAGTAAAATTAGAACAGAACTAATGTATCCTCGTCTGTGTAAAGTTCTACCACTGTTTCTCTACATTGCAATTGAAGCACGTTTATGTTAGCTTTTGCAGAATAAATTGAAATCAATGCTATTACTTTTAATATTACTAATAACAATTACTACTTCTATAACAGCTAAAACATTGAACATTTGAACTTCCAAACTATTAGTGAATATTGCAGAAGATATGCCATTACTAGGGCTATGGCAACACGATATTCTTTTCATTGTTTTGCTTCACATGTATATACCCATTGATATCTTATATGTTTTGATGTAGAGTGATGTAAGTCTCGGTTGATTAATTGTGTCTATGTTTTCGGATATATACTCGATAGTGATACCAATGAAAATAATATGCTGTCTCCATAGCCCTAATCATGAGTCAGCCTCGGTATTCTAAACAGAATTTAGAGTTTAAATGCCTTTAGCGTTTTTCTTTGTCATGGATCGCGGTATTGCTTTATCAGTTACTATATACTGTTTTGTTAACATCAAGGGGCGTCTTCGCAAAAAGAAAAATAAAGATTTTTAATTTATGAAACAGTATTATTCAGAATTTGGTGTAAAGATGTAAAAATATGAGATTTGAGTGAGATTACGAGAAAGTAAAAAAGGCATTACAAACTACTGGAATAAAGTAAACTGCAGATGGAGTTTTTTTATGCAGTGGTGACGTGTATTGAATTGCTTCATTTGTCAGTTTGCTCAAATGGTATTTGTCTTACATTCTACGGAATTAAACAGAACGGAGAATCTATGCATAAATATAACTCAGTTTAATAATGCCATGAGACCAATTATCTAAAAAGAAACAAAAAATAATAACTACTTAATGAACACTCGTGTTTGAAAAGACTAACCAACATTAATGTAGTTGGTCGCATATACATTACTAAGTTTATGAAGAAGTTCGTTGTAATACTTTCTGATTAAAGATTCTAGGCTTTTAATATGAATGTCAGCGCTAGAAAAATCATAAAGTCATATGTATAAATAACAAATTAACACTAACCTATACATTTTTATGCTGTATTGTGTCTTTATTATTTCTCTATTATTTTATTTTTACCTATATACTTTGTCTATACTTTTATATATTTCTGCAATTTAACTCTGTTCTTTTTCATATATTATTCCTCTCGAAACCAATGTTATATTTTTAATTTGTTTTCTGATGTTCTGATGCCTGTTTAATATAAACAGTGTATCAAAAAGTGAGTACACCTCTCACACTTCTTAAAATATTAAAGTATATCTCAACATGGTACAACTCCAAAAAAATGATGTTTTACAAAATGAATAGAAGTATGTCTGAAGCATATATAACAGAGTTAGTTTATTTTCCCTTTAAAATGAGTCAAAATAAAGCCATTAAAAGCTTAATCCCTGGCAACCCAAGTGAATACACCCCTTTTGAAAAGTTGTCAACATTAGCATACAACATGTCAACTCTCCATATTTTGTGTGGCCACCATCATTATCCAAAACTGCCTTTGCTCTCCTGGGTATAGAGTTTACTAGAGCTTCACATGTAGCCACTGGAGTGCTCTTCCACTCTTCAATTACAACGTAGCGGCGCTGGTGAAAATTTGAAACGTTGCGCACCTTCTCGTTCAGCTGTAGGATACCACTCAAAGATGTTCTGTTGGATTCATGTCTTGAAACATGCTTGGTCAGTCCATCAGCTTTACCCGTAGCTTATACTATAGAAAATAAACAAGAAAGCCCGCAAACAGTTTACTGAAGACATGCGAACAAAACACATAGATTACTGGAACCATGTGGTGTGGTGTGGTATGATGAGACGAAATTTATTGTGTATAGTTCTGATGACCTTAGGCATGTGTGGCGGCAACTAGGTGAGGAGAACAAAGATAAGCGTGTCATTCCTACAGTCAGGTTTGGTAATGGGAATATACTCGTCTGGGACTGCATGCGTGCTATATGTTACTTTTCAGTGAGGGAAACATTAACTCAAATATGTACTGTCAAATACTGCAGTAAAAGAGAAAGATAAAGCAATAATAATGATGATGATGATAATAATAATAATAATAATAATAATAATAGTGTTGTCCCATAAAGAGATATACTTTAATATTTGAACTAATGTAATGGTAAACTCACATTTTTAGTGAACTGAATATATATATATATATATATATATATATATATATATATATATATATATATAAAACACTGCTCTTCTCCTCTCTTCTGATGATAAACATTAGATTTGGAAATACTATGGTCTAAATAATTCTCTGTTAGAATCTAGGTGTATTTCGTATTGACTTCATGATCAAATAATGGTTATCTAACAATAAATGGCATCAATTGTTGCTTCTACACACACATATAATGCGAATCGGCATAATTTTACAGACTATAGAAGAAGTCTCAAAGTATAATGTTTGAAAATTGCAAATCGTTTAAGATAACATCTTATACATCTGTGTATTCAAAAATAGTAATTAGCATTTTACTGCTTATTTTTTAACAAACCAAACTAAATTACTTTTCAGCCAGATATTATTGAAACATGTGACAATTAATATGTTGACTAGATTAAAGAAATTCTAAGTCAGTAGTAATGATTTGCATGGCGATAATGCACCTGAACATCACACATGTTGTAATAAAAGTTCAGATCAGCTAACATCACACATGTTGTAATAAAAGTTCAGATCAGCTAAAGTAACTGCATTGAATAAAGGTCGGTATTACTTCAAATATAAGCTGAGTCGCAGAACAATGTGTGCTGAGTCAAGAAAATAAGGCCAGAAAATCCAACGTATCAGAAATAATTGCCTCTGATCCCACAACATTTCAAAGCATTTCCCCCGTGAATCGCTTCAAACTTTCTCAAAGCAAAAAAGAAAAATCTGGTAGAGTCAACGACTTATAATTGTTCAGAAGAGTACATGCAGCAGGTGTCATAGTCGTTCACCCTGTGAAACTTATCGCCGAGAATATATTAAAAAAATTCTAGTCAGAAGTATCTCCATTCGAACTTTCTGTTTCTGCTTCGCCGAAGGGATGACTGAACACGCAAGAGGTGATCCCATCTGAATAATGATTATCTTTCTCTAAGATAACCGAAACACCGCTTCTTTCTTCGATTAAGAATGTCTTTCTCGTAGGGTTGACTATGTTTAATTATTCAGCCAAATGAACAGCAGAAACTAGATTTTTAATATCGTTTTATTGATCATCGCGTAATCAGTATTGGTATGAAATACGGAAATCATTTTAGCAATTATCGTCGGCTAATTTCTCGTATCCGATTATTTCAGTTTCGTCTGCCCTCAGTGTTTTGATCGCAGATGGCTTCTCAGACCAATCTGAGCGTGGAATTTTCGTAGGCAGAGAAGGCAAGCAATGCTTGGCAGCGTTCGTTGTTGTTCATCAAGATTTTTTCTTGCCTGCCTCTTGATTTCCACCAGTATTCTTCTCTCTGCCTCGTATCCTTTGGTACCATGTATGATTGATTGGCGCCACAGGCACCGATCCTGAGATGTTGTTTCCCAGACTTGGAGATCAAATCCGTTGTTTTTTAGAGTGGATTTGAGTTGGTTCTTATATCGCATTAGAGGGTGGACGATAGGTATTTTTCCTGTGGCTAGCTCCGAGTACACGGTTTGTCGAAGGAGTCTGTTTTCATCCACTCTGAGGATATGCTCCAACCAACGGAGTTTTTTCCTCATGGTTGTGGCCTCAATACTGCAGCTGTTGACTCTCTCAAGAACGCTTGTGTTGGTTACATAGGCATACCATTTCAGTATAGCTCGAAGTTTTTGTTGGTGGAATTTTTCGAGTTTAATGAGATCACTTTGGTATATAGTCCAGGGCTCACACCCATACAGAATCGTAGGTATAACAATCGTGTGGTATACCATGAGTTTAGTTTTTATTGAAATATATTTATCATTGAAGACGCGCTTCGTCAGTTTACCGAAAGCTTTATAGGCGAGGCCAATTCGGCTTTCTATTTCAATCTCATTTGAGCACTTTTCTGATATTATGCTACCGAGATAGGGAAAGTGATCTACTTTCTCAAGAGGAGTGCCATTTATATAAATGCTGACGTCCCGTAAGATGGTATTGGGTACTGGTTGTACTAATACCTTTATCTTACCAATATTAACAGAGAGTCCGAAGCGATGGTAGACTGCCGTGAAGTTATTTACTGATATCTGGATATCTTCCTTGGAATGGCTAAGGACCATGTTGTCATCTTCATATTGAAGCTCTGTAATGTGTTGGAATTTCACAAGGCTTTGAGATTTTAGTCTACCAGGCTTTAATGTCCCCCATTATAACGGTACCTAATGTCCACCCGCGGGTTATTTAGGGGAAGTTCGTGCATCATTGCAGCAAGATATAAGGAAAAGAGGGTTAGTGAAAGAACACAACCATTTTTGTTTCCTTGCCTTAGTTCGATACATATCCTGCCATACCTTCATGCAGTGCCTGGATGCGTGCTACAAAATGGATTGGGCAAACAACTTGCTTGAGAACTTTCCAGATTGCATCTCTTGCAACGCTATCGAATGCTTTTGCAGGTCATAAAATACAAGATAGAGGGGTTTCTGTTGTTCCCTGCTTTTCACCTGCAGCTGTCCCGCACAGAAAATAATATCTATTGTTCCTCGAGAGCCACGGAAGCCACACTGATATTCTGGGAGGACTGATTCCGTGATTTGCAGCTAGCTATTCAGTAGTATGCGGGCAAAGATTTTTCCCATTATGAACAAAACGGCAATCCCACGGTAATTGCCACATGATTTTCGGTCAGCCTTTTTGTAGATGGTTACATTAATCTTAAGAATGAGAGTGAATAGTCTTCTTTTCAGATGTTGTCCATCATAGTGGATAAATTCGAAGGGGATATCATTGGGCCCTGGGCTTTATTTACATTTATTTGCTCCATCGCAATTATAAATTCTGTAAATGATGGTGGTGCATTCATCCATAATTGCACTGGGTACTGTGCGACCATTTTGAGAAATTTCTCATCTGCAGAAGATTCTATATTGATTAGGGTGAAAAAATGGTCCTTCCCTCGATCCAGAATTGATTGTGGATCGTTGAGGATGGTGGCATTGTCTGCTGCCAGGAGTGTTCCGATGGAGGATCTGATGGGGTCAGAAATTTGTTTTACACTGGTATGGACATTTCGAAGATCGCGGGTTTCTGCCAAACACTCCAATTCTAAAGCTTTCAACTGCCACCATTTGTTTTCTAGTTCCCGTAATTTTGATTGACACTGTTTTTTGCGGTTTCTGTAGATATTGGTTTTATGCCGGCTTCGATGGTCTTGTTCATGAGCATGGCGAGCGTTTATCTTTTCTTGAATGAGTTGATTAATTTCAGCACAGTTTTCATCAAACCAGTCTTAGATTTTCTTATCCTTAAAACCGACTGTGACTTTGGCTGATTCATTAATGATCTTACTGATTGACAACCATTCTTCTTCCAGTTTGGAAGGATTGGTTGGGTTTATACGAAGTTGTTGTTCGATGGTGTGTTGGTATTTTGTTTTTACCTCTGTTAGGTGAAGTTTTGAAAGGTTATATTTTTCCCAGATTGCTGTTTAATTCAAATTTGGGCTTTTTCTGGTGGTATATTTAGAACGTGTGATGACCAGACGGTGGTCAGCCAACAGTCATCTACACTTAGTGTTGATTTAGTTATATATATATATATATATATATATATATATATATATATATATATATATATATATATATATATATATATATATCCTTTTTATCTTTCTGGCGGACGATAACATTGTCTAAAAGGTGCTTATGCTGGGATCGAGGATGTTTCCTCATGGTCTTAAATCTATTCGGGAGCTGGAACTGAGTGTTGGTAATGACTAGCTCAAATTCTGAGCTAAGTCCTAACAGCAGGCGGCCGTTTGATTTGCATTTACCAAGTCCATGCTTCCCAATGACAGAGTTCCAGAGTTTATGGTCTTTCCCCACTCTCGCGTTAATGTCGCCCAACAGCATTAATTTGTCACGTGGTGGGACTTTGGTTATAAGCTTGGCAAGCTGATGGTAGAATTCTCGTTGCACTTGACTGTCGGCCTCTAGGGTTGGTGCATATGCCGAAATAACAGTAATGAAATTATCAGAAGGCAGTGGGACTCTAAGAGACATAAGTCTCTTATTTACAGCTGTTGGTGTGAGCTGATGATCATGCACGATATGTGAATGTATAGAAAAGCCAACTCCGTGTATTCTGTGTTGATCTTTATCCCTTCCCTTCCAAAAGAAGGTGTATCCTGAGCCCTTTTCTTTCAGCTTATCTTCCTCTGAGAGTCAGGCCTCGCAAAGTGCAGCAATGTCCACGTAAAGAGCCGCGTGTTCCTTTGAGGACAAAGCAGTTTGTCGTGCTGGTATCTCCGTGTCATGGAGGTCTAGCAGCGTTCTTACGTTCCATGCACCAAGGGTTAGATTTGTGGATTTGTTTTTTTTAATTTTTCTGGTTTCGACCGCAAAATAGGGTGTCCCACTGGATGCGGATTTCCAGTCAGGAACAGTTGTGACTTCCGATTATTAGTCCACACTTTCTAGGGCCTTCCCTATTCAGAGTGGGCAGTGGTTGCCCTCAATAGACCTGCTCAGTCGTAGACGCAGGACCGAGCCTCCGGATATTCACAGTTCCAAGAGGGGGCAACCATCACGCATCCACCGTCAGCGTGCAGGTCCAGACTAGGAGCTTCGAGTTTCACCAAAACCGGCTTCCTTCGCCCTTGTCCCATCGCCGTTGGTCTTATAAAAAAGAGAGAGAAAAAAAAGAGAGAGAAAATCATACCAGAGGAAAGAAGGAAAAGCCATTGGCATATGAATTTGTTTAGGGTGGGCATCAACTTGCCAGGAGGAAACCCACACATTTTGGCTCGCAAACCTCCCTTCGCGGCACCTGTAGGGGTGAGGCGCGATATCAGGGAAGAGGGTTGCAACGGTCAGCCGGAAAAGAAAACAGGTTATATGTTTGTTAACCGCCTCATAGCCAGTCCGTTTAAAGTCAGAGTTGTCCTTCTCTTAGCCGTATCCCAGCCAAGGGACCCGCAGGGCAGCGGAGCAGGGGTTGGTGGTGTGTCAGGGCGTGTCCACACGATTGGGGGGGCCATATCATCGCACAGCTGGGGTTCCCGTGCTGCTCCGAGATCCCCTGAAATTAGCCTGGGGCTGCAAGTCACCAGTATCCGTGTGTGGCCAGGAGGAATCATGTCAGGAGGTTTTAACATTTTAATTATACTGGCAGAGAAGGCGTACGCATTCTGCTTTTATTCACCTAAAGGCTAGCCAGCGGCAGAAGCTGGAAGTGAAAAGCATGTAAGCAAGAACTTAGCATTAATGCTGCTGCACTAGACGCATCATAGTGCGCTGTGTGTCTATACACACACGCTTTAGCACTTATACGCTTGTCATTAAAGTGATAGATGTTTCAATGGAGAAGCGTACTCTTACTGGTCAATCAGTGAATCTCACATGAAAAAAAAGGCAGTGGTATTTATAAATATTATTCAAAATGCGATTCATCTGTAAATATATCATTGACAGGAAGAATATCTAAATATTTCTGGAGTCAGTTTATGATGCTGTATAGAAGTGTTCATTAATCTGCTATAAAAATACCTCTTATGAAGGTATTTTATTCATTTGAGGATAAGGATTAAAGGGCTTGCAAGTTGAAGGATAAACACCACTATGGCGGAATTAGAAACAATACGTGCAATGCCCCTAAGATTACATAACGGGTATTGATTATCACAAAAGAAGATTCGAAAAACATCTGTTTACTTTACACTTTAAGAGGACTATATTGCAGTCGGTTTGGAAGCCACATTGTGGTATTTTCTTACGTTGTAGTATGTTGTTGCTATGGGAGACGTTATTTGAAGGAAGTATTGTTAATGAATGATCCGTTTAATTGTTTTGTACAGGAAAGTTTTTCCTGTGTTTGTAACTAGAAATGTTCGTGCTTAATAAATCGTTTGACCAGTGGCATACAGAGAGGGTCGACAGGAGTGTTGGTCTAATGCCACCAACTATATTCACACGATTCTTCTTTCTTATGATATGAAGTGCCTTCAATAAGTGTTCAGGCCATTTTGTACAGGCATTAAAAATTGTTGGATACCCTTGAAAATTCAGTATAATATTGCTATACATATTATAAGATGACTGGCCATTTTTCTAATTCCAGGTTAAATTAAGAGCTATAGCTAGAATATACACACACCTTGCAAAAACCTGATTGGAACAGCTGGTGAATTTCAAAAAATGCAATCTGGACCCAAGGATTCTTTAATAGAACCTTTCCCTTTTAAATCGGAACATGCCATAAAACTTATTGAATTATTCAGACTGCTTTTGTACTATCTGGGTAAAATTGAGCATCAGTTTCTTAGTGGCATGAGAGAATTTAGGAGAGCGAGGAGTCAGTGAGGAGGAGTAAGGAAGTCAGAACACCAAATATTTTGGCAAATAAAGAATTACATTGCTAAAACCCGTCTATGGAGACAATAAGTTCACAGTTTGATGTCAGTGTAGGAACTGTATACACAATTATTCGCGAGGATGTAAAGATGCGGAAAATTTGCGCAAGGTATGTCTTTATGTTGCTCAGACAGAAAGTCGTTTTTATGATAGAGTATATAACTAAGATAGAAATGAATTCCTCGCCTTACTTATGTCAAGACAGTGCGCCTTCTGACTTTTTCTTAGTCCCTACGCCCAAGGAAAACCTGAGAGACTCTCGTTATAAGATAATTGAGGAGATGAAAGAGGCTGTGACGAGGGTTATTGACATGCTCACACAAGCGGACTTACATGGGGGCTTCCAGAATTTTTTGAAACGGTACAACAAACGCATTGCAGCTGGGGGAATTACTTCGAAAAAGCCTTCATGAGTTGGTAAACTCAATTAGGGAAAAAAAATTCACGAAATAAACCATTCAGAAACCCGATTATACATCAAATCAATGAAATAGGATGTTAACAATTTGTTTTGTTTTCTTAAAAAAAGAAACATTTAAAAATAATTTCAGAGCATCTTGGTAAAAATTTAAATTTGCTTACACAATGCAAACGCATTTCAAGTCATTTCGTTCATAATTAACTTTTTCCCAAATTTCAGGGTACATTTAAAAAGTATGTGTTTTTTAAACAACTTTCTTTACAAAGGTTCATTAATATTTCATTCCAAAATTTAAAAATTATTTCAAGTATTTGGTTCATCGTTAAAATCAATTTTACTTCCCAAAGAACCATACAAGTGTCTATACGAAAAAGTCTGGAAACCTATTGAAGCAATATCTTATCTTGAAATGCTTTTGTTGGTTCATCGTTAAAATCAATTTTACTTCCCAAAGAACCATAAAAGTGTCTATACGAAAAAAGTCTGGAAAGCTATTGAAGCAATATCCTATCTTGAAATGCTTTAAAGATATACTCGAGTTTAGCAGTATATAATTGAATAGTTCGTCCAAAACATCAGTATAGCATTTGTTCAACGCGAGTTTTCGTTAGAACCATTGTATCCCACCGCAACAGGATTCATTGCGAGTCAGATCAGATATTTCTGTCGTTATGGTTGTAGTCGGGATTAAAATCCAATTACCCACTTCTATCTTAAAATGTTTTGCATGCTAACTTAAACTGGATTATGTGAAAGATAACTCCTAAATAAAATTTGGTTTTCGGCGTGGACGCATTACATATTAATATGACTCTGCGCCTGGAGCCAGAAGAGAGCAGGTGGGGGAAGAAGGGTTAAAGAGAGGGGAATAAGGAAGGGACAAAAAATAATGAGCAGCATTGAACTAAACAAAACGAACCACACATCACCGGATTGAACGAAAAGAGGGACAAGAAATTATCAAAAAAATGTTAACTAAATTAATGCACTTGTATCCAAAAGATAATAAAGCTAGAATGGTACTTATGAAAAATATTAATAGACTTTAAATCCTCTCAAGAGGAAACTTACGGTAGCTAAGTAGTTAACAACACAGAGCCACGACTTGGGTTCGACCGAAACAATTTTACTTAGGATGTAAGTAACTTTCACATGGTTAATTCCGTAGTTACCGATGTCTTCTTAGAAAGAATTCTTACTAAAAATGTATCGGAGAAACCAATGCCAACATTAAAATCTTTTGATTCAGAAAAAAGAAGTCAATAAAGAAAAAGAAAATGGCAGGAGTTTAAAATGGTTATCTAGAGGCAATCTCCTAGATTTTAGTCCCTATTAGAGGGATTAAAAAGAATCAAAACGTTGTTGTTTTCAGAATATTTTTTATTCTTCATAGTTTAAATATTGTTTCACTTTGGTAATCTATTGTCCCAATATTCACAATATTTGGTTCGATGTAATTTTAATCCCTTTTCATCTGCATTTTTCTAGAAGTGTCGAACCTAATAGTCGCATTTATGAAACTATTCCTCTCCTTCGCATTGTGGGATCGTGTGACACAAGGGTGAAAAGGTGAGCGTTGAAAAGTCAGAACCGTTGATGATTAGCAGTCTGAACTGTCAAAAGTATCTAGCACGTCGCCATTCATGGGAAGGTTGAATTTGATGCCGAAGTAAATTGTGATGCTGTTCATAATTTCGCACTAACAGATTCTTTACTCAACGACTATATGTTGTCCCCATCCCGTCAACCATTATCGGGTAGAAATGTCCATTCATAGTATTCATAATTATTACTGCGTGTGTGATTTAACTTTTAATTACTACAAGACTACATTTAAAACTGATCTTTAATCAGCATGAGTACACGTAAGACCATGGACTTATGTAGATTATTCTGATTTAATTTTCTCGATTGATGACTGATGAAATGTAAATACTCTCTATGTCGTGGATTAACTGAAATGTTCCGTTCGAAATTGTATACAGATTCCCAAGTTTAACACAACAGATCCTGCATTAGAATAATTGCGTCCCCCAAAGTGTCTCCTGTTAGACATGATACCAAATGTTAGTCCCTTATGTTCTGAGTAACAGTACGCTTTGTTTGAAGTGGAGAAAAAAACACAGAAGGGAAGGTGCATATTTTACGATCTACAATAATCACGTTTGACACGCCGCTTCCCGTCAGATCACCGAAGTTAAGCAATGTTTCGCCTGCCCAGTACCATATGGGTGACCATTTTGTACTTCCACGCGTTGTATGTGCTGTCAACTAATCTCAGCATTGTTTCCAGCCGTACTCACCTCTTACCACTGAACTCAAACGGTGCTGATTCAAGTGATGTGTGTTAGTGTTTGCACAACACTTGCCTCACTATTACATGTGCAGTTGCCCCTACAGGGGGTATCCCTTGTTTTTATTAGTCTTTTCTTCGACTTAAAGTCTTGGAAATTCCCTCCCTGCTCCCTGCTCCGCTTGACTTTACTAACCCAAAGAGATTTAAATCTACCCTGAACAGATATACTGATGCTCTCATGTTAGACACTATAACAAATTAAGGCGCCTTTTGTAGAAAGCTTCCGGGTTTCGAGTGACAGTATGTCTTGTTTTGGGTGAGAATGCAATTTAAAAAATCTACCACGAATCTGTCACTAGTACAGTGTCTAAAAACGTCCAATCTAATAGGTTCCGCACTATGCACCAAGCTTCAAACTCTGTCCCGTCACCGCTGTGTTGCATTGATGTGCCTATTTTACAAGTAATTTAATGGATTCTGATCTGATGAACACATACACCTGAGAAACCTGACTAGCAACAAATTCACCAACCATCAGCAAAATTCCACCACATGTTGAAATCCATAGATGCCATCAAAACCTCCTATTCTATGAGTATTTTCCCTAGACTTTAGAATCCCCTCTCGGATTCCTGTTTCTCTTCAGTTTACTTACATGCAGAAGTTTAAATGCATAGTGAACAGCCAACGTAGATTCCATGCACAAAGCTTCTTTATTAGAAGTGCACGCCTGTGAAACTCTCTTTCATTTGCCTGTTTTCAACGTGACTACAACTTGGATCTCTTTAAGTCCAATATAAAAAAGTTCCTGTTGAACTGCCCCCTTAAGTAAGACACTTTATCAGATCTCCATTACTAGCGATTACTACGATATTATCCCATTGATTACTGTGCATGCAGTAACACTTATCCCCGAGTGGCTTCCGGGCCTTGATAAGTGGTGACTTTCTTGTAAATAAATATCTATGCTCAACTCCTCAGTGTGTCTTCTGTTAAAACATGATACCAAATTGCAGCCCCTTATGTTCCGAGTGACAGTTTGTCTTGTTTGGGTTGGAAAAAAAAACTGAAGTGAACGTGCCTTTTCACAATTCGGGACAACAATGTTGAGACACCGGCTCCCGTCAGATCACCGAAGTTAAGCAACGTTGAACTAGAACTGCAATACTTTGGACTTCTCTTCCGAGTGCCTGCTTCCCATAATGTACAGACATGCAAAAGTGCGGGTGTAATGTGAATAGATATATTGCTGGTAAAGTCCCTACAACGTCTGCCCCTGATAGTAGCTCCCAATATGAAAGTGGCACTGTGCCTTTTTTTGGCGTTACAATGTAATAAAGAGAGAGAGAGAGAGAGAGAGAGAGAGAGAGAGGGCATTAAATCAACTGAAACTGGGATAGTATTAAGAATATTCCAAATAATTCAAATTATTCTTTACGTGCAATTATAGCGGTATCATTAATTAATCGAATTCGTTATGCTTTCTTCGTCACTTTCGAAAGCTAGCAAGATTTAACATGAAGGGATTAAGTCAAAGTAGTATCAAACAAGGAGAGTTGTTAAAAACTTCTAGAAGAAACATATCTATGACAAATAGTAAACCAGCGCGAACTTAGAAATATTCCTAACACACCATATTATTCGCTCTATACGCATATTTACTTGTGATTACTGTTCACACAATTGTCTTTACACAAATACATGCACGAAAGTGGAAAGACAACTTAATGTATCATCTTACCAGCTTTCATTAACTCGTGCACATCTATACAGACACTATAAAGGATAAAGTAAACCAACGCACACCCATAGGCAATAAAAAGATGCACTAGTTTTCACTCTAGAAACATATTTACTTGTGACTAATATTCGCAAAATGTGCTTTACCAAAACGCATGTTTGCACTATGAACATTCTTATTGCTGAAAGTAACTTTAGTTTCTTATCTTAAAAATGTTTTGTTATAAAATCTTGTTTTTCTAAATGTTTGCCTTTAAAAATGTAATGTTTTAGGCGGCGCTTTCTATGTGGTGACTTTTCTTTTATCTTAATGTTCTATTGTATTTATTATTTGTTATCATTTTCCATATATATATATATATATATATATATATATATATGTATATATATATATAATATTGTTGAATTTTTTGTTTATTTTATTTATTTTTTAAATTATTAGCGATTTTGTTCACATATTTTTCGTTTTTAGGACGTATTGCCGTGTTATTTTTCTTATTTTGTAAATATTACTTATTAATAATTATTGTGTGCATAAAAGTAAATATATTTATGCACGTAATAATTATTAATATATAAATATAAATATATATAAATATATATATATATTTATATATATATATATATATATATATATATATATATATATATATATATATATATATTCTGCGTGTCAAATTCTTAAGGAGATAACGTTTTTGACTAGTTTCAGAAACTTTCCAATAGTTTCGTATCAAAAGCTTCGGAAACGTTAGCAATGCTGAGCTGCGCGTACTGTGAAATTTTCATACTGTTCCGGGCAATGTAAACATCGTATCGTAATTGCTGAATCCACTGTATTTGAGGTGTGTAAAATTATTGAGAAGGCAGTTTTTTTGTCCAAAAATGTGTCGTAAATGTGGTTTGAGTAGTTTTTAAAAGATTTCTATTACAGAATTGCTAGATGGATGACATAGTCATCAACGTTTAATGAGCAAACAAGTTGATGGTGGGATAATGATTTGGGCTAAGATTATCGGAGGTACTTTAGGTGGCTTATGGAGAGTCCCGCAAGGCGTAAAAAATACGTCAAATGCTTACATAGCTTTTCGGAAGGAGCGCGTTGAACTATGGCTGAAGAAGCAAAGGTTGACGTTCAGAATAACCATTATTTTTATGCAGGATACCGCTCTCTCGCATGCAGCAAACAAAAAAAAAGTATTTGCAAAGAACTGGGGTTTCTGGGTTACTGGAGATGGAATGGCCTGCGAATCACCAGATTTGAACCCAATTGAGAACCTTTGGAGTATCATGAAGACACTTTCTATGCAAGTGGACGCCAATTTAAGAGCAAAGATGAGTTGCGGGATGCTCTCCAAGAGGTATCGCGAGGAATAACTGTTGACGAAATTACACATTTGACAAATACTGTGGACCAACGTCGTTTACAAGTCATTCAGAAAAAATATCGCATATCCCCTATTAATAATGTCAGAGTAGAAATTGGTATGTAGTTATTGTGTTCTAAGCATTTTTCCTAGTTCATTTATGTTTGAAAATTATTTCAATAAGCAAATTATATATATATATATATATATATATATATATATGTATATATATATATATATATATACATATAATTATATTGTGTGTTTTCCTCAACCTCGTTTATAACTTGACACACTGAAACTAACAGATATTCCTGTCTTCTGTCATAGTTTCGCTAATACTGCGTTAAATACTTTTATTTTCTGACTGGAGTAGCTGAATGGTACTGTAAGCACCTTTTCAAAGTTTCATACTCGTTCCTTAATATTTAAAAAAATGTTAACTCGTTAATAATTTGATACGCACTGTATATATATACCTATATGCATATATGTGTATATATACATATATGCATATATGTGTGTATATAATAAAAATACGAAGAACGTGACCTCTCTCTACCATGTTAGAAAATCATTCATACCTTCGCTTATCCTATAGTTTCGCTAATATTGCTTTAAATACTTTTATATTCTGACTGGAGTAACTGAATAGAATTATAAAACTTTCTCAAAGTGCCATGATTTTTTATTTACTCGTTCCTTTAATATTTAAAAAATGTAAACTCCTTTATATTTTGATACGCAGTATATATATTTATATATATATATATATATATATATATATATATATATATATATATATATATATATATACACTTCGTATCAAATTTCATAGATGGTTATATATATATATATATATATATATATATATATATATATATATATATTGCTAAAACTTGTACCCAATTGATATTAAATGTCGACATAAAAGAAAATGGTCGGTCAAAATAGTTTCTACCAAAGTTAGAGACCACGGCACTTAATAATTTTTTGGCCTTAGGGACGATGACATGCGCATTTTTTTATGCAAAGCCAAAGATGTTAAAAGTTTGTGGAAAATTATAATCCATTAATTGCAATAGAAAGTGATTGAGTATTTTTTACTTTTTCGATTCATTAACAACTGTTTAAACTGATTATAAAAGAGTTGCTTTTTTTTTCTAGATGACAAATATTATAAGCTTATTAACGTTAATGGAGAAATTGCGAATTGTTCGGCAGATGTTACGTCCGTTTTAAATCAGCTTAAATTTTCTGCAGTTAATTTCATATCTAGTAACTGATAGAGATGATGATTGTTGTTCAAACCTCGAATGAAATGGTGGTTTTGTCAGGAGAACTGAGTTGGATTGAAAATACTATAGAAAAAAAAGAAACATATTTTATGTTCAAATCAGTAAATTGCTATGATTTTCAATATGATTGCGTGTTTTTCTTCGGGTTAGTGTCAGTGTGAATGAGGATAGAAAGTTTTCGTTTACGTTTTTTTTGTATATTTTTTTTTGGGGGGTACTCCTCCTATTTCAAAATACTGACTATAGCACATACGGAATTTTCGTTCAATTTGTTCCTGTGTTACACATCTATTTTTTTACATTTAGAAGATCAACGTTTTTTAATGTTTTACTTTTCATTCCAGAAATTCATTTTTATTCATTTAAGAAGAAAAATGAAACCGTAATTTCACCTTTTAATTAAATTTGCCAAATGCCTTTTTTCTCAAAAATAGAAAAGTTATTCTGATGCATACAATGTAAAACAGTGTATATTGTAAAACTTCAACGAAATATATAACTGGGAACTCGAATGGTTCTGATAGCGATTTATGAAACATACAGAAAATGACCAGGCAACACTAAGTATTACGGACAGTAAATGCAAAAATGTTATCACTTTTATTTGATTTTAACTAAAATTGCAGCGAATCGGAACAGACGAACACTAAAATGTAAATGGACCGAATAGCTAACCTCTTTCCCTTTTAGTTCATTTTGCTACATTTTCTTTGTTATTTCCATAAGCAAGTAAGCTTCACAAGATGTTTCGTCAAAATATTTTTAGCCAATAAAAATCGTTATAACCATCCAAAAAGTAACACGTATACGTGAAAATAATAAATCGGTGTAAACTTAGGCACTCAGGTCAGTGACATCAATTTTATCAAAACTTCACCAGCAGGCCGTGCCCGAAAAACCCAGGAAGGACTTCTCAACATTTCCGCTGTTTCAAGATTAAATATTTGCCAATACCGTCGTAAATGATTAGATCCTGCACTAGAAAACAGAAAATGTTTATCCTTTGTTAGAAGAATCACTCATCGATGTAAGGATTAAAGGCAAAAATAAAAAGCGATAGATACAAGGTTGTTGATAATAAACCCAATGTCCAATATCTGTCCTACATATTAAATGTTACTTCAAGAGCAAATACGCGATTAAAGATTGACAAATGCATATGCTACGTAAATTCTACATAAAAGTAATAAACACGTCCGCTCACTTTTTCGTTGTCTCGCTCTCTGTACGTTTCTCTCCCTCCTGAAGCTCTTAATAAAGTATCGGAGTGTTTGCAATTAAACGTCTATTGTAGTGACTAAAGTATTAAGCACAATGGAATATATGTGTCTTTAAAAAAATCAAGAGCAATTCGTACGTGTTTATTATTATTTTTTAACATATTCTCTTGTTTTGCTCATACCATGTAACGATGTATATTTGATTGTTCTTTGCGTCCGGGATCATTGAAGCGGACCGGACAGACGCACGTTCACATTTTTTGGCTAGTTCGGTGATATTTTTTGCTCAGTTAAAACCGTCGTTACATTGATCTGTAAGCACATTTCACATTCTTATACATAGAGAAAATATAAAATGCCTAAACTTTTATCCAGTTCAAAATGGGAAAATATCATAGCCAGTTGAGTAAGAATGGGGGCTTTATGCTAAATTGATCGTTAAATATAGTTGATTTTGTGCTCATTTTTGCATCAAATACTAATCTCTATTATTCTCGATTAATTCTTAACTGAACATGGAAGGGATATAATACGTAGTTTGTTGCAGCTTATTCTAAAAAGAATCCGTACACGATTTACGCCAGATCAGCCTACTAGATTCAACGACAGCGTCTATAATTAATAGGGTAGTTTGGTGACTAATTATTATTAATCCCTACTAATCTCTACGATATCGAGCATAATAGATGATTCGCTGAACTTTATCATAAAATATTTTCATACAAAATTTAAGCTATTTTTCCCAGTAGTTTAGCAGACGGACAAGTTGATGAAAATACAATATAGTAAATCCCACAAAAATTAAAAATAATAAACTATTGTTAAACAGTAGAAGCAAACAACATTGTAGGCACAAATTTTATAATGTAACTATATATTTAAACTAGCTGGTCTACTCGGCATTGTAGCATGTAACTGTTCTCTTGAAAGCTTCATGTTTCTCTGCTTAGAATTAATCACTTTGATGTACTCAGAAAAATGAGCCTCAAAAGAAAGTCCTTCTCTTTATGAACGATACGATTAAAGCATTTATGATGCATTGCATTAAAAAAATAAAAAAAATAATTAAAAAAAACAAAAAAAATCGCGTATATCCAGAAAGAATGATGATTTAACACTTTTCCCGTCTGGATTTTTAACAATTTTACACAGAATTTCCAAGAAGTTTTTAGGAGTTTCCCACAAATTGACTTTGCGTATTTTTAGTGCAGAAAAGCGGGAAAATTGTCAAAAACGATTTATTTTTGAAAAGCATAAGTTTTACAAAGTTTTTCAAAGACAAATGTTATATTATACTCATAGATACGCAACATTTCGCATGGCTACTTAACTTCAGCATCTTAAACAAGAAAACGAACAAAAGAAACAATAAAAAATAGCAATCACGCATTTTATTGATGATGTAAGGTGACCTTCAAATTTCCCGCTCTTCTAGCGACCCACCTGTAGTTCACTATGTACGTCTAATGTAAGGTGACTTCTGAACGATATTAGTTGACATATTCCGTGTAGATGCTCAATTTACGTTAGACAAAAACCGTGCCACACGCCGTGTCCTCCACAAAGATTTTTCAGGTAAGTTTTTTATTTTTATTTTTTTTTTTTTTTTACAACCTTAAAAAATCGTTGTTTGAATTGATTTCATCGTAAAAAAATAACGTTTATAATGTGCGGGCATACGGAATGTGCTTAACTGCGCGCATTTTAATCATGCGATTTATTTCAGAAACTTTTTCCCATATAAAATGCTCATGCTAGACTTCGAGAAAATTAATAAATAGAAATGGTTTCCGATTTCTTTTTATTTTGATTAACTGCCCTTGAATTTTGATTACATTTTCATACACTGACTAAATGTTCAATATAATGTGAGTATTTTCTTAGATAGATTGACGCCGATTGTGGGGTTAGATGTTTCGTTTATGTGCGCACAAAATTACCTCCAAAAATTGTTTGTAAAAATGAAATCAAATAGTATATCCTCGTAAAGAAAAAGGGGGAACTTTTTATTATTTTATATACATATATTTTTTTTTACTTTTGCAGTACTTTTATTTTCTTCTACATAAATTACTTACTAGTTTAATTTTTTAATAGTTTTCAGGAAAAATTGTTCTGGTTGATTGCGTTCAATTGTTTATGAAACATTTACATAATATTTTTTTCACCTTATGAAAAACTGCTTCAAATTTGATTTTTTTTTTTAAATGACAACTGATTTCGTCCCTAATCATGTGGATATTTAGAACTACTAATGTCATCTCTACAATATTTTTACAATATTTCAATTGATTACTAAGCAGACTAGTATAGAATTAAACACGATATGGGAAGCGTTAGTAATAAATTATAGACCATATAGTAAGTCAATTATAACAACAATATATATATATATATATGATTTCAACGTCTTGTCAGACGAGTGCCATTCCCTCAGACATTTTAAATACATGAGCCCAAATGTCTGAGGGAGTATCTATACAAAGATGATGCTACAAAATCTTAGCTTTGTACGACAGCTAAGTCTCTCTCTCGGTTTAAAATGTTTAGATCCAGCAACAAGGAAGAGCAAGATATCCAGCAACAAATTAAACTGCAGACCCGCTTAATGCGGGTACTGGTCTCCCGCTTTATGTTTTTTGAAATCAGAGATTTGCTTCTCCTAGAAAGGTTGTCTTCACCAGGGCTTACGGGAGCCCTCTCCACCCCAATACACATATACACACAGACAAATATACACGGTGCTAGTTGGCCGTTGACCCAGAAAAAGAGTTCATTCGCCCTTTGGAAGGTCTTGGTTTTAGTTCACCAGGGAGACTAGCCGCCCTCCTCACCAAACAAGTCCGGTGGGGGAACCAGTTCAGTCGCCGGTGACCCGACCATGAGGCAGGTAATACTGGGTTACATGGTACCAGTAACATATGACATGACCTGGCACACACATATATATATATACATATACGTAATACGGTGTTATAAAACATAAAAACACTTTTTAATATATATATATATATATATATATATATATATATATATATATATATATAATTATTTACTATGATAAGTATTATATGCCTACACACACCAGTGTTTCATCCTCTCGGGAATCATCAGTGCCGAGTGTCACGATTAACATCGATCGGTAGATAAACACCCGGACACCGAAGCCATCTCTCACTTTATTAGCAAGGCTCCAATCCATTTGCCAACCATCAACCGTGGCAAATGCGGTTGAAATTTCAGCATTCATTTTTTAAAAATATTTTTAAGATTTGTCAAAATTATCTAACAATCATAAATCATTCCCAACTCGCATTTAGGGGAAAATGCACGTCCATAAAAATTATTGAATTGATTTGTAAACACATCGCAAAATCAAAAACAAATAAATACATATACGTAAATAGCGATATATCCAAAAAGTCGTTAGAGATGGTCCAGTGGTAAAAAGTTTAGACTTCTAACCATGATGTCCCGAATTCGAATCTATCTAGATTTAGCCAATCTAATGAGTCGCAGTGGATAATTATATTTGAAAACAACATATATATATATATATATATATATATATATATATATATATATATATATATATATATATATATATATATATATATATAAATGTAACTTTTGGTTCGTTCGCAATTAATTGTCTAAAAAACCACTGGACGGATGACTTCCACCTTTTGGTATAATATGTTTACTATATCCATGTGTGTTTTTATATATATCTTTTTAATTATAACATTATACTTAATTTTTCTATGATAAATAGGTATTTTAGGACAATAGGATAGGAATAGGAGGAATAGGACATTCTAGAAAATCTGGAGATATTTCGCATCCACTCACCCGCAAGCGCTTGAAAATACTTTAAAACAAAAAATAAACTCATTCACGTAAGTAAAAAAATTAGCATTTATTGCCTTTGGTAACAATTATTTATTGATTATTTGTTTTTGTTTTAACCTTTTTTTCGGCTAACTATTCTTAAATCTCGCTATAAAATCGATTTTTCCAAGTAAATTTTAGGTGGGAGGGCCTTATAACCTTCGAAGTTTAGTTTAAAATACGAAATTTAGAAGTATTTAGTCGAAAATTGTAAAAAGCAAGAAACAACAGCAAAAAAAAAAATTATATAAATACAGTAGAATTTAATTATCTACCAACCTAAATACTTTTAACATGCTAAAACAACATTTTTTGTTTTTTTTATTTTTCTAATTTCAAAATATGTTGCACCATTATTGTGATTTTTAATTTGCAGTGTATTTCAATTTAACTTTTATTATAAAAAGTTTGAGTTCATGATTTTTTCCAGCAAAAATATACCCTCTCTGAAAAAAACAGGTAAAACTAGCTGATAAAATACGGGAGATAACCGCTTCAATATAATTCCAGAAACATATAGTGAGAAATCACGGAACATTTTATATATTGAATATACTATATTTATAATTTTTTATGGTAGGAAGTGAAAATAGGGAGGTTTTTTTGGGGGGGGGGGAATTAGCGATTTTTGAAAATTTCAGATGATAAAAGTAAAAAATCTAGCGATTTTCTGGGGATTTCTTTCTCCTGATCTCGCGGTTTTTTTTTTAAATCTCAGTTGACAACATTGCATCACTAAAAAAACACTACAGGCTTAATGTAAACAGAATGTGTTCACAATATCGGTAAATTTTCAATGGGTTTAATTACATGATTATTGATAATGTAACCATGTGATGGAAATTTAATTTAAATTAACCACACGTGTTCGCTTGGTAGGTACACACAAAATGAATGCCGACGCTCAAAGTGTATACACATTTTGACTCCTCCCTTTACTTAAAAATTCACCAAAAATCAGGAAATTAACGAGTTTTAATGAAAATTGCAGTATTTTTCGAATAACGATCGCAGAATATAATGAACAAATTATTTTTACTTAACTTTTAGTGAAAATGTTTTATTTTGTTTAAACTAAAAATACCTTTACTAAAGTTATGGTTTTCAGTAGTAAATAAAAAACGCAAGGATTTATTTTTGCTTTCTTTAAAGCATCGTAATTTGTAACAATAAAAAATAATTTTTACAGTAACATTACGAAAAAAGCACCTAAAGTCCGTATTAATGAATTCGATATAACTCGAAGAAAAATGAATTCTTGCATACTATGCAGGAAATTAAAGATTCAATTAGATCTCTATTTCAGTCACCTAAATTATTGGTAAATATCCAGATACGCTACTTCAAACAGCCGACCACTCTAATTTGTTTTTTATAGGTAATTGAAGTCACTGACAACGAATCTGATAGTCAAACTTGGGGCAAATTTACCGTTTGCATAGAATTAATCCCTGAACCCACGAACTACTGTCCACCATTTTGAAGCTTCCGGTTACGCTACGCGCGAGCGCGCATCCCACCATTTTACAGCTTCCGGTTACGCTACGCGCGAGCGCGCGTTGTAGCAATCTACGCTAAGCGCATTCCTAGATGGCGGAAAATTTGAAATTAAATATAAATGTTGGGGGGGGGCGTAATTATTTTTTTCGGTAAATATCAGGATACGCTACTGCAGCGTGATGTTGGGGCGCGCGCGCCCACCTAAATATTTGTTTTTGGAAAATATCCAGATACGCTACTACAGAACACCGACCACTCTAATTTGTTGGCGCAATACGGGGGGGGGGTGATGTGCGCCCTAACATCACATCCCCCCGGCTCGTGCCCCCAATGTACACAGTAAACTCTTCGGAAAACGTTAAATGGTGTTCTAATTGGTAAATATCGGTGCGTTACTTACGGAAGATTTGAAAATTCTATGTTTCAGGTAAAAAAAAAAAAAAAACCCAGATAAATTACCCCCCTACTCCAACTTGGTGTGCTTTCCTTTTCTTATGGTATTTCTTTTTCAGCTAATTTTAAATTTTCCACCCAAAAAGCGCTATAATGTATTTTTCAAAATTAGAAAATTCTATGTCCTGGAAAAAAAAAATCCCCTCCCCACAACGTACTTTGCTTGGTGAAGCCGTCGTTTATGCTACAGCGTGCATGCGCGTAGCATAAACGGAAGCTGCAAAATGGTGGAAAGAAGTTCGTGGGTTCAGAGGTAAATACCATACAAACGGTAAATTTGCCCCAAGTTTGACTATCAGATTCGTTGTCAGCGACCTCAATTACCTATAAAAAAGCAAATTAGAGTGATCGGTGTTCTGTAGTAGCGTATCTGGATATTTACCTGTTTTTCTTGCTTAAAAAAATAGCATTACTACAGTAAGTTAGGTAAAATTTGCATAGAATGCTCTGCTTAACGGTTGTAAAAATGGAACGGAAATTTGAATTTCGTTCCCTTTTAAATTCGGTACATTTTTACATTACGTCCAACTCATCGTTCACATTCGACACGTTAACTTTTAAAGCTTTTCGTGTATTCTGGCAAGGTTAGGGGTGTCTATTCCGAAAGCCGTTCTTAACATGGGTAGATTGGTAGGTGTGTAAGAAATTTCGTAAAAAATAGTGAATAATTCCACCCCGTCTTTCCAAGCTTATAACTCCTTCAAAAATGTAACTCAAGCCCTTTTTTTCCAATTAAAGGAGCAAGGACCAATGTTTCATTAAAAAAACAAAAAAACATGTTTTTTTTAAAAAAAAAAAGGGTTTTGTCTTCGGACTTTACAGGTAAATTTCTAAAAAACACTACTTTTTGTTTTAAATTTGAATATATTATTTATTGACCTTTTCTCTTCAATTTGTGATATATAACACTTTGGTGAATAAATTATTTACTTCTAAATATACATTTCAAAAGGCGTGAATTATTCTACCCCCTGTCTTTCCAAACTTATAACTACTCGAAAAATGTAATTCAAGCCCAAATTCTTTTTCAATAAAAGAAGCAAGGACCAAGGCTTCATGAAAAAAAGAAAAAAAAAACAAACAACGTGGTTTAAAAAAAAGGTTTTAAACTTCGAACTTTACAAGTAAATTTCTAAAAAAACTCTACTTTTTTGTTTTAAATTTGAATATATTACTTATTGACTTTTTCTCTTCAATTTGTGATATATAAAACTTTGGTGCGTAAATTAATTATTTACTTTTAAGTAGACACTTTAAAATGGAAAGAGGCGTGAATTAAAAAAAACGTTTGTCTAAAATATTATATTCGGTTTATTAGAAAAGCATAAAGTTTCACATTGACCCTGAAAATATCGTAAAAATATAATCAATAGACAAATTTTGATAGATTTTTAAAGTTTAAACATTGAAAAATATTGAGTTCGTAAAATTCATTACTGTTTAAAAAAATATTTCTATTACTTTTAAAACAAGTTTTATAGTTTATTTTGGAAGTATAATCCATAAAGAAAATACCAACCCCACTTTTAATAGAGAAATTACGAGAGTTTTACATTTTATTCGCAGTTTCGTGATAGGGGTGTAAAAAATTCCTACAAAAATTCTGATACATCTACTAGATTGGAGTGTTTATTTATTGTAAACGTACCCTTCAACCTATAAATGTCGACATTTCCGATGTGAATGGTAAGCTGGACTTATGTAAAAAATAACAAAAAATATACCAAACTGATTTTTCGTTTAAAAATGGAATTATTTCCCTTTCGTTATTAACTTGAAAAAAAATTTTTTTTTTAATAAATATTTTGTGTTTTATATACAGAAAGTACACTTGTTGAATGTTACTGTTTTGATTATATTCGTTTCGGGGGGGGGGCACAATAAACAAATTAAGAAAGATTAAAATTAAAACGAAGCCTACCAGACCTTTTTCTCACAACTTGCCCTGAACTATGTTCAGTTTCTGTTCTGTCGCCTCTTGGATCTTCCGACCACTCTGTTGTATCAATTAAGATAAAAATGCAATGTGATAAGTCCCCAGACGTACCTCTCCATCGTACAGTATATCGATACATTAAGGCTAACTGGAAAAGTTTCCGTACATTTATATCTGATCTACCTCTGCATTCCATGTTTAAAAAGGATGTGCCCTCTATAGTATTAGACCTGACGGAATCGTTAATTGTAGGTATTGACCGTTTCATACCCTCGAAAAAGTTTCAGCAAAAACCTAACAGCTCCCAATGGTTCTCTCCAGAATGTGATGCTGCCATTGCGTACATAAATCACTTTTTCCACTGTTTCCAACGTAATAGATGTATGAAAACTAAAGCCGCTTTCAGGACTGCCAGCAACCATTGTAAGAAAGTAATAAAGAATGCTACAGAGTCGTATGCTCAATCTGTTAAGTTCAAAGTAGCTGAACAGCGGCTTGGTTCCTACCAGTTTTGGCAAATAGCAAACAGAATCCTGAACAGAAGCGTGTGCTCCATCCCAACTATTATCAATGGATCTGAGGTAATCTCGTCAGCATCAGACAAAGCCAAACTCTTTGTCAAGAACTTTGGAGCTAATTCTACCCTTTGCGATCAAGGCCGCCAACCCCAAATATTTCCTCCTGTATCAGAAAACATGCTATGTGATATACGTATATATGTACGTGGTGTTGCCAAGCTAATCAAAAACCTTGATTCCAGTAAAGCAACTGGCCCTGACGGTATTCCAATTATAGAACTAAAAACACTTCAACCTGAACTAGCGCCCATACTTACAAAACTGTTTAAACGTTGTCTTAAGGAGAATAGTTTCCCATCTCCCTGGAGAGTCTAATCAGTATGCCCTGTATTTAAGAATTCAGGTGATCGCTCATCCCCCTCTCAGTACAGGCCAATAACTCTCCTGTGCGTCATGAGTAAGTTGCTGGAATCTGTGTTAAATACAGAAGTAATCAACGATCTCAACCAAAAAAAACCTTCTTAGTGACACTCAATATGGTTTCCATTCTGCTAGATCTACAGCAGATGTCCTTACAGTTATATCGCATAGGATTAGCAAATCTCTCGACGGTGGCAATCTTTCTAGGGCAATTGCTCTTGACATATCCTAGGCGTTTGATAGGGTATGGCATAAAGGTTTACTTCATAAGATCTCTAGCTATGGTATAGCTGGAAATGTCTTCTTAATTATTAAATCCTTTCTTTCTGATAGGTTCATAAGAGTAGTAGTTGAGGGGCAAAAATCAGAAGCTCACAGTATAAATGCCGGTGTCCCTCAGGGGTCCATCCTGGGCCCAACTCTTTTCCTGATCTACATTAATGATCTTCCAAATCACATCCTTACATCATTCGTAGACATTTATGCTGACGACACAACCATTTATGGTAGCACATCTAAGACAGTAAACAACCAAGTTCTCTCCATTTCTCTCTCCTCTGATCTTGAGCACGTAGTACAATGGGTTAAGGAGTGGCTGGTTACTTTTAATGCATCTAAAACCAAGCTTCTCTCTTTACATCATCTACATTCTGATCCACATCTGGCATCAATTAAAATGAATGGCTCTCGTCTTCAGGAGGCCTCAAGTTTTGACAAGCTTCTTGGCTTGACCATTACGCCTGATCTTAAATGGAACACGTACATCAAATCTGTTGCCAAGGCCGCTGGAAAAATGGTGGGATCTTTCTATCGATCCGGTAGATATCTCACTGCTGATGCTATTCTCTATCTATATAAGAGCCAGGTACGTCCAAGGATGGAATACTGTTACCACATCTGGGCAGGAGCTGCTAGAAAGGACTTGGTCTGCCTTGATAGAATTAAAAACAGACTTCGTAGCCTCGTAGGAGATGTCCTTTTCTCTTCTTTGCAATCTCTATCTCACAGAAGAGATGTTGCGAGTTTGTCTCTGATATATCGTTATTTTCATGGAAAGTGTTCGACTGAGCTTCAATCTATGGTCCCCCCTAGCCAAACTTTCACAAGAAACACTCGTCTAGCTGTAAACACTATCAATAATTCCCCCCACTCTTTATCTGTGTCTAAACCTAAACGTAGATTCCATGAACAAAGCTTCTTTCTTAGAATTGCACGCCTGTGGAATTGTCTTCCGTGTTCCTGCTTTCCGGCTGACTACAATATGGTTGTCTTCAAGTCTAACGTAAATAAGTTCTTGATGAGCCGTTCCATATAAGTTATCAAATTTAACAAATTTTCATTACTAATGATTCCTATATTGTCCAATTTCTACTGTACACTCTTTAACCCTTATCCTTGAGTGTCCTCGCCTTGATAATGTGGTGATGCCTATGTAAAAAAAAGAATCGAAACTTAAGTTGTCGTTCCATTTTTACAACAACTGTAAAACAGTGCATACTCAGCAAGTTTTATCGTAATTTATAAGAATATTGAAACACTAAATCAACAGTTTATTTTTTTTGCATGATAAATGATGGAAGTATTTTTCTGTTTATTTTCTTAACATCTGTTGAAAAATATATAATTGATACATTCTCTTGAAAAAAAGAATCAAACTTTTCTCTACTTTCACATGTGTTCCATTTTAACAAACTGAGCCACAGCAACGCGTGGCCGGGTACAGCTAGTATATATATATATATATATATATATATATATATATATATATATATATATATATATATATACATAGAACACTAGGATACGGTTATTTTACGCTACGCTGTAATCTATAGCGTTATTTGATTATATACATGTGTATTATATACTGTAATGTATTTTATTACTAAATTTTAATGCCGTATCCAGGTGTTCTACTATATATATATATATATATATATATATATATATATATATATATATATATATATATATATGTATATATATATATGTATATATATATATGTATATATATATATGTATATATATAGTTAAAAAATTAATAACAATTAGTAATAAATGCTAGTTACAACAACAGGTAAAATTATTTTAAAGGCCCCCGATATTCGTAGTAGAATTGTCCGCAAGGACCCGAGGCGCAGTGGTTAGAGTATCTGGAAAATCGATATACTGCTGAAGGTTTAATTCTTAAGGGAGCGACAGAAAAATAAAATTGTGAATTAGAACGTCATACTAGGATGCTAGAACGAGAGCATGTTATACACTTGAACTAAATAAAACTTTCCGTTCGATATTCCGGTTTGATTCGCGATTTCGACGGAAAGCTTCCCGAGTTTAACAAAATGCATTTCGGACGGAAATGTTGTGAAAATGGCATTTGAGATGAGCACAGTAGTCTGAACAATCCATATAATTCAGACAACAATTCCTCATCTAAACTGTTCAGAAACATTAACCTTTTGTTAGTACTATTATTGGGAAAAGGGAACATATTCGAAGGCAGCATAGTAGACGTCTCTATTAGTGTAAGATACGGCGCCACCTTCAGAGTACTTTTTTATCTTTGCGAAAATATACACACATAGAAACCCGGGATACGGTGACACGGGAAAACGTTTTTTTAGGCTTAAATGTGGAATATTGTTTTTATGGACCCTGATTTAGTCTTTTTCCCCCGCGGTACGGTGTTATTTTTAACGTTATTGTAGTATTATATATATATATATATATATATATATATATATATATATATATATATATATATATATATATATATATATATATATATATTGTATTTTGTTTTGCTACTAATTTTTTATGCAATATCCTTGGGTTCTACTGTGTTTAAGGTAATGTGAAAATTAAAAAAAAAAAACAATAAATTTCTAACGAAAAATATACAGTTTTCAAACGAATCAATCTGAATCTGAATCCAAAATCTATGTCAAAATATATATAGGAGTCAGGAATAATATTGGAATCATTCTATCGCTATACATTACTCTGCAGCTTTACTCCATCGTTTCGTCATATTTCGTTGCACGTATATTTATCCTTTATTTCCTTCCATCCCCTTCCCTTTCTTTTTGCATTTCATACTGTACCGTTTCATTTCAGTCCGGCCAAAGTCCGTTTTCATAAGAAATAAAAAGAAGGCAACAAATCGGAAGGCGGATAGATCAAAGCGTATCAAAGAACCATCGGTGGACAAATTTCGGCTTTTTTATCAAGCGAAGAGATTATATGCCCCCGGCAACTTTCTCTTTATGCTTTGACCCTCAAGACAATATTCAGTATCAAAGTGTTTCATAAAAACGAATGTGGTTGAAGTGGGGAAGAGTCACAGAGGGAAACGAAGAGGACATGTTAACGTAGTTTATTCCTATGTATAAAATATACTGTCTATATATATATATATATATATATATATATATATATATATATATATATATATATATATATATATATATATATATATATATATATATATATACTTGCTTTTATATACATGGGGAATCTGAATAGAAAGAAAACTATATTCCTTATTCTTAAAATTGTTCACTCACCAAAAACAAACGCTTCGCATTTCGTCCCTCTACCACAGCCCAAATTATTTTTGTTTTTCAAAATCTGACTGTTGCTTAACTATAATACTTCTATTTAATATATATGATTATTTTGTGGAATTTTGTCATCTGTATTCATTCGCCTGACACATCTATAGTTGATTCTAATTGGTCGAATATTTTCCATTTAACTATTTTTATACAAAACCTATATTTTTTTATTTCGTTTCCTTAAGATATCATTTAATCGGGTTTAGAACTGTATTAATATTGAGCGTTTTTAACTAATTGTTTCTACATCGTTGAGTGCTTACGTTCTAAAACAAAAATCCACTACCACAAGTCTCCAAGAGAACAATCTGTTAAAATCTTACTTATATCCTCTATTGGCATAATCACGTTTACACACCGGTTCCCGTTGGGTCACCAGAGTTAAGCAACGTTAAACATGGTCAGTACTAAATGGGTGACCATTTGTGACTTCCAGGAGAGGTGGGATTGGTAATTGCGTAACTTTTGTCTCACAATTACACATGCAACTGACCCTACGCGAGTATTCTTTGTCTTTCGAGACTGAATGGAGGCATCGATATACAAAGGGGAAAAATATCCTGCGACATTATCTTTTCAATAACATGTATTTTTTTAATCGAAATCATTTGTGATGAATAAGACTGTTTTCAATCGTTACACAATTAGTGATCACCAAAAATAACGACAAAAAACAAAAAGAAAAAAAAAGCATTGAAACATAATTTTACGCTACACCGGTTATAAATTATATCATTGTCCATTCATGAAATAATCTTCTACTTATTCTCTGATTAAAATAATTGACTCATGAATAGTTTAAACAATTAAATAATTGACTCATGAATAGTTTAAACAATTTAATAATTCATTCATAAATAGTTTAAACAATTTAATAATTGATTTAATTATTTTTATATATGTATGTACTATGCCTGTATATATATATATATATGTATGTATATATTTATATATATATATATATACATATGTATGTATATATACGTATACATTTTTGTGTATGTATATATATATATATATATATATATATATATATATATATACGTGTGTATATCGTATCATGTCAGGTAATGTATTGTGCTACTTGTACCATGTAACCCAGTACTACCTGCCTCATGGTCGGGTCACCGGCGACTAAACTGGTTTTCCCACCAGACATGTTTGGTGAGGAGGGTGGCTAGTCTCCCTGAAGAATTAAAAACAAGACCTTCCAAAAGGCGAATGAACCATTTTTCAGGGTCATCGACCAACTAGCACTGTGTGTTTGTGTATGTATGTGTGTGCTTGGGTAAGAGTGCTACCGTAAGCCGAGGTTAAGGCAACCTTTCTAGAAGAAGCAAATATCTGATTTAAAAAGACCATAAAGCGGGAGACCAGTACCCGCATTAAGCTGGTCTTCAGTATTACTTGTTGCTGGCTCTCTTGCTTTTGCTAGTTGCTGGATATCAACATTTTGAACCGAGAGAGAGAGAGAGAGAGAGAGAGAGAGAGAGAGAGAGACTTTGCTGTCGTACAATGCTAAGACTCTGTTACATCATCTCTGTATAGATACTCCCTTAGGCATCTGTCTATTAAAATATTCATGTGGCGATGAAAGTCAGTTTTGGGCTCATGGACTTTAAGTGTTTGAGGGAATGACACTCGTCTGACAAGACGATGCAATCACCAGGTATATGTGTATGCATATATATGTATGCATTGATATATGTACGTATATAAATATGTATATATATTTGTATGTATGTATATATGTGCACATATATATGTGTATGTGGGTTTTTTATGTATACATATGCATGTGTATATATGTATGCATGCATGTATGTATGTGTGTGTATTAATGCATTTATGTATATCTATGACTGGGAGCTAGGTTGCTGGGCACCAAAGCATATACCACACGCCGGTGAGCCATGTATGCTGCAGCTTACAGGACTTAAGCTCCTCTGGCGGTATCTTTCAGGGTTACCTCATACTTAGCCTTTCGTTAAAAGAACCTTGGTCCACAAGGCAGTATAGGTCCAGTTATACGGCGCAGGACAGTTGCCGTTCATCAGAACCCCGTTAGCCTGACAGTGGCCACGATTAGTACGTGGGGTTTATTTGTTTGTGAGAAACACACTATGATGCTAGGACATCTGTGTGATTTTAACACACATCCACAATAGACTATAGAAGGAAAACCTTGATATAAAACCTTCGTTGAATGCTACATCCAATGACATTGACTTGTTCTTCTTTTTGGTTGAATGGGGCAGTTGTTCAGAGATTGGGCCTGTCGCGGTGCAAAGTCTTTCCTCGCGATAAAAAAGCTTCAAGCGCAGGCATTACTTGATATGTAATGGTATACCCATTTTACCATCAGTGTGTATCTCGATAGTAAAAAAGGCTGGTTGTAGTCTAAAATGGCAAACGGACACCCAATGAGAACTGATGCAAATATAGGCGTCAATAGAAATGTATATATATATATATATATATATATATATATATATATATATATATATATATATATATATAATGAATAACGATTCCCAGTTTCCCATAATTTTTATCACGCTGTTCCATTTTATACGTCTTATGTTATAGCAAGTAAATAATTCAGAATGTATTGTCTGTTCAGGTACTACTCTTAATATTTCAGTACAAGTAATGTGACGTCTCCCAACAAGTACGTATATATATATATATATATATATATATATATATATATATATATATATATATATATATATATATATATATATATATTTATATATATATATATATATACGTACTTGTTGGGAGACGCGACATTACTTTTACTGACCGGACAGGAAATAATAAGCGTAGTACCTGAACAGACAATATATATATATATATATATATATATATATATATATATATATATATATATATATATCCTAGTACTATTTTAATACTGAATAAGATGATTGATAATTTAAAATTAGGATTAAAAATTAAAAATTGGTTTCATAAGGAAGAAAAACGACAATACCAATAAATTGTACGACCGTTTCGATAACGATGTATATTTGAGATAGACGATAAGTCGTGGACAATAGTTTTGTCATATAGTTTTTTGAAAGATAGTCTCCTCATCAGCAAACATAGTGAGTGTTTTTAAGACACAAAAAATAAACCTAGCATTTCTTTTAAGTAAGCCAGATGTATCTGGAAATTATTTAAAATATAAAGGAAAACAGTTATTTTTATGTTAATAAAATGAAAATAAAATAAAAATTAAAAATAAAAATAAAATAAAATAAAATTGGGTTGGAGGATAAGGTAAAGAGAGGGTATTTTTAAAACATTTAACAAATATATATATATATATATATATATATATATATACCTTGTATGATTCGCTTTCTAAAAGTCGTAAGTATCATAGTCAAAACATTCATTTGGATGGTAAATGTAGTTTATGAATGTTTGAAAATATTGATAACTACAAACTTTCAAAGGAAACGCCAGTGGAATAATATTACCAGTTTGAATTCCTTAAAAACGCTACATTTGAAATCTACTTAAATATTGGAATTACAAAGGGAGATAATTATATTCAATTATAAAAATATTATTGTTTACTGTTTAAAGGGCGATAACCACAAATTAGTTATGAGTTGAATTTTTTAGTCTAATAAATGGATCTTAATGGTAGTAAAAATATAAAAATAATATTTTTAATAGCCATTACAATATTTATAGAACTTAAATCAATACAAATAGTAACATATAAATTTAAAGTGAAAAATATAATAAAATAAAATAGAAAATAATGGTACAAATATATTAAATTTAAGAGAATAGTTTTATTTTTATTGTATTTAAAATCTTAAGCGCTTCATATCTACAAAGTTCACAGAATTTTCCCCCGGATTATATGCTTTATATGATCCTATTATTTACCATTTTAAATCGAAGAGAATATTTATATCATTGAGTCGCCAAATATGTTTAGATAAATCAGAAGGGTTTTTAAAGGAGTGATTATGCTGTGAAATCATGTTTTATAAGTCAAGATTTGGAAGCGAAGTAGATTACATTTTCTTTAATATATTTGTTGTTAGGTAGATTGAGAGTGGTATTGTTATGTAATAGGTTTGGTTGCATTTGATTGATAGATTGGTTAATGGGAGTGCAGTTATCGAATAACTTTGTGGTCGAGTAAGAATATTAACAGAAATTTATATTGTTGCTATGAACATAATTTATATTTGGAGTTTGTGGGACTGTGCAGCTATAAATCACATGTTTTATCTTGCAAATACCTTGGAGAGACAATTTATTTTTTCTTCCAGAGTTACAGCCTGCTATATTTTCTATATTTGCATTTTGTATCTTACAATTTTTTTATTGTTAGAACTAATTAGTTTTAAGTAGGCTTGGCATAGTTGAATAAGACAGTTTGACCATGTTCTTATTGAAGATTTCATTGTATCTATGAGAAGCTTTAAAGTTTTTTCTAATATTTTCAAGAATTCCCTGGCGATATTTGTCTCAAGATTTTAAGAATATGGAAGGTTTATCATAGGATTTCCCTATGTCTATATTTACGTTTTTTACATTTACTTTTAATTTTATTTTTATTACTTTCATTACTTTATTTATGAACATAAAAAATAGCTATTTTTCTGCATAATTTAAATATTTTCCAGATACATCTACCTTACTTAAAAATGCGAGGTTTATTTTTGGCGTCTTTAAATACACCCACCCAATATTTTTGCTGATGAGGAGACTTTGTTTCAAAAAACTATATGACAAAATTATTGTCCAAGACTTATTATCTATCTCAATAAAACATCGTTTCCGAAACGATCGTAAAATTTACTGATATCGTTTGTTCTTCCTCATGAAACCGATTGTTTATTTTTAATTTTAATTTTGAATTATCAGTCAGCTTACTATATATATATATATATATATATATATATATATATATATATATATATATATATATATATATATATATATATACCAGTGAGGAGACGCAACATTATTTCGGTAAGCTCGCCCATTTTTCAATCAAATCGATTGATTGATCTAGTCAGGGAAGCGAGGCATCGGAAGGAAATTTCAAATCGCTTACCACAGTGTCCTGGTCAAAATATATTTAGCCTTCATTGCACTGTAGAAAACCTTATTATTTTATTGGCTTGAATTTTAGTTTAAAACATATCAAAGAATCTACTGTCAATTTTACAAATTGGGCCGTTCTGCTTGTATGGTGATAAAATATCTCAACTGCACTTGTGATGTAATAACGTGCTAGGGCGTGAACTTTATAAAAAATCAAACAATTATTTTTAATCATTTTTTTATTTCGATTATATACTTTAACTACCTATTTAGATAAGACACATCTAAACACTAAAAACACATAAGGTGCATTTGTACTAAATTAAAACACATCGTCACATCGTTTTGCAGTTCAAAATAGACGCACGCACAGATATAGTGCCTAATACAAATATATATATATATATATATATATATATATATATATATATATATATATATATATATATATATATATACCCACAGACACACATATATATATACATATGTTATTTATATATACATGTTATATATATATATATATATATATATACATATATGCATTTATATATATACATATATATATATATATATATATATCCACGCACACACACACACATATATATACATATACTTAATGTGTATATATACATATATATATATATATACTGTATATATACATATATATACATATATATATATATATATATATATATATATATATATATATATAGTAAGTATTTAAAAAGTTACAGAAAAACTTGACTCATGCGCCACTAATGAGAATCGAAAACAAAACATGTTTGCGGCTAGGTTGATAGTTAATGCATGCTCGATGACAATTACGTTAGGCATGTATATTCGTTATAACGTCGTTCGACTATCATCTGGCAAATTCCTTGTTTTTTCTTTTGGATTTTACACGTTGGCATTGATTCCCTCGGTTTAAACTGAAATATCACTGTGTTCGATTACCTGTTATATGAAGTTTTATGTCCGTAGACCAAAAGAAAAACTCACAGAGGAATTTGTAAGGCAAAATTTTACGCAAATATTACGCAAGTATAATCGATGTAGAATATTAGCATAACCTTTTATTTTATTTATAATTGCACATGACAGTTACCTAAAGATTATCACCTCATCAGAAAACCGAAAAAAAACTAATAGAGAATTAAACTACATGAATTTTTAAACGAATATGCAAATGACCTAGTTGTTTTGCAGATTATTGCAATTCAACGATTTAAGAAATTTGTGTTTGTTTTTTAGCATAAATAGAAAAAAAGTGGTTTATATGAATATAAATTCACAAAAAAATTATATATATATGCGCACGTGTGTTTGTGTGTGTGTGTGTGCGTGTGTGCGTGTGTGTGTGTGTGTGTGTGTGACAAGAACATTTAAACAATAACAGTGTATGTTATCTTTTCATCAAATTAACATTAATAAATTTAGTTATTAAAATTAAAAAAAATATAAACTTATAATCGATTAAAATACAGGTGTTTCATAAAAAAAATTCAAGATACACTTCCATTAAAACTGTTATACGTTGGGATAGTATTTACTAATCCGTCTACTTTGCTCTATTTCTCTGTGCATTAAAACCAGTAAAATAGTGTTTTCAAATAGATCCATAAAATATTTTATCCCATTTCAAAACATTGCAGCCTAATATATAAAAAAATAAAACTACACGCATATATATATATATATATATATATATATATATATATATATATAAACATACATGCATACATACACACATACCTATATACACACATATATATATATATATATATATATATATAGCGAGGCAGACAGAGAGATGGTAAGACATATGCCCTCATGTATATATATATATATATATATATATATATATATATATATATATTGTGCATTTTTAAAATCTTGAGAAATGTCTTATAAAACTCGTTAGTTTATAACATGTATCAAAACAAAAAGATGCTGCCAAAGCGCAAAGGCACACGCACATATTTATATATATATATATATATATATATATATATATTTATATATATGCATATATATAAATGCATATATATACATACATATATTTATACACATATATATATATATATGCATACATATATATGCAAAATGTATATATATATATACATATATATACATACTGTATACATACACACATATATAAACACGTATATATCTATTCATACATATATATACACATATATATGTATACATATATATATATAAGTGAATATATATTTATACATACATATATACATATATCTATTTATACATAAATATACATATGTATATATATATATTTATACGTACATACATACACACACACACACACACATATATATATATATATATATATATATTTATATATATATATATATGCACATCGTTAGGCGTCGCTTTGTTGTAAAATGCCGCTTAAATATGATTTTTGTTTATTCAGGAAGATTTTGTATTAATTATTATAGGGAAAATTCTTTCTTACTTTTTATTATTTTTTATACATAATAAAACATCAGAAAAAAGGCATTATTGTTGCACCAACCTAATGTATTATTCCCAATATATGTAGTAATGATTTAAAATGTTTAAAAAAATGTCCGCGGCGCCATTAGTTTTTGTGGAAACTAAAACATTCAGCGTTGGAGCCTCCGCCGTCATTTTTTTGTTTCAACTTTCATTGTTACTATCTAAACTATTTCCAGGTGAATAAAGAAACACAAAAAATTAAGCGGCTTTAAGTTAAACATGTATATGGTCGAGCGTTCAGAATCTTGATTCATTCCCTCTTAAGGTCAACACGTTGGTGCAATTTTTACCATTAAACATAAAAACCAACACGAAAGTGTTCCCGAGTTCCAAATATGCTATGTATCAAGTTTCATGTCAGTAGAAATATACTCAAAGAGGCGTTTGTTAGAAACGTATTGCACACACAAACAATGTCACTTATATATAAATACACACAGCCTTTATATATATATACATATATATGAATATATATATATACATATATATATATATATATATATGTACATATAAACCCATCTGTAAGCTTCTTAATTGTGTGCAATTATGCAGATGTAGAACCTAATCGTAAAAAAAAAAATACCTAATAGTTATATGAAAACAGTAATCTAATACGAAATCATATAAATGAATAATTGATTAACGAACACTTGTTTTTAAAAGAAATATGCAACTTACTTAACAATTATGAAGTCGCTCGCATAATTATGACTAAGTATATTTGGAATCACGTATTAATAATTTTTAATTAGAAAAAATATAATTTTAATATCAATGTCTGATCGAGAAAAGACGTCAAGAGTGTATTAGATGGATATGTGTAAGTGTTAGGACGGTATGTTAGCATTAAGTTAAATGCTATTAAATAAAGAGAGAGTTTCGCTTTTAACCAATTCACAATATTACAAATATATACATTACAAGAGGAAAAGACCCATAAACAAACTCGTGTCATTTAATACTTTTGCCTTGGTGTATACAACATAATGTTTGAGTTTATATGTTTTTAAATGTTAATAGATAACCTGTCAATAAAAAGTAAAACAAGCACATCGATGTAAAATCTAGATACTTTACTTTTAAAACTTCCTTCCAGGACTCACATATTAAATATTTTCCCTTCCTAATCGTTTAGAGTATATTAATGACGTTGATAACATGTTTATATCTCAAAACGGAATTTCAGTTTTAGGTCTTTCGATTTTTCATTGTAGATTTCCTCAAATTTCTCATTCTGCTCCTGGGTAAAATAATTTTTCCAATCTCCGACGATTCCCTTACGGTAGAGTTTGGCGTCCGGAACATCAGCCTTCGATTTTTTCAATCGATCGATATGGCACTTGTCGGCGATTTGCGTACAAAAATCCATGTCACTGTCCCGCCCGAGAAAACTGGCCAGTCTTTATATCTCTTTCGCCGGATTTTCTTTTAGATCTTCATATAGAACAGTATGCACCGGCCAGTCCGGCCGATCCTCGAAAATGTGTTGCCATTCCAGCATGTAATCGAACCACCCACCGTATCCTAGTTTCCCCTCAAGAAAAATATCGAGAAAGTTATCGAAGCTTCCATCGTAGGTAACGTCGTTATCCATAACTTTGTAATGACAATAAAATGACACGGCGATGTCTTTTAAGTTGCGAGCCACGAACACGGTTTTAATTTTTTTATCGAAAATCTCTGTCGGCAAAAGTCGGTAGCGCAGATGGCTATTCAGAACCCTGGCCTCATCCGAAACGAAGTTTTCTTGCTTCGAGTATTCGAGGAAAAACTGCCCCCTGTTCTCCGTGCTTCCGTTGATGACCATGTTAAGTATTTCCCAGCACCAGTGGGTTCCTGATTTCGGGAAACTTAGCAGCAGCACATCGTCGTCACGAATCGGCATAGACGGTAATTCCGATAAGATTCCCTCGAGGTCTTTGAAAGAAGGCAGAATCAGTCCATCGTATTCGATTATCCAATGTTTGTATCCATCTTTGTCAGTGTGGCACGTTTTAGACATGATCGATTATTATCCGTGGCGTACTGAAGAAAATACTTGATATAATTCCGTAGTAAAGTTACACTCTTCTTGAGGTTATAGTTTCAATCCTCACGCTGGCGACACTCTAAATACAATTGCAAATTACATAAGACATTTAACCAATCAGGACTGACGGAACAAGAGCATGCTACTTCCGTGAATTACATTCAGTTTAAAATTTCCAAAAGCATTCAGTTCAAAATTTCGTGCGGCTCAGGAGTTGGACAGAAGTATTCCTGAGTACGACAAAATATACTCTAAAACATTCAGAGGTTACACACAGGGAAATGATGTGCAGATAACATTCAAGACGAGACAGGTAGTCCGAAAAATCCAAATAATACGAATATTTGCTTATTACCTGAGTGTTGGTGTAACGAATGACAAGTCCTACATATATGCGTATACATATATGTGTGTGTGCGCGCGTGTGTGTACGTGTGCGTGCATAACGACGTGTTAGAGCATAGCTTACTGGATGCCTATGTGACATGTTGTCACGCGTTAAAGCTGTACAGCGTGATCACATGAGGAATAACAAAACAAAAAGGGAGGGATTAAATCTCATGTGACTATTAAAGTGCTAGCTTATATGCTATTTATCTTAAAGCATTACATTTACATGCATTAACATATATACAAAACAATACAATTGTAAGTGGGTGGCAAATCACGAGTTGATAGAATGGGACAAATGTTTTGTTGAGAAGGTTATATTATAATGAGATTCGCCTGGACGTTTTATTTTGTGAATCAGATTTGGTTGTCTTTGTTGTTGTTGTTGTTGGTGGTGGTGGTGTTGTTGTTGTTGGTGGTGGAGGTGTTTCTGTTGTTATCATCATCATCACTATTCAATTTTCGATTGACACAAGTCAGAATATTAAGATAATTGTTATTTTGTGTGCAGAGCTGTGCGCTTTTATTTATTAATTTTTATTTGTCAACGTACACATTGTTTTCCCAATCAACACGAGAGTAAAAATGATTGAATTATTAATAATGACGTTTGTTAAAGTGCTAATTTTTATTGAGTTTTATTCATTACTTCCTACCTTATTATATAAATAAATAAATATATATATATATATATATATATATATAATATTTTTATTTATGTTTGGCTTCCGATTGTGATATTAATGTATTTTACCATTTATAGTGAGTGTGATGTATAAAGTGTTTAACATAAGATGTTAAAATAATGTTGAGAGATTATACGTATTTTTAAAGTTTCAGTTCTTTCATTATATTCGTGATTTCATAACTCACACATATAAAATAAGCATACATATAAACGCATTATATATATATATATATATATATATATATATATATATATATATATTAGTGATGAGCCGATTCCAATATTTTTCCCTATCCGATACAATTACCGACTCCGAACAAAATTCCCGATTCCGATACACTTACCGATTCCAATTCCGATTTTGTTTATAAACCTCTACATATGTAACTATATACTTATATTTTCCCCTAATTACTGTAAAAAAAAAGTCACGTGTTTAATGTGCAAAAATTTTCGTAAACGTAAAATTATGCTGGTGTGGGACGATTTTAGCTTCACGGGTGGTTTAAGATAAATGAATATTTATTATTTTATGATTATTACAGGCAATATAGGATTTGCTTTAACAAAATCAAATAAAAAGTCAAGTAAAATAAAAGTTTTGACATCGGAAAATCGGTACACATTTTTCCGATTCCGATACCGATTCCGATTCCTTCATATATTCCGATTTTTCCGATTCCCGATTCCCATTCCGAATAATCGACCCAACAATATGATATAATATAATATAATATATATATATATATATATGTATGTATGTATATATACATACATGAGTGTGTAGGTATATGTATGTGTGTGTGGTGTGTATTTCCGTACATATGTATTGGTTGCATCGCTGTAATTTCCTAAATATACGTCCACTAAAACCGTGGTGATTATTCAAATGTGCTCAATGGAAAGCTGGGCATAATTATAGAGTTTTATTTATACTAACAATAATTGCTACATGTCTCAACCGCACTTTATTTTGAGAGGTAGCTTCATCATCCTACCTCCTTTATTTTTGAAATCAAAATGCCAGCAGCTGGTAGTTTTAGAGTTTTTTTTTTTGTCTGTGAAAAGCTATAAGAAAAAAAAATCATAAAACAAAAAATCAGAACGAGAAACCAATTACAAAGTATAGTTGTGGTCAAAATAAATTATAAGCAAGAAAAACAAATACGCTATGGGTTTAGGCACTTTTAAATTTAATATACCACAACTCAAATTACTTGCTAACTTGTTTCTTTCATCTTACCATATTTTCGTATATGCGCACTAGTGGTCTAGAATTCGACTTTGTTTACCACCTGCCTTAAACTCCTTAATATTGGGACTTTTAACCCCAGTCAAAATTCTTGCTAAAATATTGATTTTCCTGGCGTCTACACAACGATCTTACTCTTAATTATTAAATACCTGATGCGAATATGCATATACACGTCTATATCCGCGTAATTACTCATATTCATAAGGGAACACAGGCACGCAGTCCTATATTTACAAGCATTTACATCAATCAATATGCACTTCAACTAACATTGATATATATATATATATATATATATTATGCATATAAAGTAAAATTCTGAAATAAAAATATAGACACATATATTCGAGTAAGGAATTTATTGTTATTTTATGTTAGGTTATTGGAATATATAGAAGCGGGTTATGTTAATCACGTTAATCCATGGATTTTCAATAATGGCTTATATCGTCAGAGGAAATGAAATGCGGTTAGCAATATATATATATATATATATATATATATATATATATATATATATATATATATATATATGTATACATGTATATATATATTGCTTAAAAAAATAGCCGGCATACCATAAAGAGACTCATCAAGACTTAATCGTTCATCATAGAAAAATAAATGAATAAATAAAATATCTCTTTTCTGACATCAGGCTACCGTAAGCCGACATTTATCGGCCTATAAATGGACTGGCGTTTATTTGTGCCTAATTCAAGGATTATTGGATTTATTCAGACGTTAGTGTTAGTGTAGCTCTTAGAATTTGCTCTTTGGTAAATTAGAACGCGAATGTCTAGGATATTTTTAGTACAAAAACGGTTATCTGGAGAATCTAATTGATTATATTAGTAAAAATGAAGTTAAAAAACAATTCTCCTGCGTTTATTGATCCCTTCGGGTGTACTATCTACTTAAAGGTCTCTTGGGTTGGGGAGACCGGTCAGTGTGTGGTTAGACGAATCATTAAATCAGTGTCAAAGTGTTTCTTATCCGTTGCTCTACATTTGAATTTTTGGTGTAAAGTCTGCATTTTACTTAGTTGTTTACGGTGTTTTATTTTACATTACAAAAAGTAATGTAGTTTATGAATTACATTGTCAGTTCGTTGCTAACTAAATAGATCGATCCTCCTTAAATTTTCAGACTCGAATAAACCAACATGCTCCAGCAAAAATAAGGCCAAGCAAGACTTGTCGGTCTTACTCCTATCCTCCTCCGTTGAATCTGCCATTGGCCAATACCTCTATGAAAATCCAGCGTGTGCCAATGTGTATAAATCGGAATGTTTTAGGATTTTGCACCGGGCTGACGCTCAAAATCATTTGCAAATTTTGCAATCGCTCTCCCTTCTTTTATGCATACATTTTTTCTCTAAACAGAAGTAATTTGAGTTATTTGGGAATATATATTAACTCTCTCCTTTACCCTCACTTGTACATATATAATATATTATTGTAAATATTTCATTTTATTTTATCTCTATTCTTACCTGTCCTTACATTTTCCCCACTCCCGCGGTAAAATTTACACGCACACCCTATTAAGTCTGTTATTTCGATATTTTATTATGTTTTCTATGATCAACGATTTACTCCTGATTAGTCTGTTGATGAAAGGGGCCACTCGGATTTTTCCGGCTATATACTTCAAATGAATATATATATATATATATATATATATATATATATATATATTTATACCGTCACACACCCCTCTCTCACTCTCTCTCTCTCTCTCTCTCTCTATATATATATATATATATATATACATATCACATAATCTTCTTGAAATTAAAAGACATACATTTTACTCTTATATAATCTTTGTTTATTTCATCTTGGATCTCTTCATTACAGCCGTGTCGTTAATGTTTATTAATCGCAGAGATGTGTTGTTCTATTCTCTTCTAACATGTATATATATATATATATATATATATATATATATATATATATATATATATATATATATATATATAGTTAATTATAAAATAAATATAGCGATTAAGCTACACTGAATATTCCGCGTTTCACTACTCTAGGACACTTCAGGCTTATGCGCGAATTTTGTGGTTGTTTGTTGTTTATATATATACATCTTCTATTGAGTTTTTAGTTAGCCAATCAGCTTTCTAGTAATCACCGTGCCCTTCCTATCCGCCAACGAGCATACATTTATTGGACAAAGGCATATTTGACCTCTGGTTGACCTGCTCCTTTGTGTGTGTTCTGTTTAGCCTGGATAATTTCTAGATCTGTTTTAAATCTAGGGTGGGTGGGGTGTTTATGTTAGTTTATATATAAATATACATATATGCCCTATATATATATACATATATATACATGCATACATATGTGTGTGATCGTTTATGTATATTCATGTTTATTTAAATTATTTATTTGTTTATTTTTTATTGTTTTTGTTAGTTTTAAAACTATTTTGTATCGCTCTCCTAGAGTAAATTTTATCTTGTGAACACAGTCGTTTGCTATTTCACTTCTACAGTTTAATAGATGTTGGGGTTCTTTAAAATACAGGATAGCAAATTTTTCATGAAGGCATACTCTACAGGGGCGTGGTAACTTGTCTTATTATTTTCCATTCGACTACCGACGAATGTCCGCTTTCCTTGGGTTCCCAGTATTTATTTGCTAGCGTTGTTTTAATACGGTGCTTTTTTCATAATATCGAGTTTTAAAATCTAAGGAAGTCATACCTACGTAATATTTCTTGTTATTCGGGTTTTTTTCGGAAATATTGTGGTCTGGTAAACTACGCTTTTGGTTAGACATTTATTTTGAAGTGGGCAAAGTGTGTGGTGTCTACAGTTGCATTTATCTTGCTCGTTATTAGTATTGTAATTTATAGCATGGTTGTTCTTGTCCGGGGTTAGTTAATTATTATTATTATTGTTAAGTTTGCAGATTGAAGCAAGTAACGTAGAAAGCAATACAAATGACGACTCAACAAACAAAGGTAGATCAAATAAGAAGTGTATTAGGAAAAGGTATATTTACAGGATATTTACATAATGGTGTCAAATAAGAGAGTCTTTGCTGGAGAAACATATCCACTCTCGGCGGCCTTCGGTGGCTTCTGGTGAACACACACTCAGACTAACTGAGTGTTCCTATTCATGTGTAATTACTATCCACATATGCAAATGAATGCGTGCCACCACAACACCCTCCTCCCAAGATTTGAAGTCGCACGGATTTAACATTAATGGTTCATTAAACTTTCTTTTTCTACCTGATCTTCGGGGTTCAGGTGTATATTGAGGCGGTTCCAAATTGAAGGATTCGTATATGATGTCCATGGTTTCCTCCTCTTCGACGGCTGTTGTATAATCACCATCTTGGAGGTGGCGTTTTTTTATTTGGTTCGGGTGCATTTTATGTATATTTTGTAGACCTTTAATCATGTATGTACAATCATCAACGCGTTTATCCACTACTCCACATTTCCAGTAAGAAATTTTATTCCTGTAGCACTTGAAATATACTCGATCTCCCGAGTTATATTTCTTTCTTATCATGTGTGTAGTGTTTCGGACAATTGCCTGTTTTGGCAATTGCCTGTTTTGGCAATAGTTTATCAAACGCTGATTTCACCTTTCTAGCAAACATTAAATCAGCTGGTGGTATGTTTGACGAGGCATTAGGGTGCGGTGTTATCCTATATATTTGCAAAAATTGTTGCAAAACATTTTTCCATTGGTATCCCAATTGATTTTTTCAACGCTCGTTTCAACGTGTCCACGAACCTCTCCGCGAGTCCGTTCGATCTTGGATGATATGGCGGGGTAGTGATATGCTTTACTTGGAACGTGTCACAAAATTCCTTAAAGTCTGTGGATGTGAATTGAGTTCTATTTTCAGTGACAAGTGTGTCTGGTACACCAAATCGTGCAAATAACTCGTGTATGAATCCTATTTAGGTGTTCGTTGTTGGATTCCTGCCACGCATTACCTCAGGCCATTTTGTATTACTATCTACTACAATTAACTGGACCAGCGAAGTCCATGTGGATTCTCCACCATGGGTGGTCGGTTTTCGGCCAATGATTGCGTACTATAGGTTGGGATTTTTTCCGCTAACTGGCATCTATTTATTGTTGTAGAAATGTTGACGTCCATGTTACGCCAGTATACGTAGCTTCTCATTAGAGACTTACTCCGATTTATCCCCGGATGTCCTGTGTGAAAATCTCTCAAAATCCTCTTCTGAAACGTGTAAGGTTATATAATAACACATCGTTACATATGGAAAAAATGGATAATAACACATCGTTACATATGGAAAAAATGTCCTGAACCTTTTTGACATTTATAATTTTTTCTTTTATATAATTTATATATTCATCTTTATCGGTTTCTCTTTTAATGTCCGACAACGTTACCGGTAGTTCTTTAATGATGTTTGCTACCATATTTTTCACTTCGACGTTTGTTTGAATTGCTGCAATCACTGATTCTTCCAAATTATGTTTCTGTGTTATCAGTCTTGAAAGTCCATCCGCATGGCACATCTTTTTCGATGCTAGATGTTGTAACTGGAAATCGTAATTCAGTAGGATCGTACCCCAGCGCAGCAATCTATTTGCGGTGTATACAGGGAATCCTTTTTTTGATCCGTAGATTGTAACTAATGTTTTATGGTCGGTTTCAAGTATGAATTGTCTACCATATAAATATTGGTGGAATTTAGTCACTGCAAAGATTATACTCAACGCTTCTTTTTCAATCTGGGAATACGCCTCTCTGCGGGAAGCAGCGTTCTTGAAGCGTAAGCTATCCGCTTTCTAGATCCATTAGGCATGATATGTTGAATGCATGCTCCTATGCCGTAGGAACTAGCGTCACTAGCGACGACTATATTTAATTGTGTGTCATAGTGAGTTAGAAATAATTCAGATATTTGTACGCTCTTTATTTTGTCAAAAGAGTTTTGACATTCTTGCATCCAGTTCCAAGGTGTGTCCTTTTTTAGAAGGTCATTTAAGGGAGCTCGCAAATTATGCATCCCTTCAATAAAAGATTGGTAATAATTTGGGAGTCCTAAGAAACTCTGCAAGGTTGTTACGTTATTAGGCGCTGGCATGCATTTTTATTGTCGCAGATCTTCTGGGTCTGGACGTCGCCCATGTTTATTTATTATATGTCCAAGATACTTAATTTCGCTCATACTAAAGTCACATTTATTTTCTTTTACTTTAAACTTGTTTTAAATGCTCCTTATGTTATTCTAGCGATTTGCGCATAATAAAAGTGTCGCACTCAATACCACTCAGCATGGTGTTCATCGCTTGTTGAAAAATTGCACGCGCTACTTTGATGCCAAAAAGCAACCGGTTGTATTTGTACAATCCCTTATGCGTGTTGATGCATAGTATTTTTTAGCAATTCTCCTCGACCGGTATTTGTAAATACGCGTCGCTCAAGTCTATCTTGGAGAAGATATTACCAACATTCAACTTTGTGAATATTTCCTTGGTAGAAGGTAATGGTAATCTTGTAATATGAATTTTAGACCTGTCGAAAAGTCTGCGCACACTCTGAGTTCATCATTCTTTTTCTTTACATATACGGTGGGGGCTACCCAGTCGCTATGTTCTATTTTTGATAGTATTGCTGGTTGTTCCAATGTGCTAATTCTTTATTAATCTTTTCCAACCCAGCGAACGGAACGTTTCGCTGTTTTCTAAAAATTGGCTGGTGTTTTCTTTAAGTTCAAACGAGGCCTTAAATGTATTGCAACGCCCTAATTTAGTCATAAATACATCAGGGAATAATTTTTTAAGTCCTCTTTTATATTTCTGCTGTACGAGTAGTACATTCTATTTTTTTACAGAATGTGTTAATTGGCTTATCCCAGAGTCCACATTTCTCAATTAAATCTATTCCAAACAGTTTTTCGCTATTTTTCAATACGAACATTTTTAATTTCTCGTAATTCCTTTCAATTTTATCGGAGGGATAACTTCTCCTTCAAATTTTATCTCACCACTAGTTACCGTCCGAGGTGATTTACTTGTTTTCATAATGGTTGGTTTACCCAACTTTTTCCATGTATTCAAGTTTATTATAGAAATATCGGATCCTGAATCCAGTTGTAATTTTATTGGCGTTTTAAATATTTCCGCTTTCATGTATTTTCGCCGATTTTTGTCTAATTTTTCATTGAGTTTTGTTTGCTGTACTCTCTTTCTGGTGAAATATTTATATCTGCAAAAATCGCTTTTGTGTCCGACTTCTTTGCAAATGTAGCACTTTTCTTCTTATAAGAGCAATCCGATTCCCAATGTCTTTCTGCGCATCTCTTACAGTTTTATCTAGGAAGAGACTTGTTATATTCTTTACTATAATTATACTTATTATATTTGGAATATCTCGTTTCGTTTTGACTGCTTTTATTTATATAGTTCTTGGTTGATGTGTATGGTTTTCTAACCTTTCTTACATATGCCACTCCGGATTCTTCTATATTTTTTAATCCATGTTTAGTGTAATGGCCCTTTCACAATAATCTGCTAATTTCTGAAGTGTTACATCTTGCTCAGATTCCAGCTTAGACAACACTCGTCTGCGTATTTCTGCAATTTTCGTGGAGACTAACCCTTGTGTGAAGATTAGGCAATAGACATCTTCTACTGTTAGTTCCGCTAGCTTAAAATTATCACATTTTTTATTAACAACTGATGCGTATGTCAAATAATCTTGTTTGTCCATCTTTCTTAGATTCATACACAACCATCTCTTATGAAAAAGAGATATATTCGGATTAAACAATTCTCTTCGTAATTTTACAGCTTCCATACAATCTAATTCCGTAGTTTTTTTAGGTAGTATATAATCTATGAACTTGCTGTTTTCTCTTACACCCAACTGCCTGAGTAAAAGGCTAACTTTCTGGCTATTTTGCCAACTTTTGCAGTCCAGTTGAAAGACATCCTCGTATCTTGTATAGTATGCTTCAAAAGTATTTTCTTCCTCCGGCACATAATTAAATGTGTCCATGCTATTAAATATAGTTGTATGCCAGAAATTAGTACTGTCGACATGTTCTCGATTAGTCATTAATAGTTCCAGTGGTTTAGCAAAACGTTCCTTTTGCCTTTCTTCATATTCAAATTGTAATTTCTTCTGTCTTTCTTCTTGTTCAAGTTGTAATTTCTTCTGTCTTTCTTCTTGTTCCATTTGCCATGTAAATAATTTCTCCTCTTTACGTGCATCTAGCTCGGATTGCGCCTGTCGTTGCGTCTGCAAAATTGCATTAACATTCTAGATAAATCTTCCATTTTTTTGTATCCTTCAGTAGCAGTAATGCAGTTACGAAGAAAAATTTTACAATTTCACATGCAACACAATATCCGTACCATATAAAATGGCTTGTGTTACAAAAAACTTGTTCATAGTTCCTGTTTTCAATAATAATATCGCTGCTCGAATAATATTTTCTCACTTACCTAGCGAGTCAAACTCATCAAACCACAACATAAGAACTGAGGTTTTGCTGAAACCACAAAATACGGTTTACTTTTCCGTTTTAGGCATTTCCTAATAAATAACAGCCGAACTCAAGTACAACTCTTTCCATAGAAAAAAAAATTTCAACTCGAGTCACAATTGAAAAAAATAAAATATGTGGACTACATCTTTTTTTTTGCGTGACGTTTTACTGTCTTATATCCGTTATCCAGTGACAACTTTAGTTTAAAAAAATATTTTTTTTGATTTTAGTTTAACTGTGGTATTTTTTTTAATACCGAAGAGAAAAATGTGGTTTACCAAAAACTCTTTAGTTGGTATTTACAGCAATTTAGGAAATCCACTGGTGAATTTTTTTCTTCGTATGTTACTTCCTTGTAATTTAGTAATACGAATCTGCTCTTCCTAATTTAGTAATACGAATCTGTTTGTCGTGTTACAAAAATTCACTGTTACAGTTTGTTATTTGTTTTTAAAATGGAGTCCACGGGAAACGGCATAAATCGTCACTTTTTTGCAACGTTCGAGTTTTTCTTTTTCTTTGAGACATCAATTAAAGATTTTGGTTTGTCTCTTTTTTCCGACTAGTATTTTAGTAAATAAAATACTAATAATCGAGGTTACTTTTTTTTTTAAACCTGAATGTAGTTTTTGTCCTTGGAATTTGGAAAACAACTGTTTCTTTCTTTTAGTGTTGTACTTCGCGAGGAAAATATTTTACAGTTTTCCAATGTTCGCTGAATTATTCATTTTTTCCGCTTGGGTCGAACTTCTCTTTAGCGTAAAATCCGTTTTTACGACTATTTTGTTCGTAAAAACTTGTACTCCTTAGAAAGGTCATCAGTTGCGTTTTACTTTTTTTTAGTTTCTTCTTTCTATTTCTTCGTCAAACTGTTATATTTGGCGTTCATCCTCGTCGTCACTGTTAAGTTTGCAGGTTGAAACAAGTAACGTAGAAAGCAGTACAAATGACGACTCAATAAACAAAGGTAGATCTAAAAAGAAGTGTATTAGGAAAAGGTATATTTACAGGATATTTACATAATAATGTCAAATAAGAGAGTCTTTGCTGGAGAAACATATCTGCTCTCGGCGGCCTTCGGTGGCTTCTGGTGAACATACAGTCAGACTAACTGAGTCTTCCTATTTATGTGTAATTACTATCCACATATGCAAATTAATGGGTGCCACCACAACAATTATTATTTTTATTATTATTATTATTTTTATTATTATTATTATTATTATTATTATTATTATTATTATTATTATTATTTCTGCTTGTGTCAGTTTTTTTTTCATGGTGTCTACTTCTTTATTGTTTATTTTGTTGTTGTTTACGTTGTTTTTATTTAATATTCTGTTATTATGTCTTTAATTATTATCCCTTAATTTTCGCAACAACTGTAGGATTACTTTAAGGTATTTTATTGAACATTTTGTGTAAGGGGTTGGTTGCAGGAAAGTGTTTTTCAATAAGATCTAGAAATTCCTTGCCAAGTTTTGTTTTTATCATTTGATTGTATGGGGCCGTATACCAAATTATAGTTATTTTTCTTCTAATTTCAATTTTATTATAGTTATTGGTGTTTTGTTGCTTATATTTGATATCGACATTTTTGTATTCACTATTTTTTAGGGTTGTTTCATAGATATTGTTTGACCTGTTAATTGCATTTTCATCGCTTGAGTTATTACTGAGTCTACTTACGATCGAGTTAGGAATCTGTTTTATAATTGATGGTGGGTGATTGGACTTGGGGTTTACGTATATTTTAGTAGCGTTATCGTTGTAGGGTTCATATGTGTTTTTATCTGAATGTAACGTAACGTTCATTAAGTTTGTTATTTTAATGTTAGCTGATACGACTGTTTTTAGGCCTAATGTTTTCATTCCCTTGTGTATGATTTTCTTAAAGTTATCTCCCTTGACTTTTTGGACTTTTTTATTATAGCTAATCCGTCATCTCTATATAGGCTGATATCCGTAGTATTAAATATGCTTGTGAAGCTATATAGAATGAATAATCCCACAAGATCTGATGCCTCTGCATAATCCCTGGCACCCATCGCCAAATCAAACGAATTTTTCATTTTAGTTTTTATCCATTTGTTATTTTTATTTATTAGAACTGATTTTCTACATTTTCTAATGATGTTGATTACCTCCGAGGATATATCAGTGTATGCCTCGACAAATTCTAGGGCAATGTTAAAATATCCTTCGGATATCGAGGGATAAAGGTCTATGATGTCAAAATGTATAAACGCACATTTATCTTTGTTTTCTATATTTTTAAACCAGGTTATGGCATAACGAATGAATAAAAAAACTAAGAGATTTATTAGGGGGGGCGGAGAACATGTTTGCAAATGGACGGCAACATAGGTCTAGTTGAAAAAACATACACGTGAATTCGATGCAAGATAACACCGTTGCACGGACAGAGAAATGTGCTACGCAAATCGGTCGCTGATGTTACCTAGCCAAGGTAGACGTAGGTAAACAGGACATCTATTAACTATGATTTCTTTAGGTTTATAAAAATTAGAAACTTTCTTATTAATTGTAGTTTCAACAATATCTAAAGGGTAACCATTATTACAAAGTGTCTTAGTAATAAGTTTAAGCTCGTCATCGAGATTAACTTTAAAACAAATTATCAAGGCCCTATGTGCTACAATCTTAATTAAATTATATTTTTGATTTGTAGGGCAAAAAGAGTCCCAACGCGTATAGAGATCTGTATAGGTTGGTTTACGGTAACCAGAAGTAAAAAATCAACAGGAGGTCTTGGACACAAAAGCATCCTAAAACGGAAGAGTATAATTAGTTTCCTTGTTTACCGTAAACTTAAGGGCTAAATGAACGTTATTAAGGGGGACAAAAAAGCGTCCACATTCGTCTCGTTGTCAAGTAAGCAAAAAGTCTCATCAGCATAACGAAAATAAATGTCTGGTTTTCATAAACAAGACAAAAGACCCTGTTCATGAAAATCAACAAATATATAAGCCAACGCTGGTCCTAATGAGGAACTCAGGGGCACACCATCTGCCTATTTGTACATAATATCGTTATAAATTAATTCTACTGGTTTGGTGGTGAATTTCATCAATTCTCCAAAAGTATTTTCTAGAATTTGGGAAGTTGAAAATTTACTCCGATATAAGGCGTCAGCACAAATATTAATAGTCTCTAACAATGGGATGCAAGTAAAAAAATTAGAAATATCAAAAGAACATATAAATTTGACTGAATGAGCATAATTTGGCATTAAGTTAGAACAAATCAGAGAATCTTTTATGCAAAATGAACTATAACGTTCCAAAACGGGTTCTAAAATACTTGTCAACCATTTTGCTAACTTATGTAGACCGGACCCTATCATGGATGATATGAGTCTCAACGGTGCCCCCTTTTTTCCTGGGTCTTAGGCTTAGCGATTTAAACACACTCATATATATATATATATATATATATATATATATATATATATATATATATATATATATATATATATGTGTGTGTGTGTGTGTGTATGAGAGTGTTTAACTCGCTCAGTAAATAGCTGTTAGCAACATAACTCTTTAAAATTGTGCCATACTAATGTAAGTATATGATTTACGATGGATTATTTTTTATCTTCCTCGTTTCACATATAAACAATGTTTTAGCAATACGTCATTAGTATGGGATACTGAGAGTGAAAAAGAAAGAGAACTACAACAACTAACATTCATGACACATTCATCATGAGTACCTTTGTAAATTGCCTTTGCAGATGCAGTATTATCTAAAAAAATACAATTAACTATACGAAAAAAATTAAAAAGATTACTTAATTTTTTTTTTTTATTAACATTGTTTTATATCTCGCTGGAAAACAGGTACTGCTAGTGTTCTTTATAACCCATGCTTAACCAAGGAAATAAAATGCTTATGTAACATTGTTGATAATGAAATAACTTTCTTTATACAGTATTATTTCTCTTCCTCGTCGCTATTTCGTATAGTGGTTGCTATCGAAAAAAAAAGCTTATTTTCCCGAACGAACTAATACTAGGGTAATCCTTGAGATTTTATAAAATGATTTTTTTGTGAAAATGATTGCAGGGGAAAGCGACTTATGTTATCTTACCTAATTATATACTTCTTAACTTTAAGGAAATTAGTTGCGCACATGGACAGAGACAACGAGGCAACATTCCGCTTGGATAACCTCTCAATTATTTGCGATGATTTTTTTTTTTTGCACGGCTTTTACAGAGACGGATTTGAAAACAATCGTTGCTATTTTTAACTCGAAAATGTGACGTCATTCGCAATCGTTCCATTGTTTTAGCTTCTGGTTGACATGATGTCCATTTCAGGAACTTTATATAAACCGCCCTTTAATCAGTCTTGGGAATAATTCTGTTTTACAGATCTAGTGTATCATTCACTCAGTATGACACGTCATAATCCACACTGGCTAACTTAATCCTTACGACGCAAGGTTCATAATATGTAGCACTTAATTTAATGTATAAACGCATCTTCTGATACTCGCCTGTTTCATTATATAATAAACAGTTTTATTTATTAAATATTTTGTTTTGAAAACATTTTTAGATTTCCCCAAAATCCAAAAAACACTGTTTTATTTGCAACATTTTGATATAATCTGTTCAAACCTAGCACTTTCTTTACAACAATATCAAGAAAAAATACTAACAAATATTAACAAAATCCTAGCGAATATTAACAAAACAGTGCAATATGACGTTTTTCTCAATAACAATTTTTAAACTATTTTGAACAATTAAACAGTAACAAATGAAAAGAAATCAGTATTAAGACATAGTGTGTTCTTTAGGCTGTTTCTCATTATGAGAACTATTCCTTATATTTACAATATTTTATATATGTTTATATATATATATATATATATATATATATATATATATATATATATATATATATACGTACATGTGACTACCTCATTTCATCTCATAATTAATATACGAAAATATAATGTTATGCGTAAATTTTACGTATTTACTTCAACAGCGCTCAATAAATAGGTAGAGCTAGGTAGTAAGTCATGAAATATATATATATATATATATATATATATATATATATATATATATATATAAGACACTCCTTTTATATCGTTGAGCACTTTCACTCGAAAAAAGTCGGTCAATTTTGTTCGTATGTGCAGATCATCATATAATGATAAGATCACTCTAACAGACGTTAAAAATATTTAAAATTAAGTGTTTAACTTTCACCAGTATTTTATTTTTCGTGGTTAACTGTGAGGGAATGGATTATATCCTTTCTAATGAAGCTAGAAGTGGCTTCTATTGCTGGGTTCGAATCTATCGACCTGTGTTAATCGTGACAACCTGCACTGATGATTTCAGAAAGGATAAAGAACTAGTGCCCGTAGGCATTTATAATTATTATAGTAAATAATTATATATATATATATATATATATATATATATATATATATATATATATATTTATATATATATTTATTTATAAATATATATATATATATTTATATATATATTTTTTTATAAATATATATCTATATATATTATATATATATATATATTTCTATATGTGCTTATATATATATATATATATATATTCATGTAGATATTTATTTCTATATATATTTATCTATATATACATATATATGCATATATATACACACACATACATATATACACACATATATACATGCATATGTGTGTCTGAATATTGTCTGAAAATCTCTTAAACTACCGGTCGCATAAAACTGAAATAAACAGGAGATAATGATAATACACCACGGATGGTATATAACGAGTAAAATATTTGCTTCATGGATGACTAACGCTAAAAAGAATATATCGGCAAGCTGAAATGCAAACTGATCATTTAAACTAGCCCACATATTTGCTATTTTCTACGCACACGAATTTAATTCTATTTCTTCAATTCAGTTAATGTTAACCCATTCTTGCCTATCTTTACATAAATCCTTTAGTAGGAGACACGGCTGGAGCGCTTAATGCTGTAGTTTCGATTCTAGCTGATGGCACCCAAGACAGTATTTATACTTTTGAAAGCACTATTATAGGAAAGGTACAATATAATCCGAAATATTCATAAATATTTTTTGGGCGTATTTCATGATCATGCAATACCATGCACCCTCGCTTATATAAGATATTGTATGTTTTATATTTTAAGTTTTTTTAAGTTAAAAATTTCAATCCTGAATTAAAGAAAATGTAAATAATTTCTGAAGTAAAAAAAAAAATGCATACTAAAGCCCCAACCGATTTACGCTTAAAGAACATCTATAGTGTAATAATTTCGTGTAATTATTTTTTTTTGTAATACAAGAGAAGATGTTTATTTAGTTAAAATATTTGTACATGTAGCATGAGAATTCATGCTTTCTCTAACAAAGAAGCATATTAAAGTTGGTATGAGTTTGGGATCAAAAATATATTAAACTTATTGATTACGCTTGTTTACGAATGTTTTTTCCGACGCTTTAAAATAAAACGTTTGTAAACTGTACTTTAAAAATCAATTTAGCAATTACATTACTTAATTTATTCCTAAATTTTACTATTTATAAAGGAAAAACTAAAACAATTATTGTTAATAATTGGTAAAGATTCAAATATAAAAGAAATGATTATTTACAAATATAAAATAAAAACAAAATCCTTTTATTTTTTCGATGCTATTATTCACCTTTACTTCCTCAAATTTACGATTAGTAGATATTATACCAATTTTTATTATTTTTTTAGTGATCCGGGATCCCCATTTATGGTAAAAAATCTAACGCTGATGTTTACACGTTCGTGAATACAAGAGAACTATTATAATATAGCATTTGCAATTTCCCTAGAAATTATCATCATTAGAAGAACATGAACACCTTTTAGCAATTATAATATATTATGCTTTGGGTGAAAATATTGTTTAAACAATTCTTAATTTAATGATTATATGGTAGATTTGAGAGATTATGTTTCCAGTTATATTGATTTTATTAACAGGGACTTCTAAAAAGACTTCTATCGTAAGGCTACTTAAATAGTTATAAAAGATTACTTGTAAGGCTCAATGACGAAAAGCAAAAATAAATCCATCCGTTTTTGTTGTACTTACTATAGTCAATGTATTTAGGTTAACATAAAATAATACATTTTCATGAAGATTTAAAACTAATAAAGCCATTATATTATATGATTGTTATTTGGTAAATATTGAAAATTTCATTAAACCAATTGATCTGAATTTTGGTATTCTGTTAAGTGAAAGGAGGGTTCGAAGCGTTTATAGATTTTTGGGATTAGCTATTCATTTTGCAGTTAGCTAACATAAATACTGTATACAATATAGTGATCACTTGTCACGAATCGTCCCTCTTGCTCGCGCTTATCGTTGCTTATTCTTGATCTTGAACTGGTATGTCTACTAGATCCTGACATCAAATGAGTTCATGTCTTGTCTGAAGGGTTTTGTCATAAAAATGTACGTTATCATAGACTATATTATTCTGTCATATATTAAGAGAATTGCAAACTCAAGCGCTATCTTGAGTGGTAGAATAATTCAAGCATCAAAAATAGACCAGATATACAGCTAAAAACATTTAGATCTGGATTGAAAGACTAATTAAATGGTAGAAGAATTAACTTTGACTAGAGCAAATCAGGGATCTGAACATTGGTGGTGAATAGAGTGAAAATTGGTTTATTAAAAAGTGTAGTACATGGATTAATTCCGACATGAACAATGAAAAATTATAAATAATTAATCTTTATCATGCAATATGAACACCAGGTTCGTGTTATTATTGTTAGTTTTACAGCATACGAGAAATAAGAATTTACATACGAAAACCTGTTGCAGGCATCTAACCTAAAACGCTGAAACTAGCTTTGTGCGCCTTACTTCGTTGTTGAATGTAAGATAAAAGTTCAATCACGTACATCAAGGCAATTTATAAACACAGTTATGAAGAGAGAAAAAATTCATTTAAAACATATTGATCTGCACGTACGAAAATAAAAAAGCAAAGGTCAGAATAATTACGGCAAAATGTTAAACTAGGAGGAATTTATTCTTTATATAACAGGGAGCAATATGTGATGAAAATCTGAAAAAAAACAAAAAGCAAATAAAAACATGATAGAATCAGTTGCTATTTGATCTTAAAGAAATAAATGTTTTATTTTAATCTACAATATCTACATGATTATTACCTCTGATATTTCTTAATCAGAAACACATAGCGTACACAAACACGATAAATATTAACATGTATATTCATATATATATATATATATATATATATATATATATATATATATATATATATATATCAAAATCCGTGCGATTTTATAAGTATTATATATATATATATATATATATATATATATATATATATATATCAAAATCCGTGTGATTTTATAAGTATTATATATATATATATATATATATATAAACATATATAATTATATATATATACATAAATATATACATATATATATATATATATATATATACATATATATATATATATAGGTATATAATAGCAAAAGTCCCGTCGTTGACTGGGTTCAAAAACAGCCTACAGAAAATAGACTCTGATTTATGAAAGTATGATAGGTTATGAAAAGGAAGGGTTGTAAAGATAGCTTCGAATTTGGCGGTATCAAAAACAAAGCAAAATATGATGAAAGTAATAATAAAATAGATAAACACCATAATTTATTATACCATACCTGTTCACTCTGGAACACTTATCACAATATTCCGTGGATCTATATTAAAAAACCTTGTTAAACTTTGTGGCATATTTCCATTCTATGGAGGTGAAGCGCGAACGAACACCCCATAATTTTATTATACCATATTTCTTGAAACTGAAACATAATTATCAAAGTATGCTTACACAGATAGATATGAAAAGTATTTATTATAGTTTTTTCCTATTTCCATTCTATGGAGGCCAGGCACGAATGCAGACCGCACAATTTTATTAAACAATCTCTATTTAACTTAAAACATACTTATCAAAGTATTCTTATGCGCAAATATATCAAACACACTTGTAATCGTTTATTTCTTCATTTTCAATTTTTTTATTTATTTCCATATTTTGTGGACCAGGCGCGAGCGCAGGCCCCACAATTTTAATGAATAATCATTATGTCAGATCAAACATACCCATTCCTGTGTCTCGATACATTTTTTATATTACATTTTCACCCCAAACAAGGCAAATTGCCAATTTGTTGCAGGGGGCTGCTATCAGGGGCAACGACTACTCGGGTACTATGTACGGATTTGGGCAGCAAGATGTCGGTTCACGTTACACTTGAACTTCTGCACGTCAGTACTGTGGGGGAAGCAGAGACCTGGAATGGAATTCCAGAGTCTAGCGGTTCTGGGGAAGAAACTATTGGAGTAAAAGGATCTTGTATATCTAGGGATCTCTAGAGTGTGGTGGTGGGATTTAGCAGTCTGTCGGGTTTGTCGAGAGTACTCACGTCGGGGGGCACAAGTGATTGCAGTTCGTCAGTGCATTCACCACTAAAATACTTGTAGAAAAGGCAGAGGGATGCAACATTTCGTCGATGGGACAGAGGCTGAAGCTTAGATGCCACTTCAGGGCCTATCAGGTTTGCGACTCTCTTATGAACCTTTTCAACGTGCGAGAGACTAGTAGCAGATGCACCAGCCCAGATGTGACAGCAATACTCCATACATGGGCGAATGATGGCCTTATAGAGGTACAGGATACTTTCGGGTGTTAGTAGTTGTCTAGCACGGTAGAGAGATCCCACCTTTCTTGCAGCGGCCCTGGCAATGCCTTCAATGCAATTGTTCCAACTCATGTTTCCTGTGAACGTTAGGCCAAGGAGTTTGAAAGATTTACTCTCAGATAAAGAGTCGTTGGCCATTGCTATAGGTGGTAGAGAGGGGTTCTTGTTATTATTGAATGAAACTAGTTTAGTCTTAGCGAATTGAACGCGACCAACCACTTGTGTCGCCATTCCACCACAGATTGGAGGTCTTCCTTTAGTGTTTCTGCCATTTCTTTAGAAATGTGTTCATTCGTCTTCCTGTCGTGGCTGCCATAGAGTGTAGTGTCATCAGCATATATACCCATCTCAGAGGCAATTTTGTCGGGGAGGTCGTTTATGAATATCAGGAACAATAGAGGTCCAAGGATAGAACCTGGGGCACCCCCGCATATATATCATATTGTTTAGATGTACGACCGTCGAGAACAACCTTGATGTTTCTCTTATCTAAGAAGGATTTAATTACGTTAAACTACCAGTGATACCGTATGATCCAATTTTCCTGAGGAGACCCTCATGCCATACCCTGTCAACAGCCTTAGATATATCTAGAGCTACCGCACTGCCCTCCCCCGCTTTGTCCAGTGACTGGTATATACGTTCAGAGATTACAGTTAGGATGTCTGCTGTGGAACGGGCTTGTCTAAATCCATATTGTTTGTCAGTCAGATGTTTAGCATCTGTAAGGTGATGGACTAGAGCATGGTTGATTAAGTTCTCAAATATTTTGGCAAAAAGTGGGAGGAGGCTAATAGGGCGAAAATTTAATCGGTCAGTCCTTTCGCCAGAATTCTTGAATACTGGTACAACAGAAGTTGTTTTCCACAGCCCGGCAAGCTTCATTAAGGCATTTGTTGTAGAGTTTGGAGAGAACTGGAGCTACTTCGGCTGAGCACTTTTTTAATAGCACAGCTGGGATGAGATCGGGTCCACATGTTTTGAAGTGTCAAGGTTTTTATGATAGTATGCACCTGAGCAGTGGTGATTTTCAGATCGTCTAGCGTGGCGTCTGTCCGCATAGGAAAGTCAGGTAGGGTTGGTTGGAAGGGTCCATTGTGGAGTTGGAGGCAAACCGACTGGCAAGCATGTAAGCCTTCTCAATTGCTGAGGAGACAACCTCGTGATTGTTTGTTAGTTGGGGAATTGTTGATTGCCCATTATTTACTACACTGTTGTAGATTTTCCAGAAGTCTCGAGTTCCTAGTTTTTGTGCTTCGATGCGCTTTTTAGTCGTTTCCGTAAATTATCTCCTAGCTGTCGCTATTTCTTTCTTAACGTTATTTCTAGCTTCTATATACTTTAGTCTATTTTAACTGGACTTATGTCGGTTAAACCTACGGTATGCATGCTGCTTTTTAGCAATGGCAGTTGCGCAAGTCGACGTAAACCATTGGGGAGAGTAGGGCTTACTATAAAATTTCCGCATGGGAACATGCGCTTCGATCGCAGTTTTGAACCATTCAGTTGTTTCGTTTGCACACTGTTCAGCAGGGAGAGAAAATATTTCTCCATGGGGCATCTCTGATTAGTTCTCTGATGGCTTCCCAGTCAGCCTTTTTATAATATCTCGTTGTTTTGAGCACTGGCTCTTCAGTTTTGGCTCTAGAGTTTAGAGCGATTTCAACCATTATCACTGCATGATCAGCGTTCCCGAGTGGGCTGTGGGCCTTCGTTATGTAGTCATCGGAAGCTGTGGTCAAAATCAGATCTAGAAGTGATGCGTGTTGTTCTTCCTGGTCAGGGAAACTGGTTGGAAACGTAACAATTTGTGATAGGGAGTGAGATATAGTGAGGCTATGAGTTGTGCTGCCCGCAGTATCTGTGTAAGTAGAGAATCCAAGCCAGTTTTTGTGGTGGACATCAAAGTTACCAAATACATGCACTTGTGCGCTAGTGTCGTGGGACAGTGCCGTGTCTATGATACTTTGTTTATAGTGGTGCAGTCCTGAGTCGAGGGAGAGCGTTAAAGAGAATAAAAGTAGCTAATATTGTGTTGCATGTTTAGTCTAAAGCACATAAAGACTTGATCATCTGTTTCTAGGTTTGTTTCTCTAGTCAGGGTTGGATATTACGAATATAAACCCCAAGTCCGTGCATGTGTCTGACAGAGTCCTTACGGCAGGGTGGGAGATATCCAGACATGTTAAAGTGGTTAGAGGGATGGAGGAGTGTAGGTTATCACACTTAGTGCTAAGATATCCGAGGTATTTTAAAGAGAAATGCTTCAACATCAGCTTAATTAGTTCTAAGCCCACGGACATCTTCTATCATTATATGTAATTAGTTTTTTTTTTTAAATAATCAACTATATAGGAGCATAGTCTTGACCAGACGCACACACACACATACACACACATACATTCAGCTTTATATCTTAAAAAGTGGACTCTAATTTACGAAATTATGAAATTTTGAAATATTATGAAAATGGGATGTGTGTGTAAAGATAAAGCCGTCTCCTATAACCTTCATGAGGAGGCATAAGTGAGAATCATTATTGATACGAATGTATGGATACTAATAAGGGTTCTCCATGAGGTGCCTACTACGTTCGTATGAATGAGGGGCGTAACGTGAAAAAAATCACCCCGTTTTGATTGTGCGATTATCATTGCAAGGACAGTAGCTCTATATCAAAAAGTGTAAGCATGCATATATTTCCCATTTATATGTGGCAATCGTGACCCCCGCCCCCTTTGTAAGGGTGGACAGTGGAACCCATCAAAAAGTCCCCCACCACAATGTTAATTATCCTATACTTTTAATAAATCTACAAGTTTCTATCAAACGGTGTGGCCGTATATAGAGTTCCTAACTATAAATCATCTCACTGGTGCTTTGCCTCTGTTCAGAAGTTACACCCGTCAAGACCGTTTCCATTAGATTGTGGCTTATCCTGCCAAAATCGATAGCTCTACGTGAAAGGGTGTGAAGTGCATAGGGGTTCCTTCTCTGATCTTATACATACTTTTGCTCCTTGGTATCTCTTCTTGTCAGTTTAGTCTAATATTAAAGCATAGAGAAACCTATTCGTGTGCATGGAGACACACGTATTGATGTTACTTTTTATTACTGATGTATATGCATATATATATATATATATATATATATATATATATATATATATATATAGCCAGTAGAGTTTAGATTCCTAGAAATGCATCCACTGAAACAACATGTGTCTACCAAAGATTGCTCAATTAGTGAACAGAGCATGTATATATACCCTACCCGTATGGATTAAATAAGTAACTTAATATTCTACTTCATCAAGCAGTTACAATATTACTAACCTAAATAAATACCTGTATGAAAGTATATTTGAACCAAACGAGTAATAGATTGTTTTGGGTGAACCTCGTAATAATGTATGCATATGGATATTTTTGGGTGTATGCATGTATGGATATATGATTTTTATATACCTGGGTAGGAAAATTAATTTAATTAAAAAATAAATAGGATAAATGAATAAATAGATAAAAGAAAGTAAGGAATGAAGGGTGAATGAAGTAAAAGGGAATAAAGGAACAAGGGTGAATGAATAAAGATGAAGGTAAGTACTACAATATATAAGCTTGTATACTCAGTTTGTATAACCTGAATACTCTGATTTCTGTCATATGTAATTATATATTATTAGTGTATCGTTATACATCTTATGTATATCTGCCTAACCATCGAAAGAGTGCTTGCTATATATGAAGACATACCTATGAACTTCAAGCTGAATTCACTATACATTTCTACGTAGTATAAATTTTTACGTAGTAAAAAAATCTGCAACTCAGGGAAAGGTAACAAGCGGGTGGTGTCGTGTAATATAACTATGCATGTGGAGCTCGATAGAAAAAGAGAATCATGTAGCAAATAAATTCATGTCTATTTCTACTTTAGATGTATCATTTGGTGGCAGGGTACATATATATATATATATATATATATATGTCTGTATTTTGTGTAAGTATGTATGTATAAGTGTATTTATGTATGCGTGTATGTTAGTATGTATATGTGTGTATGTATATATGTGTGTATGTGTATGTATGTGTATGTATATGGATGCATTTGTATATGTGTATGTATGTATATATATATATATATATATATATATATATATATATATATATATATATATATGCATATATGTTTCTGAACTATTAAATAGGCTGTCTCGTATATGATAGTTGTAGCAATGTATATTACAAGTATGTATGAGTGTCTGAATGTATGTGTATATATGTATATATGCACCCGTGTGGAGTGCCCAATTATACAGTCTACTTATTATTATAATAATTATTATTATTATTATTATTATTATTATTATTATTATTATTATTATTATTATTATTATTATTTATATTGGTGGTGTCATTAGTATTATCAATATTACAAGAATTATTATTATTAGGATTATAAGTGGGATTAAAATTAGTTTATATATAATAACAGTCGTGATGTATGGTACCCAAGAGTGTGCATGGATGTCTGGATTTGAGATTCCGCGTATAGATATTACTACTATGTAGGTATGGATTTAAACATGTCATAATTGTATATGACCATTATATGTCAATGTATGTCTATATGTGTGTGTATATATGCGCGGGTGTAGCAAGGTGTAAGCGTTTATAAGTATATTAATATATATATATATATATATATATATATATATATATATATATATATGTACATGTGGAGTTTAGATAACTTTCGAGGTTGTATGATTATTCTTATTTTGTTTGTTCATTTGTTTTTATTTTTTATTTTATTTTTATTTTTTATTTATTTATTTTTTAATTTACCTCATTTTAATTTTAATTTTATTCTTGCGTAGTTATAGTTATTGCCTAGTTTCAGTGCGTGTGTGTGAGTGAAATAAAACGAACAACATATATTCGCTTCTGAATATCTGTATTATCGTGTGTGTGTGTATGCTGTGTGTGTGCGTGTATGTGTGTGGATGGGTGTAGATTGAAATACACCGGTCGGTACTCAGTGACCATAGGAAATGTTTTTAATTTACAGACTTCAAGACAAAAATACTAAATTCTCAAGTACGTTATGCCATAAAAACCAAAAGACGGGATGGATAAAGAGAAAGGGAAATGATAAAGAAGATGTTTATGATCTTCAAAGACCTCACTTGTCCTCTCACCGCTTTATGAATCTCACCCAGATTATATTCTTACTTTACAAACGAGATATGGAAATGTTTTTGATTGAAATATAAGTTTACGACGGTAATTCTTGGCCTGAAGACGTTGTACCCCAACGCGGGTGATCACAGAAACATATATGCACATATCTAGCCATTAATTTTTGTATAAATAAATTTAATATACCTGCTCTGTTCACTTATTGAGCACTCTTTGGTAGACACATGTTGTTTCATTGGATGTACTTCTAGGAAACTAAACTCTACTGGCAATATACAAATGCTCCTGCATACTGAGCACTTTGCTTCGTGTCTTCATAAAACACAAACATGGAAAGGATTAACTTCGATACGTCACTCACGAACATCCCCACACCAAATACCAAGGATTATTTACTAAAATTAATAATGAAAATTAATGATTTACTCAAAAGGATGAAATAGAAAGCTACCTTTTTTCTACTTGATAAAGCTGATAACACCAAAAAAGAAAGATATTGATTTAAAAGCATAAAATCACAACCAGTAATTCCACAATTAGTGCTATTCGAGAAGGATCTCTATTCACTAATTAGAAATTTAGAATACCACAAAACTAAAAATCATTTCCAAAAAAGACTCGACAATATTGTAAGGGAGATCAACAAATCACAGCATATCTTTGTTAAGGCGGATAAGACCATAATTTTTTATAAATTAGACAAGAAGAAATATAATGACCTAGTCCAGAAGAATTTGAAAAAAAGACTATCACAAGGTAAAAAATAGCAACCTTATTTATTTGATAAATGAGGACAGTAAAAAAAATCACAGAGGAATGACAAATCAGTGATAGAGTAAATAAGCTTAGAGGAAACGAAGCGTATATCCTTTTAAAGGATCATAAACCCAGCTTACACACAAAACCAACAACAAGATTTATCAACCCAACCAGACCCGAAATTGGAAAAATTAGTAAAAGAATATTAGAGAAAATCAATCTAGAATTCAACCTGAACCTATGGATAAATACGGCAGATCCTGTAAAATGGTTTCTTAACATTGCCAACAAGAAAAAATGTGCCTTCGTGCAATTTGACATAATGGATTACTACCTGTCAATCACAAAGGATCTCTTTGGAAAGGCAATTGAATTTGCTAATACATATACCAATGTCTCCGATGAGGATTTTGATATCATTATGAAATGCGGCACAACTCTCCTTGTCTATAACGGAGAACAATGGGCAAGAATGGACAAAACGACTTTTTTCGGGGTATCAATGGTATCGCTGGACTCTGCAGAGGCAACAGATCTCGTTGGACTTTATATCATTTATAATTAAACAAAAGATAATATTATTGATAGAACGGACATGGGCGTATATCGTGATGATGGGCTAATAATAGTGAGGAATGCTACAAGTGTTAAATGTGATCAGGTTAGAAGAGCAATCCATAGGGACATGAAAGATTTTGGCCAAAACGTAGAAGTTAATGCAAACTTAAAACAGGTTAATTTCCTTGACGTTACTTTAGATCTTGATCCAAATACTTATAAAACATATATGAAGGATAACGCTAATCCTATTTATATACACCCACAGTCTAACCATCAACCATCCATTATTAAACATATACCGTTACCTACTGAAAGTAGATTAACTAACAATTCATCTGATGAAGTAACTTTCAATGATTGCAAAGCTATTTATAATACAGCACTAAAAAATAGTGGGTATAAAGACATAGAGATAAAATATAAAGTAACTAACGGTAGCACAAATGGATCTAGAAATCGTAGTAGGAAAATTATTTGGTTCACGCACACCTTTAATATTATGTTGAAAACAAAACTTGGTACAACATTTTTACAACTTATAAACAAGCATTTCCCACCAAATACTATATTGCATAAAATATTTAATAAAAATACATTACAATTAAGTTATAGCTGTATTGATAACTTATAAAGGATTATAAAAATGCATAAAGGAAGAATCTTAAGGATGACTAATAGAGAAGGTGTAAATACTAGTGCAAACACGGCTGTGAATAAATGAAACTGCGAAAAGCCTGAAGAATTCCCAATAAAAAATGAATGCCTCACCTCATCAGTGGTATACCAAGCTAGGATATTCCGGTAGAGAACCCAAAGAACGAAAGATTCTAGACAGGGAGTACCCAAATGACTTTCAAAAATAGATTCTATGGACATACACGCTCGATGAGTAATCAAACATATGAAAAGGACACTTCGTTATCGTTATATTACTGGAAATTAGTTAGAGAAAACAAAACACCTAGTATAGAATGGAAGATTATTAGAAGGGCTAATACTTGCCACTCATTGAACTCACAATGTACATTATGCTTATCAGAAAAACTTACGATAACTAGGTTTCAAGATAGAGATAAATTATTAAATATTAAACAAGAAACTACTATATCCTGCAAACATTTCAGAATACACTCACTTAAAGAACTCTAAATTAGTAGACCAGAACAACTAGGAGTACAACTAACCCACATCAAATAACCCCCCAAAGAGGATAAGTGAGGTCGCAACTATGATCCTACCCGTATGGATTACATAAGTCGCTTAATATTCTACTTCATCAAGCAGTTATAATATTACTAACCTAAATAAATACCTGTATGAAAGTATATTTGAACCAAACGAGTAATAGATTGTTTTGGGTGAACCTCGTAATAATGTATGCATATGGATATTTTTGGGTGTATGCATGTATGGATATATGATTTTTATATACCTGGGTAGGAAAATTAATTTAATTAAAAAATAAATAGGATAAATGAATAAATAGATGAAAGAAAGTAAGGAATGAAGGGTGAATGAAGTAAAAGGGAATAAAGAAATAGGGGTGAATGAATAAAGATGAAGGAAAGTACTACAATATAAAAGCTTGTATACTCAGTTAGTATAACCTGAATACTCTGATTTCTCTCATATGTTATTATATATTATTAGTGTATCGTTATACATTTTATGTATATCTGCCTAACCATCGAAAGAATGGTTGCTTAATATGAAGATATACCTATGAACTTCAAGCTGAATTCACTATACATCTCTACGTAGTATAAATTTTTACGTAGTATAAATTTTTACGTAGTAAAAAAACCTACAACTTAGGGAAAGGTAACAAGCAGGTGGTGCCGTGTAATATAACTATGCGTGTGGAGCTCGATAGAAAAAGAAAATCATGTAGCAAATAAATTCATGTCTATTTCTACTTTAGATGTATCATTTGGTGGCAGGGTACATATATATATATACATATATATATATATATATATATGTCTGTATTTTGTGTAAGTATGTATGTATAAGTGTATTTATGCATGCGTGTATGTTTGTATGTATATGTGTGTATGTATATATGTGTGTATGTGTATGTATGGGTATGTATATGGATGCATTTGTATATGTGTATGTATGTATATATGTATATATATATATGCATATATGTTTCTGAACTATTAAATAGGCTGTCTTGTATATGATAGTTGTAGCAATGTATATTACAAGTATGTATGATTGTCTGAATGTATTTGTATATATGTTATATATGTATATATGCACCCGTGTGGAGTGTAGTGGCATGCTATTTCATATATAAAGGGTATACCACGCTACTCAAGTAAAAAGGCACCTTATTATCACTGAAGAAGGTATTTGCATTTGTGCATGTATTACTGTGTTTTCCTGCGTTGTGAGTGAGCGGGTTTCTGTGTGTCCCTGCGCGTGTGTGTATATGTGGTTGTATGCGGTAATCTGTGTTGGTATCTTTATGTGTATGTGTCTTGCATACGCCTGTGGAGATGTGGAGACACGATTGGATGGGGATGTTGTCTGCACCTGCGGAGAGTCTGAATGTGTATGTATTGTGTGTATGCTGGTGCGCGTGTGTGTATATGTATGTGTGTATGTATATGTGTATATATGTATTTGGGCTTATATATATATATATAAATGTGTGTA
>NC_136498.1:54948145-54968145 GCF_053919585.1 Euprymna scolopes
TTCAAGTGTTTAGACCCAAAATAATCGTTGAACTATGACCCCTAAACAGTCACAGATTTTCCCAATCTCAGTACCCGGTATATCAAATTTCCAGTCTGTAGACTGAAAATTAACAGAGATATTATGTAGGGAAATATTTACAGACATACACCCATACAGACAGACACTTTCACTTGTGAATATCTGTGTGTTTTAGTCTGTTTCCAATGGTCTCAAAAATGGCCTGGATGATTTTTATGAAATGTGTTTGGCAGTGTTTTTAAATATACTTTCCATCGGAATATTTAAAATAACTTGGGCTAGCCAAAAGAATATTCTTATCATGTTTTAATTCTCGAGTACTATATCCGACACAGTTTGACGCAGTTAATCAATCGAGAACTAAATGAGTCTATATAAAAACATATACGATATTAAATGATATATACTCGAGAGTCCAAATAATTAAAAATGTATGCTCTTGTCATAGCCCTAATAATAACTTCCGATAATCGGTAATCGAAAAGTTTACACCTTACACAACCTTACATCACAAATGCATTTGAGAAGTTTTATAACACAAGCCGAAAACCCGTCTTATAAAATCAATACTAGCTTCTTTGAGTTGACAAGGCAAGTTCGGAATAAATGCTGTTGTTTAAAAAAATAAATGCACCATGACACGTGACGTTTTTCATTTTAAAATTAAATTCAAATCATTATCAGCTTTAGCAGTTTGGCCATCCATATGAAATAGGTTCGATGGCATTATTGTGGCGCATTTAAAATTAATGTTTCTGTTTGGAGTGATGGTGAAGCATGATATATATATATATATATATATATATATATATATATATATATATATATATATATATATATATGCATTTTAAAATTTTATTCATTTTTGTAAACATAACCACTGTAAGGATACAGTTGAAACTTCCTCGCGGTGTATCGCGAATCGTCCCCAATTAAAGCAAGCATGTAATCGATTTGATTGAAAATTATGGCGATTTTACAGATTTCGATGACAATACAAATACGGGAGTGTGAAATGTACGTTTATGATTATTCCATCACAGGCAACGTCTGGTCTCCTTGCTGGTATATATACATATATATATATATATATATATATATATATATATATATATATATGTATATATACGTATATATATGTATATATATATATTTATATATATATTATATATATATATATATATATATATATTATTGATTCTAAAAGTTTTACAGTAAAATTTACAAGTGTTCCATCTACTCAAACTGCGTTCTCTATCTTTTGAACCAGCACGGAATAGATAAAATAAGAATAAAATGTAAGCAATTCAAGTAACGAATGAATCTTCGATTAAGCAAAAGTAATAGAAATATGTCGACAAGTTTAAATGAACATTTCGTATTTCAACGTATTTGTATAGATTCAACTTATTAATATGGATTTTCATATATTTGTATAAATTAATATATACGTATTCATTGTGTATATATTTTTACATATATGTAGATGCTTATTCTGATATAGAAATAACTTTCATAAATAATTGTTTTTTTATATTTTTAACCAGAAACTAAATCGTTGCAAAGCTATGAAGACGAGAGTTGTACTATTAAATTACACATTAGTTTGCGCGCCAAAAGTTATGTTCATACATAGTAACTATCATTCTCAATGCCTGTTTGCAAGCTTTTTTTTAATGCCAACATCAGCGCGCTTCGTTACAAATATCCCTGTCGCAATGCTGAAATCGACGAACCCCTCTCTTAACTTTGTTTGCATTAACTACACAGGATTCGTAAACGTTCAACAGGCGCCGGTGGGTGTTGATCGGTCCAATTCCTTCTGTGTTGAGAAATTCAGATGCAGTTTGGCTTTTGACGCACATCAATGATACGGTGTGCTTTCTTAGTATATACCACCCTCAATGTCTAAAAGGAATAAAATTTTCAGATCACGGATTTCAGTCATCATACTAATAGAATTATGAAGATATTATTTTGTAGCTTTCTTGTACGTGTATGCAATTATTCTTATACAAGGTTACATATATTTAAATTCACAATTTACGAATATTAAGATAAATATTTAAATAGTGAATTAATAATTATAATCAATACGCCCCAAAATGTTGAGCGACTAGAATATAAACAAATAGCAAATAACTTTTTCTCTTCAAAACCAGCCAGGAAGTAAAAAGAGAGAAGAAAAAAAAATGTGTATATTCCAAATTCCAAGATGTGGTTCATCTAAGCGTTTATTTGTTTCAGCATGTTAAACTGTTTCATTCGTTTAAGCACTTTTTCCGTAGCTCAGAAACAATCATATGATTATCTAGTCATTTTTTGCTAATTTTTGTTTTAACTGTTCCAAAAGATGAAAACCGATTCACCTTATAAGAAAATTACATAATTATATAACTATGAAAAAAATCGGAAAAGTAGCAACAATTCTATTTGATGAACTGAACGCCATCTTTGATTTTAATGTGGAGTCATTCACACTTTACTACGCTGGTTATATTGTTATGCTTAACAGTAAAATATCTCATATAACACTTTTTTAAAATTTTCAATTTAAAAAAACTATATTCCTATGAATTAATTTTTCTTTATGGGCATCGATGATCATATTACACCCCTCTTTTCCATTTATTTTAAAAGAAAATACAGTTTTCTTATATAAAGTTTGGGCAGTTGCATTCACCAGCAAAAGATCTAGCTAATTTGCATATTCTTTTAAACGTTCATTTGAATTAATGCCATATAAATTGCTTCGGTTTTCTAATGGGATAATCATCTTTAGTTAACTATTACGTATAATTATATTCATACAGACAAGTCGGACCCGTGGAAATTCCACGGTAGTTAAAATATTTTAAAACACATCAGTAAGAAATTCCTTATTGTTATATTACAAAAATGAACGTATGGAAGCAAGTAGAACAAACAAAGAACTTTAGTTTACACTTTTATTGAAGGTCAATGCGATCGTAACTGATGCTGTTGATATTGCCAGGAAGTGTTGGTGATGATTGCGGCAGTGACAGGGACATCGATCAGCTGCTTGGAGTGAGAATAGTGGTCAGTCAGCAGGTTCTTGGGAGTCAGACTGTGAATTTAAAAAAAACTGTGACATTGTTGACATCGATTTTGTGAAAGTTCTGATGACCCCAAGTTTTTTTAATATTTCAGGACATTTTGGATTACACGTGTGAGTAATGAATAGGGTAACAGAAAACTGCCATTGCATCTTGATGAAGCTGCTGTAGATTCCTAGGACTTCCTGTAAATGTAGATGGTAGAATAACTGGTACACCAGAATAACCATCTTCATTCCTTGCTAAATGATCCATTAGGATCATTTAGCAAGGAATGAAGAATATTGAGCCACTCTTGGTTGACTTTGATAGCTTTTAATGAAGTTAAATAAGCAAACGTCAACTTTTACATATGCAATAGACTTTTCTATATATTTTGAATTTTATTAAATGAAGAATTGTGAAATTCACACATATTTTTAAGTCGAATTATTGATATAGACTTCAAATAAATAAAGTATACTGTAAATCTTTTAATAAGGAATAATTATTTATTTAAACCATAATTATTAAAACAAAGTATTTTATTGCATAAAAAAACGGTTATGGGGAGAAGGGTTAACTATTTTGAACCTTCACCTAAATAACGATTTAATGAAAAATGTTTAAAATGTTCTTGTATCTGTTTTATAAGTTTTGTAAAATAAGAAAAATCAATAAACTTTGATAGCACTATTGTAAGAATCATACTGAAAGTCATTCTTAATATGGGGAGGGGTTAACTATTCTGAAACTACACGTAATAATGTAAAAAAATAAGGGAAACTATATATATGAACAATAAATATTTCTTCAGTTAAATAAAATATACTGTAAATCTTTAAATAAGGAATAAATATTTATTAAACCATAATTATTGAAACAAAGTATATTACTGCATAAAAAACGGTTATGGGGAGAAGGGTTAACTAGTTTGAACCTCCACCTAAATAGCGATTAAATGAAAAAAATTAATGGGCTTGTATCTTTTTTTAATAATTTGTTTTAAAATAAGGAAAAAAAATCTTTCATACCGCTATTGTAAGAATCATGCTGGAAGCCATTCTTAATATGGGGAGGGGGTAACTATTCTGAAACTTCACCTACCAATGTAATAAAAATAATGGAAAAATTCTTTAGTTAAATAAAATATACTGATAATCTTTAAATAGGAAATAAATATGTATTTAAATAAATTAAATCGTAAGTAATGAAACAAAGTGTTTTATTTCATATTAAAAAAAAATGTTGTGTCCATTTTTTATAGTATTATGTCGGTGGACATTAGAAGATGATGACTGCCTGTAAAAGAAGCAAAATAAAACGAACAAACCATAACTAATAACTATGTAAACAACGTGAAGTTGTATAAATGTTACAAAATTACTCGATTCAGCATTAAATACCACGAAAAGGGATTGATATGCCGTAAAACAAAAGCAAAACAAAACAGAAAAGGCGTAAAATATGTTTTGACTTTGTGTTACTCAGTGTATTTGCGAATGACTTTGGTGATTTATTTAATAAAGTTATTCTTGACTTTTGTAACATTTATTTTTAAACATATTTTTTATGTAAGCCTCACTCAAAAGTAAATAAATAAAAAAAAAAGATAAAGTGTCACAGTAAAATAAAAAACTCACTCGTAGCGTTAAATGTAAAAAAAAAATTTATTACTGAATAAAATAGAATAAGCGTTCCGTACTACAGAAAACATCGTTAAAAATGTAAGTAAAATACTATACTATCTAAACTGTGGAACGATACCGTCTATGCATAATTTTCTTTAAAATAATCCGGAACCATAAATAGACAGTTCACACACCCACACACACACACACACACATACACACACACACACACACACAAACACACACACACATATATATATATGTATATATATATATATATATATATTGTTTTTTTTTTTGTTGCTCGGGAAGTTTTGGGAAATAAAAGGGTTTAATGATTTTTACTAATAAAGATTGAACAATAAAGAGAGATAATTCAAATTAATTAATGTTTGCGATGATGATACCGCGTTTCATTAATTAATGTTTGCGATGATGATGACGTGACACCGTACGGACAATCATATTAATATATAGATATTCTACATGATACTTTCATAATATTTGCGTAAAAAGTTTATAGTAAACACAAAATTGTTTCCATATGTATGCATACGTTTATTTATTTTTGTTTAACAAATTTTACCTACAAAACTCCCTCTAGAGTTTTTGGTCTACGGACATGAAATTCATATTAATGTATTTGAACGATGCAAACTTTATATTTGTATAGGTGTTTTCATAGCTCAGTCGTTTGACGGCAGAGGAAAAATAAATCGTTAGCTGAACGATTTGGTTTCGATTCTTGGTAGTGGCGCATGAGTCTTTTTTTAATACTTTTTTAATCATTACTATATATTGCATCCCATCTATCTCTCTCTCTGTCTCTCTCTCTCTCTTTCGATATATATATATATATATATATATATATATATATACATATAAGTGAAAATGTCTGCCTGTCTTTTCTCTATGTTTGTTAAGGAATACTAGTATACAGAAAGGCATTACTTTAATCACACAGTTTAATATGTACATATACACATAACCGTATAAACAGTACATAGGGCCCGGGCAAAACCGGGCGGAACTTCTAGTAGTTGATAATTATTTTCTTAGATGATGGTTACAATGATTAGATGTAGAATATGTGCATTTAGTGTGTTTTTTATTCGAAACAAATTTTTAATGCATAAAAATTAGTTGAAGTTATTTATACTCTTTTCGTATACTCTCAATCTATCTTGGGGCATGACTTAATTCTTACACTGAATAAATATCTTTATGAGGTATATGCATACGATTAACAGACATCTATTAAACTACCTAAGAATTTAGTTAAATTAATTAAACTTGTTTTTTTCATTAATATCAGTTTTTATTTTGACATTTTCTTTACCTTGTTTGGATTTTCGTGCAAAAGACGATATCAAATTTATACGCATATCGTATTGAGTCCCTTACCTATTTTAATTATTTTATTGATTAATTATCCCTATATATATATAATATGAGCTCATTTTTCCCTCTGATGTTGACGTTAATAAGATTAAAAATCAAGGCATTTCATGCAAATGTAATACGCACAAACTGCAGCACAATATCTGAGGTGTGTTATAGGCCTATTACCTATCCACTTCCTTGATAAACGTAGATTCCTATATTCTATCTGCTGAGAGTTCACTGCCAAAATCGGTTAAGATCCATGGAAGTGGATAAATCTTTTCTCTCTAAAAAAAGTCTTCCTTTTCTCGCCACCAAACACCGTTGCGGGATCGTCCACAAGAGACAGTTTCGAAGGAACACCGGTGTGGGTGTTCTTTACTTCGTTGTTGCTTAAAAAACTGGAATGCAATTTTAATTCTACTTTGTTAAATGCACCATGGAGTTAACCGAATCAAAGGGTTATTGATACCATTTTTTCGCTTTATTTCGTTTTGTAGTTGATTATCTATCTATATATCTATAACAGTGGACGTGTCAGTGTGTCTGTCTGTGTTTCAGTGTGCATTTCCTTACACAATAACTCCTACTAAGCATACAGATTGGAAAGTTCATATACAGGGTTGTGAGATTTGGAAAAATCTCTGTAATACAATTTGGCCGGAAATTTGGCTGTTAAAGGGCTCAAATTTTAACGATTAGATATTTGAGAACTCTACCAAACTCCTCCGCCAATTTTGGGTCTAAACATTTGAAATATTAGATATAGGTTCCTTTGACATTGATCTAACTTAATAACGTAATTTGAGACCAAAATAATTAATGGTTAGGAGTCATAAAAGGGGTCAAATTAAAACAAATATTTGACCTCTGCGTTCTCTACCAAATTACTCAGACACTTTCTGGTCTAAACGTTTGAAATTTTACAGAAAGGGCATTCAGAGATAAGGCAAGCTTTTTCATCGGTTTAGGTCGAAAATCATTAGTTACCAATATATAAATGTATGTATGTATGTTTTCATGTCTGCCTAAAACTTGCGACAGAGGCGAATGATTTTATCAAGATCAGTATCGTTTTAAACTTCGACCTTTAAGACGACAATGGAAGAATTGGGTAAAAACATTTATAGCTCAACCTTCAACTGGGCACTTTACTACGGGGGGTCGCTTTTTCTCCGATATGTTCGAAAGTCGTCCTCTAATTCTTATTGTCTAGCCTTAATTTAAACATACGTCACTTCCCGTTGGCGGTGGTCGTAACTGTCAGGACGTCAGGGTTCCCCCCGATCTTCTCCTCCTTTGCGGTACGGGTTCGAGCCTACCTTCTTACTACCACTTTTTTGTTGTTGTTTTACTTAACATACACCTCCAAACACCCTGGAAACGGCGGGCTGAAATACTAGCATATCTATAAAAGTGAACGTGTCTGTGTGTGCCTGTGTGTATGTGTGTGCACATTTCCCTACGCAAACACTCTGTCAATTTTCAGTCTACAGACTCAGAATTTAAATACCGGGTACTGAGATTTGGGAAAATCTTTGGAATCGATTTTCGACCAGAAATTCTCACGTTAAAGGGGTCAAAGTTCAACGATTTAACCTTTGAGAACTCTACCAAACTCCTCCACCAATTTTGGGTATAAACAATTGAAATTTTAGATATATGTTCCTTGAGCATGGACCTAACTCAATAACTGGATTTATAAACCAAAACAATAGATGTAGAGGGGCCATAATATTGGTCATTTTTTTGTAATTGACCGCTTTTTTGTTTTGTTTTGTTCGAAATACACCTCGAAAAGCCGGGCAACGTCGGGTTGAACTGCTAGTATTTTATAAATTGTAGCTGTACTAAATAAATACTATTTAACTAATTTAATATTTTGTAATTTCACCACAGTTTATATGTATTTTATATTTTTAAAAACGTTTATATATTAATTTATTTATTTTATTACTTATTAATACCGGGATATTTTAATATTATTTCAATATAAACTAATATATATTAATACACGTATTTTGTATTAATTACAAGCATAATCCTAAATATTCATTCAATTTGACTTAATAATTCAATAGTATATCTACTTAGATAAATAAAACGCCATTCAAACAAATATACTTTGTCTAAAATAATCTATTGGACTCGAATATACGAAAATCTGTCATGATGAATATTAATGGGACTGATAGCCATTAGTCGCGTGCTCTCGTGTAATGAATGAATGCGTGAAAGTATAATTGACAAAAAATTCTAAAAGATAAACTAAAATGACCGAAAATGGGCTCAAATGACTTACATAAATAAAAAGTAAATTACTTTAATGAACTTAAGGATGAATTTAATGACCTTAAGAATGACTTGAATGCTTAAAAAATAACTGGAATCCTTCAAAAACAACTTGAATGATCTGCAGAACGACTTGAATGCCTTTGAGACTGACTGGTTGTAAAGTGGACAAGTTTCAGAAAAATCTAATGGATAGGTCAAAATTTATGAGGCAAAAAAGTGTCATTTTTTGAAATTTTAGTACATTTTTGACCCCTTATGAGCCATTTGGAATGCCGAATACCAGTGACAATGGAGAAACAGTGCAGTTTCACACCTAAACACATGCATATTTACATTCAGCAACATGGGCAGCCACTATATAGACATACATATCAAGTTTTTTTATTGAGAAATATGAAAAACGCGCCAGAAGAAAGCGTTCTCAGCAGTAAAAGTCCCCGTGGGATTCAAACCAGACTTTTGCCAGGGTAACCCATACTGAATTTATATTAACACGAATGCCCTCCAAATTTTGGGCAAATTTCAGAAAAAATCTAATGTATGGATCAAATGTTACGGGACAAATTTTTTGGCTATTTTGCGGCATTTTTTACTTCTTTTTAGCACCTGTAGGCGAAATGGGAATTTGCGCACATTTTTTTTTTATTATGCACATCTATATTTTGAAATATAATTTGTGACAAATTTCAGGAAAAACTAATGGACGGTTATCCGTCAATCGTCCGGACTAACGAACAGACAAACTCACCAAAATCATAGGTTCCTCTCTGATAAATAGGGGGACTAAAATTTTACTCCATACCCCTTGGTTAAAAAACGCATGCATGTTCTCCCTCTGTACGAAATATAGTTTTAAAAATGTGTGCTGCATGAGAGTCCCAAAAAGGTGTGTTTTCTTGCACTAAAAGTACCCGGGGCGAGCAAACCAGAATATTACCAGGGTCACCCATACTGAATTTATATTAAGAATAATGGCTCCACATTTTGGACAAGTTTCAGAAAAATCTAATGGATAGGTAAAAATTAATGTTAAGTGTCATTATTTTGCAATTTTTGTAAATTTTTGACCCCTTATGAACCAATTTGAATGCCGAATACCAGTGACAATGGACAAACAGTGCAGTTTCACACCTTAACACAGGTATATTTACATTCAGCAACATGAAAAACCACTATATAGACATATCAAGTTTTTGTTGAGAAATATGAGAAACGCGTCAGAAGAAAGCGCGTTTTCAGCACAAAAAATCCCTGGGGAACGCAAACCAGGCTTTTGGCAGGGTCACCTATACGGAATTTATATTAAGAACAATGCCCTCCACATTTTGGGCGAGTTTCAGAAAGATCTAATGAATGGATCAAATGTTACGGGACAAACAGTGTTATTTTTCACCATTTTTGACCCCTTTAGAGCCCCTGCGGGCAAAACAGGATTTTTCGAAAAAAATACTATGCACATTTATATATTAAAATATAATTTGTGAAAAAAAATCAGGAAAAACTAATGGACGGTTATCCGTAAATCATCCGGACTAACGGACAGACTGACCCATTGAAAAAATACGTCCCTCTCTTATAAATCGGTGGACAAAAATGTAACTCCATACCCATTGCTTAAAAAATGTAAATGTGTTACAGACGACCGATAGAATGACTTGCATGCGACTAAAAATGACTTAGCATGGAAGGGTTTTCCCCTTCCATTGCCAAGGAAAAGTTACAGACGTAAGTGCAACATCTGATAAGAACATATATTACACTTTTATCTTATCCATGTGGCCAAGGAAAAATTACAAACGTAAGTACAGCATTTAGTAAGAACAGATAATACACTTTGATCTTGGCCGATTTTTAATGTGAGGAGTGAAGGGGAAATGGGGACAAATTCTCCGGGGAGTAGAATTGCCCCAACATTGACCAAGGTCTTATATGTGGGGTTTACCCCACATATGGTATTTGTTTGCAGTATCTGCCGGAACAGATACTGAACTTTGATCCCGGCCCGAAGGCCAAGAAAAAAATAAAAGGCTGAGAAAAGCATCTATTAATAACAGACCTTTGATCTTAACCAAAAACGCGAATCACAAAAGTATTACGGACAGACCGACCGATCGACTGACAGACCGACGGAGTGACTTATAGAGTAGCTTGCACGCGACTAAAAATAGTCTGCTTATATCAAATACGTTTTCTTTATTGAAATTTATTTCATCAATGTATACCTTTGTAACTAAAGATTCAATATTAATTATGCTGTTTTTATATCAGGATTTTATGTTAACTAATTTACAAATTCTTTGGGAAAACGAGAGTTAATCAATTACTAATTGATTTTTATAGCTTCTTATTAGATTATTTGTTTCATATCAGTATATAGCTGAATTCTTTTAATGCACGGTTTCTACATGTTACCTAATTGTGAAGGATTAAAGATAAAAATTCTCTCGCACATGAACATATTTACATTTATAAATCTAGCAAACTTCTGATTTTTTTAGTCGGTAAATATAGTAAAAAATATTAAACTCTTTTTACTCACCCACAATATCAAAGCCTGATGGCTCGCTTCAATATATATATATATATATATATATATATATATATATATATATATATATATATATATATATATCTGTGTGTGTGTGTGTGTGTGTGTGTGTGTGTGTGTGTGTGTGTGTGTGTGTGTATGTGTGTGTGTGTGGTGTATCTCTATGTGTGTATATATATATATATATGTATGTATATATATAGATAGATAGATAGATAGATAGATAGACATATGGTTTTTTCTTATGAATATCTGCACGGACATAGTATTTACCCTTATATATTTTTAATATCAATATTTATATTAAAACACATATTTCTATTTATTCAAAACTACCATGACCCGTTAACCAGCGTTGCACAGTGAACGCCTACCTTCCCCTCCCAAAAACGTAAACTTCGGCTGTTGTTAATGGCCGCAGCCATTAATGAACACTTGCAGGTACTGGCGGTCGTGACCGGAATGGAATAATCTGGCTTTCACTGACGATAAGTGTTGGTTTGAGCCGATAACATGCAGGTACTGTTTGAATTTTACTAAAACAATTAAGGGAATGATTACACTAATATTAATTAATACAATTCCGAAAAAATGGCCCATTAGAATAAGTATGGAAAGTAAAAATAGAAGTTTTAGAGGCTCTTACTCTATATGAACGGTTTAGAGTGATTAAAATCAGGTGTAGCAATCGCATATGTTTTCGTTTGTTTTTCAAGTCTTCATCTTCTTTTCAACACTTCCACCAATATTATTAAAGTGAATTCCAGTTTCATGTCGTCTTTTATTAACGTGTAAAACAAAACAATCACGGCTTTTTCGCTTCATTTCTTTGAGTATTGTCATGTTAAACACAGCGTTTGGAATAAACATCCCAAAATTTCCATGTTAAGAATGGTTTCAGAATAGGCACCACAAATCTTGCCATTTTAAAAACGGCGTTCGGAATAGATACCACAACATCCGCATGAAAAAAAAACCGCTTTCCTAATAAACAAGCCCGTTATTAATATTTTTTTGTGGGGTGAAAATATAATTTACTAAAATTTAATCGTGAAAAACGTTGTCAGCATACCCACTCTCAAATGCTAAAATTTGAAAGGGATGCAGTGTCGGTAAGAATAAAGTAGATTTAATTATCGCGCACGTGTACACACCTGGCAGCTAGTAAATTACAGTGTATAATTGTGGGAACAGGATGAGAATTGGCAGCGAATCGGATGTTAACGCACCCACCATGAGAGACAAAATGAAAAATCGTCTTTTGCACATAGCTCCACGCATGGCTTCCGCTTGGGAAGAAAAAATAAGATAATCACAAAATAATTATCGACCAATGGCAGAGCTCCGCGCCTAAAATAAACACCACAAATATCACAGTCACTGGGAGCCGGTGTGCCACTATAAAATGAGGGAACCAAGAACAGGAAAGAGGAGATTCGCCCTGTTGCGTCAGTGAACGAACGGACGGATTCTCCCGCCTGACATAAAGAGATGAAGAAGAAAAAGCAATAAGGCACCAGTGAACTGCAGCCGACTACGCTCTCATGTTATGGACCAAACGCCTTCAATTCTAAACTATGCCGAATTCACACAAACCAAAGAAGAGAGGGGGAAAAAGAAGACGAAGACGCCGTGCTGCTAGCTGCTGACAAAGTTCACTCACTTTCCAGTTACAATCCAGGGCACGCATCACCGACCGCAGGATGACCGACCCCTACCTAAACCATCTCCATGGTCCAAAATATAAGTTACATTTAACGAACATTCATTCCTCGTCAATTCATATATACCTACAAACATTTTACGAACATCCATTCCTTTTCAATTCATACATACCTACAAACAGTTTACGAACATCTAATCCTTGTCAATTCATACATACCTACAAACATTTTACGAATATTCATCTCCTTTGGTAAATCATATTCCATCCTACGAGCACTTTGCCTGTCCTAATACATATTGTTAGTAGTAAATAAAGTCGGTTCTCAACCTTCAATATGTGTCTGTCTTTAAGCGTATGGAGTCAGAATCTACACACTTCCAACGTTATTAATTTCATGTATTCTTGGTTGTGGTCTCTATGGCATCCTCTCCTTCCCCTAATTCTTTCATAAATACTGTCTTTATATCTCCATAAGCACTTTTCTCTGTAAATTTGAATGAGATTGTGTTTATCAGCATAGTGGAAACATTATCAATGCAGTCATTCTAAACAAAAGTAGACCTAACGTACAAATTAACCTCCACCCATAAAAAAGATAACGTCTGCGTAATGTCCAGAATTCAGTAAATGATATTGCCTAACAGTTTATTGTTATTTCGGCAATGGATGTAATAGATTGTGCAGGTTTAAGTGAAGTATATTTGAATAAAGTACATTTTAAAAAGCGTAACTGTGGTTGAAAAAATAATTACTGAAACAAATGTGCAAGCGAGCAAGCAGGAAAGAGAGAGCAAGAGAGAGAGAGAGAGTGAGAGAGTGGAAATAAATGCTTGCTGTTTTTTTCTTTACTGAAGAGGCTGAGGGTAAAGATGATGACATGTCTCCGGACTTGAACATAATAGAATATCTCTGGGCCATCCTCAAGCAGGAGGTGAATATGTACAAATCTCAAATATCACCCAGCTCCAAAACGTCCTTATTGAAGAGTGGTAAAGCATTCCAGTGCCTACATACGAAGCTCTGGTAAACTCCATGGCCAAGAGAGTAAAGGCAGTTTTGGATAATGATGGTGGCCACACAAAATATTGAGAGTTGATCTATATGTTTATATCGCCAACTTTTCATAAGGGGTGTATTCATTTGTGTTGCCAAAGATTTTGCTTTTAATGGCTATATTTTTAGTTCTTTTGAGGGTGAAATAAATTAACTCTGTTATGTATGCTGCAGACAGACTACTTTTCATTGTGTCAAAAAATCATCTTAAGTGTTGTCTCATGAAGAGATATACTTAAATATCTGAAGAAATGTGAGGGATGTCCTCACTTTTGTGATACAATGTATATATTTCTCATTGAATAAATGTATGTAATCATATTTATTATTATATAATTTTATAGCTGTGCATATATCTCTCTCACACATTTATATATACTCATATATATATATATATATATATATATATATATATATATATATATATATATATATATTGGATATATGTGCATGTGTGTTCATGTCATGTTAAACAAAACTGGATTTCAAGCACATCCTCACATGATTCGGTTTTAAATATCAACTGTATACTGAAAGAGAAAACTGATAGAAAACTTAATTAAAATTTTGTATGAGGGGAAATTAACTCCTAAATCCCCATGAAAATGCAAATAATAAAAGATGGAAATAATTAGATTAAGGGCACGAGCACTTTATTAAATTAATGAAAAGAGGTCATTTCCAAATGCAGATATGGAAATAGTTACATATTAAGAAACGTTTTTTTTACACGTAAATAGGGGAAATATTTTTGAACGTTTTTAGTGTATTTTATACATCCCAACTAGCAATATGACCCGATTTTGCCTGTGATTGAATGAGGTCAGCGAATGCGTCACATGTCAAATACTTTTCTTCTAATTGATAACGGTGAAATCTTTAATTTTTTAATCAAATCGATTGATTGCTTGCTTTAGTCTGGAACTCACTGAGTGACCGGGACAAAAGTTCAGATACGTCCACCAGTTATTTTGTCTATAATATATTATGTTTACATTGAACTGTTGATTTTATATAATTATTTTTAGATGATAGTTTAAATTAATATTTAAATTCCGAAAGTCATGTATCATGATTCAAGTGTGCTCGAAATAGAAACATTTATCTCGGCGCGCCCCTGTTTTATATTGATTTATAAGCATGCCCAATTTGCTTTTGTCAATCATAATACTTCTCGAATGTGCCGCGATGTTTAACTATATACGCGTTTTAATTTGGACAAAATCGGACAGCTCCTTTAATCGGATCTTCTAGATTATAGATTTTCGATACTTATCGGGGGCATTCCGATGGAAAATTGATCCACAAGCCGCCCTAGACAGATAAAGTACATTTGTGCGAAATTTCAAATCAGTTGGCCCAACCGTTTCGGAGTCCATACAAAACGAACTCACACACAACACTCTAACAGAGATGCCCGCATACACAAAGTGCGTTTTCTATATGCATAGTAATTCATTGTGAGTTGTGATAATATGTTTAAAAAATATGTTCAGTAGTCATATTAATAGAATAAAAATACATGAAAACTATTATTCAGCCACTAAGAGTTTCCATACAGGCCATCATCAAAAAATTCTCTTTAAAAACACCATGTGCTTTTCCATAAAGTCTGAGTTACAACAAGTCTCCTTAGATCTCCCGCTGTCTCCACCTCTTCTGATACCATTTGTAAATTCATTTTCGTTATCGCAACAATCTTTTATATTTGGTTTCTCGTTGGTAGTGACCATTGGCCTTCATTGGAATTGGGGTGGGAATAAGCCCCCCTCCTCTTCTCGCTCATCCAGTGGAGCATCGGTCTATTGTTCCACTTCGACCCTACGACTTTTGGTGCCATATCAGTCGTTATGATGGTAGTTCTTTGAAGGTTGGGGGAGATAGAAAGGGGGGGTGTAAGGAGAAATAGAAACTTTCCACTTTCAATGTACCAGTTCTCTTGGGTGCATGTTGTAGTTTCACTTTTATTGCAGTTTATATATGTATAGTGAGAATTTGTCACTTATGTGAACTACTTTCTATACTCAAGAGTTTTCTTAATAATTCAGCTGATTTCTCTAAGTTTTTCTCCCATGTTCCTAGTGCTCTTACAATTATTCGTGTTGCTCTTTTTTCGGGTTCCATATACCTTTAAGTTCGCTGGGAAGTTCCGCCTATTTGTTTCGTTTTCTTTCTCTTTTATATTTACCCTGTGGTTTGCTGGAACGGCAAAATCGACAATTTTGCAATTTCTTTTCTTCTTTGTTCATTATTATGACATCCGGTTGTTTTACTTCTACGGGTTTATTGTCTGTATCTCTATGCCCCATATTAGTTTTTCGTTTTCGTTTTCTTTCACCATCCTTGGGTTATGTTTGAACGATTTATCAGCATTTTCAAGGTGTAGTCATCTGCAACATTTTCAGTGCACGGCTGTAGTCGTGTCTGTCGTTATACTCCTTTTAACTAGTTTGCTGCATTCACTAATTGTGTGGTTCACTTTTCTGTCTCTCTGCCCACGGAGTCTACATTTATAGTTTTACCTATTTTAGCCTTAATGTAGTTGACGATAATTGCGTTGTTCTGTGCCGCTGTTAGTAGACATACTGTGTCTGTTCATTTGGCTTTATCTTAGCTACACCAAGGTGCTTTCAATGTTATCTTTTGTAATTTGGAGAAATCTTCTGTGTTTTTTCGTTTTCAGTTTTCCTTTCCTTTCCTTTTGTTTCTCGTTTCATCGTTTCCTGTATTGATTTTTTTGATGGTGTCTCTCGCTGTGGTGATTAACTTTTCTGTGTTCTGACTTATTTACTTTTCCAAATCTTTTTGTGCCTTCTACACAATCTTATACGTTTAGAAATCCCCATTTATCCTTCGCTCTTTTTCAAATATAGTTAGTCAGTATCGTTTTTTTTAGTGTAATACATTGCGCATGCCCATTAATTTCCTCGTCCTCTGCTCCAAGTGTCTAAGTTCTTCTTCATTACATTTTATGAGTATTTTATGAGTCACACTGACCAGGTTTTAATTCCTTTAAATTTAATTCGTTTGTTTCTAACCGTTTCCTAGTTCATATCGTCCGTCTCAGGTACTGTTTGCCAATTTTTGCTATCATATCCCCTAGATAGTTGTAAATGACCTTTTTACTTAACTCTCCCGTCGTCTTTGGGTAGAATTTCCATTCTGATGGCTCTAGTTTTTTTTTCTATTTCCGCTCTAGTAATGCAATTTTCCCACTCCAAATTACCCCCCTATGTCTTGGTTGAATAGTATGCCTGTTATGTGCCTGTAAATTAGTAACCACCATTACATTTACTTAGTATGTATTTTACTGGACTCATAGCTATTATAAACAGTTGTGATGATAGTGAGTTTCATTGAAAGACGCCCCTCTCTATTCGTTCCAAACCAATCAATCTATTTTTGTCATGAATAAATTGCTACATAATATGTTACATAGAGATGGAGTCAATGACTTTAGCAATAACCACTTCCTCGGTGACATGCAATATGGTTTCCATGCTGTTAGATCTGCATCAGATGTGCTCACATTTTTATCCAATAGGATTCGCGAATCTCTCGAAAGATGTTTCCTTTCTAGGACAATTGCTCTTGACATATAAAAGGTAAGCAATAAAGGTTTAATCCACAAAATCACCATCTAGATTATAGCTGGAAATGTCCTTTTAGTTTATAAATCATTTTTAACTGATCTACGATCCTCCCTGTCCTGACTTTCACGAAAAAAACTCGTTAGCTGAAACCACTATTAATAATTCTCCCCACTCTTTATCTTTGTCTAAACAAAAAGGGAGATTCCATGAACAAAGCGTCTTTTCTTAAAAATGCACGCCCGTGGAACTCTCTTCCGCTTTCCTGCTTTCAAATTGACCACAATACGGTTGTCTTCCAATCCAACATGAACACATTCTTTATGATCCATTCCCTTGAGTAATCAAATTTACCAAATTTTCCCAACTAAAGATGACCACGTCATTTTCCTCTTAATCCTTATTCTTTAGTGGCGCCCGGGCCTTAATAAGGGACTACTCATTTGTAAAAAAAAAAATCATTTTCTTTAATGATAGAGTTTTAAAAAAACTCCTACTTACCAATACTACAACCTAAAACCTTGTGAAAAACAGCTACATTCTAAAATTAGCTATTTTACACTTGCTTGAAATTATAAGATCAGGTGTATAAATTCTACAAAATTGTACGAAATGTGTATTTAAATATTCAACAAAAACATACTAATTAGTTCTACTTCCACTAGTTTTTATGAATTTAAAAATGGTTCCATTAAGCTGCAGGGATATGGTCCCAGCTTCTGGCAATCACTCCCAGAAGATCAATTCGTTAAATAATACTAGCAGCTCAGCCCACCTTCGCTAGGGTACTATGTATTGTTTATAACTTAATGAGCATATATATATATATATATATATATACATATATATATATATATACTAAAAAGTTTAACTCATGTCCAGCTAACCTGCATCTAACATTTCAAGTGTTTAACCCCAAAATTAGCGGTGGAGTTAGGTAGAGTTTGCAAAGGTAAACTCTGTCAACTTTAAGATCTTGCCAGCCAACATTTCACCAAGAACTGAGTAAAAAGCTTGCTGCATACCTGAATACCCTTTATATAAAATTTAAAATGTTTAGATACAAAATTGACTGAATAATTTGCTAGAGATTGATAAGTTCCGATCTTTTTAACTTTTACCCCTTGGCAGACAAATTTTCGACAAAAACGATTAAAAAGCTGTCTCCATGTTTGAATACCCCTTATGTAAAATACTAAATGTTTAGACTAACGAATGTAATTTGGTAGAGACAATAGATATACTTTTTTTTAACTTTGACCCAATTCTGACTCCTTAACATATATTGGGCTCAAATCAAATTAAAAATGCTTGATCCATGTCCAAGTAACCAGCATCTAAAATTTCAAGTGTTTAGACCCAAAATTGGTGGAGTGTAATAGAGTTTTCAAAGATCAAATCGTTGAACTTTTACACCTTCACAGCCAAATGTGATTAGCATGAAGAATGTCCTAAGAGGTGGACCCCATTTTGCTTTTTTGTTTTTTTACATAATAGTCATAGTACGTCGTGCATCGTTGGATACATCGTTATTCAGTTTGAATAAACATTCATCCCCACACGAATAATCGACCCTATTTTTCCAGTATCATTGAAAGTCGTCAAAACCCTCCAAAATAATTTTTACCATAAAAAAAAAGGATTTCCATTCACTTCACAGCATCTGATGGTTGGTATTTACGACCAAACCTTAGGCAGTCTATATTATGACGTGGAAGCACGTGAGGAATTTGATTATGCTTTTGGTGTAACGTGTCTTTTTTTCGTAAGTATAATCTCATGGTTAATGTACTGCAATCAGTATTAGTGACTGCCGTAATTTGACTAGAAGAAATTCCCCTGTATTTCACAACCACCCGTCTTATAATCCTACTCCATGCAGTAAGTTTTGCTTTTCCATAATTCTCACTTTTCTTTAGAAAGTTGCACATAACTGTTTAACTATGATCACCCTTATTAGAGATCATTCGCCGTGACAAATCTATCTCATGGAACTGTAGGATTCTGGTACGCTAATCTTCGGTAAGTTTGCTTGCTTTAGGTATGGTGAGAAATGTACATAGTTGTTTATTATCTGTAAATTTACTAAAAAAACAATTTGTGTCCCTGGACTTATAATTTTGATCAAGTGTAAAATGTTTTTTTTTTTCTAAAAATATTAAATATATTTTAATAAAATGTTTGCAGTTAGGGGGTGCAGGCAATGACCTTGTTGTCATCACTTAGATATGTGGAGAGCATTTACAGCGGCTCATTTTCTATTTCGCTCGTTGAACATTGTTACACTTTCAGACATGATAGAAGACTCGTATCGCTTTTGGGATTTATACAAAACTGGCCAACTAGTAGATTATCAAAAGAAAATGGAATCATGTCGTTTTTATGGAGGGCAACAAATGACAACATAATAACATTTACAACAACGAAACATATACTACACTGCTCTCAGAAAAGTGATTCAATGCTCTATATTATATGTCATCATTACGAACACATATATCCTACTGGAAACAGCCAATGTGCTTTCACTGGAATTTGTGTTATAGATCTTTCTCAAAGACAATTTGAGTAAGGAGGGGGTAATGCGGGACACAAAGATCGTTGCACTGCTCTACTCCAAATAAAGATGTAATACCTGACTAATGGTATCGGGGAAAACGGACATATACTTCACTATTCCTCAGAGGAGGAGATAAGGCCTGGGAGAATTGTTTCATTAGACAAAACAGATACTGAGCCACATTCGTCCTTCCCGAA